>NC_143436.1:20937236-21244605 GCF_987193195.1 Phasianus colchicus
CCTCCAATGCTTTGAGCTGTTGTTTAAATTGTGAAATGCTGCTGAGAGTGGCAGCTGCCATGTCAGGGACAGCACTGCTCCATCAGCCAGCTGGCCAAGGTTGTGTTTATAATGCATCCTTTTCTGTACTCGAACAACTTAAAAAACTGGTTTAGTGGTGAGCTAATAGTGCCCGAATGCCCCCCTGGAAGCTGCTCCTTTTGTGTTCTTTGAGAAACATTGAAGAAGCTCTGGCTGGGAAACATCTCCAGTTATCCCTAGGTGCCAGGCAGAAGTGGGAGCTACACGTGGAAAGAACACTGTTGCCTGTGAAACTCAAAGGTCTTGAGTACACATTTTCCTGTTTCTAAGACTTTAATAAACTTTCATTTTTAGATTTGAGTGACTTTATTGTGAGATGAGAGCTTTACTTTTTAGTATTTGTAGGAGCAGGGTCACTTTTCCAGCTGTGAGTGATGGACCGAACTCAGTGCGATGCTGAATGCTCTGCAGTGTGTGTTGAAGCTTTGCAGCGTGTGTTGAAATGTGCACTGAAAAGGTCAACCACATACCACAGTGAGCTTAGAACAGCTGACGTCAGTCTGGTGCCTGCCCAGGTGGAAAAAGGCAACCACATTTTTATTTATATTCTCCCAGCAACAGCAGGCATCCACCAGCAGCTCTTCTGTGTCGGGCTGTGGAATGGGGGACGGGGGTGGATGAAGCAGCTGTTCTGCGCAGCACTCCTTGGAGATGCAGATGGGTTTGTCTTATTATCCCCTTGGCTGCTGCTTGTCTTATGTGTGCTGCAGTCCTACCCAGGGGGAGCTCTGGGGAGAGGATGGGCCAAAGAGGGGGCTGCCCTTATCCCTACACCCCAGTAGGGAAAGGGGTGGCAGCTGGGTGGGGGAGGAAGATGGTAAGACTTTCCCCTCAAGCTCTGCTCTGGCTTCTCAGGTAGCTCTGAGCCTGGGGCTGCTGTGCAGCTACCCAAGGGGAAGCTCGAGGTTTTGTCTATCCTTTGCAGTACTGCCCCTGGGCAGCTCTAGTGAAGCTGTTCTGAGGGGAAAAGTGCATGCTTCCACTTTCATGTGTGGCATCCAAGATATGTGGTGCTTATGCATGAGGATTGGTGCATGACATGGAGGAATTTAAAAAAAAAATAAAAAAAGCTTTGTAGCATTATTTCAATTTACTTAGGATGCATCCCCTCCAAAGCAGTATTCTGGTAATACGTCCCTGCTTTTGGCTACAAAAGTGATTGTGCAAACTGGACTAAGGCATGTAGGGCGCCATTTTCATGTGCTGGTTATTGACACAGTGTGTCTTTGCAGGCAGTGAGGGTCCCACCTGCCAGCTCCAGCAGGGGTCAGAACCTCTGTCATTTGCTATGGAATGAGTGCTGATGGTTTCTATGTGCCGCCAATCAGTGTGCTCTGATTTAACTGGAAAGAAAGTACAAGTAATAGTTCAGTGCCATCTACCGACTGCACATGGTGTGCCTTTGAATATTAGTGAGGGTGGACTTGAGGATATTCTTCAGAAAAAGTTCAGTGCATGAGCCTTGGAGAGAGCTGGGTTTTGCCCATCACCAACAGCGTGCCCAGCAATTTACAGCAGCACGGAGGGGCACCCTGAACAGCGACTGGTGTGCAAGAAGTGTGATTATTTTGCCTCTAGGATACTTCATGGAAAACATAAGATTACACTGCTAGAGAATTTCCTTCTTACGCTTCATCTTTTTTTTTTTTTCTTTCTTTCTTTTTAATAAGAATCGTTACCCTCGGGTAAGACCCAACCTCTAGGAAAGTCCCAGCTCTTTTCTTGCTCTCCTTGAAGCTGCTATTCTCTACAAAGCTGCTACCACTATAGCTGAGGGACTGCTGTTCTCTGAAGGCACCTGGAGACTCTTTCTCACCAAAAATCAATGTGCTGTGCCCACCCTGCCAGGCTCCCAGTGCCCCTCTAACATGAGACAGAATGGCAGTGCTTTGGGAACCCACAGGAATCACAGAATCATAGGGATTGGAAGGGACCTCCAGAGATCACTGAGTCCAACCCCCCTGCCAAAGCAGGTTCCCTACACGAGGTCGCACAAGTAGGTGTCCAGGCGGGTCATGAATATCTCTAGAGAAGGAGACTCCACAACCCCCTTGTGCAGCCTGTTCCAGTGCTCCGTCTGGAGCCTGGATGGTTTCTGTTTGGGGAATTTCAGCCTCACTGCTCTACACTGAGGGATTTCTGCACACAGGCGCACTAATCACAGCACTGCTGGATACGTGGCATCCAGGCCTCGCTGCCCTACATGTGCTCCCTGGGATGCCCAGATACACTGGAGGAAGGCTTGTGGCACACAGCACTTCTGCAGCATGGGCCACACTCACAGCTTGTGACTGCCAAGCTTTGGCTCTCCCTTGTCAGAGCAATTACTCAAAACGTACTTGAGGCAAACTGTTTATTGGCTGATGAACACACTACAAGGAAAGTGGGAAAACAGAAAAGTGATCAGTAATCTTAAGTAACAGTGACTCGGTGACATAATTACACAGAGCACTACGCACAGCAGGAAGTTATGAGCAGATCTTGGATCCATGCAATCACACACACCTCCAGCACCAACTGCTGGGAATAGGTTTTTACAGAACTCTGATTTAGCAGCAATTTATGAACTGATAATACCTTTACGATAAATCACAAGATTATTTGATTCTTAGCCAGCATTTATCTTACTTAATCAGCATTTAATTATTAGCCAACTTAACACAAAGTTTCAATAGCGCATACTACAATCATAGATGTCTAGTTGAAGATTTGAAAACAGTGAGGTTGACTTGAAGCTCACATGCAGGGTATTCAAGAGGAGAATTCTAAAGACAGTTGCGCACCTTTCTTCTGGTGAATTATCCGCTCTTCATTCATGAGCTCTCAGCAGATGAGGCAATCTGTCTCAAAAGGGCTCCTCTTCTTTGACGTCAGTCAGCAGCAAGTCATAAGAAGTGTACCTGAGTGGTGTCCCAGCTCAGGGGAAGGTCGAGGACCACAGCCTGCTGCTGTACAGTTCTTGTACCTCTCAGATCAGACAATGACCAGGAGCCCAACTCTGCACTTGATCAAAGGAAAGCACAGTGGTGGCCTTTGCTGAGATCACAGTGGTCCGGGGGTGCACCACTACACCGAGCTGCAGTTCTGTTCATGCTGAGTGGCAGGCCTATTCCCCCACCCCAACACAATGGGGAGCCCAGTCAGTGGCTCCAGATGTCCTCCAGCACTTGTGCATAGGTCAGCACTACTACCAGCTGTAGGTGTTGGCACTCCTGCTGCTGGCAGACCTGTCCTCTGCTCGTCTCTGGCGGGTCTTAAATCTCATCCTTCATTCTTCAGCATTCAGGTCCTTTTTTTTTGCCACTCTCACATTGCTGCTCCCACACTCAAATAAACAACCTGCACCCAACCTCTTCCCCATCGGTCCCAGCTTTGCTACAGCCATACTTGTGTTTTTTCTGACACCACCACTGATGAAATGACAGCTTTACACAGTGCTACAGGCAGGGACTGCAGGCAGCCTGGCTCCCCACACCCCACCTCACCTTGTTTTCCCATTGGGTTAATCTCATCCAATTATTAGACAGCTCAGACCAAGCACGAATTGGACTTTATGCAGCCCTCACAGCACAGAAAATACGCTGTATCTTGGGCCACATCAAAAGAAGTGTGGCTAGCAGGGCGAGGGAGATGATCCTGCCCCTCTGTGCAGGTGAGGCTTCACCCGGAGTACTGCATCCAGATGTGGAGTCCTCAGTACAGGAGAGACATGGACCTGTTGGAGTCCGCATCCAGAGAAGGGCCACAGAAATAATCCAAGGGATGGGACACCTCTCCTTTGAGGACAAGTTGAGAACTGGGGCTGTTCAGCTGGAGAAGGCTCTGGGGAGACCTGAGAGCAGCCTTTCAGTAACTAAAGAGGGGTGTAATAAAGAAGCAGATGGACTCTTCCGCAGGGTCTGCTGCAATAGGACAAAGGGGAATGGTTTCAAACTAAAGGAGGGAAGATTTAGATTGGATATAAGAAGCTTCTTACAGCCAGAGTGGTGTGGCACTGGAACAGGCTGCTTAGAGACCCTAGAGACACTGAAGGTCAGGCTGGGCAGGTCTTTGAGCAACCTGATCTAGCTGTAGGTGTCCCAGTTCATTGCAGGGGAGTTGGACTAGATTATCTTTAAGGGTGCCTTTCAACTCAAATGATTCTATGATTCCTTCTTGGTAGCTTTCATACCAGAGAGCCTCAGCAGAGATGCCTCTTTCCCACAGCTCTGCTACGCACTGCTGCAGGCTGCCTTGAAGCCTTGGCTGCACAGGGCCGTGTTCTCCAGCGGGACTTCTTGCTCAGAGCCACCCCCTGGTCTGACCGACCTTCTCCAAGGATGCACAGACCACTCTGGAGGCTCATCAGCTCATTCCCTTCCGGCTGGGAACCACCACAAGTGTCAGCACAGCAGCATGTGTGAGACGTTCAGCTGGGTATGGAAGCACATTCTTTCCTTTTGAAACAAGCAAAGCATTCACAGAAGGATAAAGGCCACTACTACTTCTGTCATAACTAATAGCACTACGTCATCCTCCCGCTCTCCTGCTAGAGGTGAGGCAGCACACACACCAGCTGCACTCCTACCCATTACAACTGGGGTTCCCATGCTGACTTGCTCCACTGTTGTGTAACAACACTCCTTGTGGCCCACAGCAGATCGTACACAAGCAGTGTGTGCATTTCATTGAATTACACATTCCCAGCAGTGGTTGGTGAAAATTCTTTTGTAATATAGGACACCTTGTACCCCTACATGAGCAAGGAGTAAAAATATTAAAAAAGCATCATGCCACCAATTTGTTTCAATCGCCTGAGTGCAACAAATGGACAGAGATACATTTAATTTAAGCCACCAGAGTTTGCTGGGTTTCTGTGTTGGTTTTTAAGTCAGTAGTTGCTTTTACCACATGCCATATTCAGCTGTCCCAGGGAATTACCACTCTTGTTGCACTGGACAATGGTCTGAGGTTCGTTACAGACTCAGCATCATAGAACAGTTTGGGTTAGGTCTCTCAGTCTGTCCTAAAAGCCCCCTTTAGATACTGAAAGGTTGCAATGAGGTGTCCCCAGGGCCTTCTCTTCTCCAGACAGAATAACCTTGCATACAGTTTGCCTTGTAAATCACTCAAAAGTTCCTGTCACTTTCATACATCGAACCACAGAATGGTTGAGGTTGGAAGGGTCCTCCAGAGGTCATCTCACTCAACACCCCTGGTAAAGCAGGGCCAGTTGTCCAGGACCATGTCCAGACAGCTTCTGAACGTTTCCAAGTATGGAGGCTCCATAACAACAAGAAGCACAACTCGCACACATATGCGTTACACTCTGAATGTATTCTACAACAGTTCATGTCTCTCATGTCAGTTCCCTATTTCTTTCCCTGTGCTACAGGATCAATTAATATTTATTTTCACCCATTTCTGCTTATCTTCCCAAATCAACATTTGTGGCTGTTTACAGTGTGATTTTAGTTTTGGATATGCTCAGTTTCCAAAACCAAATCTGCACCATCTCAACAATTAAGAGCACATCAGACAATATAACTGCACCCATTAGTATTGCAAAGGTACCACTTGCATCCTACCCAACATCCCTGACTGACCCACTGCAGAGGAACTGTTACGTCAGGGCTTGAAATGGTGACTGAGCACCTGGTGAAGGCATGTGGCTGCCCTAGGGAGCACAGGCAGATTGTTTGCACCTGTGGTCCCCAGGTGACCAGAAGGGGTTGTGTCGGGAACCTAAAGGCCCCTGACAGAAGAACAATCCTGGGATGGAACAAAGTATTAAGGGAACTGATATTTGTGGCTGTAGGTTTTGTAGAGAAAGCTGACCATGGTAGTTCATCTTTTTTTTTTTTTTGCAAGCAGGTATTCCACTTGGGCTCTGTATCATGCACTGGCTGTGTGGTTACAAAACGCAAGTGGAAAAAACCCTGCAGACCCTGGGAAGAATCAAAACAGGAAAGAGGCTGTGGTGCGGGAGAGAGGAAAAGTGCACTTTGAAGCAGGGGATGCTCTGCTGGCACTGCCTATCAAATCCACTGCCAACATGTTCCTGCTCTCTCCTCTGTCAGCTTGCTGTCTCTCAAGGGCCGGTAAGTAATAGTGCACTTGCTTAGGGAGCTTCTGCTTTCCCCCTTATGGGGATTATCTAAAAAGGATGCCTGTGTGTGTATAAGTGTGTGTATGTTGAATAAAACCCATAACCCTCTGTGCTGCTCTGAGTGTATAGTTTGCTTGCCTCTACTCCTGAGACATCCTGCCTCTCAGATCCAAATGTACCCTGAAACATAACTGGTGATGAGGATGGGATCCGACTGCCGAGATGTTGGGGGTAGGCACTGAGAAGTTTGGTTCTTGTTGTTTTGGGTTTCATTTTGTTTTGTTGTTGTTCTTCTCTTTCCTTCTCACCCTCTTTCTCTCTCTCCTTTAAGACAGGGACTAGGTGTTGGAAAGGGTCTGCCTCAGGATTGCGCTGTTGTAGGGTTGGGTGCCTTTAAAAAGTCTCTTACTGAGGTGGCAAATCTGCAGCTTGTGTTAAGTTTTTGTATGTTTGCTAATTTTTCCTTTTGTGGCTGCAGCAGTGTGTGTGTGTTACGATGCATGAAAGCAATTCACACATTCCAGACACAGAGCAGCTGGTTGAGGAAACTGTGGAGGGAACTTGTTGAAAACAGTAGTAAGTGATGAATTGGAGAAGTGATTGAAACTGTGGGAACCTGGGATCTCTGGAAAATAACAACAAGTGAAGCTCCCATCTTGCTGGGGGATATTGGTTATGGCTCTCCCTGAAGGAATCTGGCATGCAACTATGCCTTGAGGGAGCTGGCAGATTCTGTTACCTAGCAATTTGAGGAGGGCCTGACTGCCCACTGCCGTTAAGGGGGAGAGGTATCTTGAATGAACTACAGGCCTAAATCGCATTTGATAAAAGACAAATCCACAGTGTATGTTCCAGAAAATGACACCGTGAAGACTCAAGTTGTTAGTTACAGAAGTCATCCCTCCTGACTAGACAACGGAAGAGGTGAAAAATGCAGTGACACCTGGGTCAGGGCATCAGAGACACCTCCGTGATCGAGATAAGCCGAACCACCAACAATGAATCTCCAGCTGAAGCTGGGAGTGAAACCGGTAAGATGGAATAATATCTTTTGGGGCTTGAGGGCCTGGAACCCTTGACTGGGAATTTTTAGCCTGCTTAACTTCTATATGAAGCCTTAAAGGAAGAAATGGGAAACATCCAGAATACTGAAGGTCCTTCAGAAACCTCAGACTGGCAATAATGAAAGCCCCTGCTTGTAGGAATACAAGAAAAACTGTTCAGAGCAGCAGCTGTGGAGCAAGATAAACAGCATGTGGACCAAGGACACCCCTAGAAGAAGGAACAGCTCATGGCTGATTGGATAAGTGCCTGCATTCACAGTAAAGGAATGTTTGTAGAAAGCTCTGCTGACATGTAAAGGTGGATGGGAAAGTTGTAAGGGAGGATGGGAAAGCTAGAAAAAGAAAACTTGTGAAGGTATATAAATGATTGTAATAAAGGACTTGGATCGTTCACATCAGAGTCCATGCATCAGATGTTGCAAATGGTGCCCAATGTGGGGCAGACGTTTGGCTGGAACTCAAGAACAGGAGGAAAGTTTATGGTCTCTGGAAGAGTGGGCGAGCTACTTATGATGATTACAAGTATGTAGTGAAGCTGTGCAGGGAGAGAATTAGAAAAGTCAAAGCCCAGCTAGAATTGAACTTGGTACCAAGGAAAAGACAAGAACAAATATTTCTATAAATACATCAACAGCAAGAGGAGGGCTAGGGAGAGTCTTCATCCTTTGCTGGATGCCAAAGGCAACTTGGTGACCAAGGATCAGCACAAGGCTGAGGTGCTTTATGCCTTCTTTACCTCAGTCTTTAATAGTAAATCTTGTTACTCCCTGGCATGCAGCCCCCTGCTCTGGTAGATAGGGATGGGGAACAGAATAGGCCACGCATGATCCACGGTAAGATAATTTTGGACCTGCTCTGAAAGCTGAATGCTCATAAGTCCATGGGGCCAGATAGATTGCATCCTAGAGTGCTGAGGGAGTTGATGGGTGTGGTTGCCAAGCCACTCTCCATCATCCTTCAGCAGTCCTGGCTAACCAGAAATGTCCCAGCAGACTGGAGACTGGCAAATGTGAGGCCCATCTTCAAAAAGAGCCAGATAGACGATCCTGGTAGCTACAGACCTATCAGTCTCACCTCGGTGCCTGGCAAGATTGTGGAACAGATAATCTTGGGGCCATCATGGACCAGTTAAAGGTCAACCAGGAGATCAGGCCCAGTCAGCATGGGTTTATGAATGGTAGATCCTGTCTGACAAACCTGATTTCATTCTACGACAAGGTGACCCTCTTAGTGGATGAGGGTCAGGCTGTCAATGTGGTCTACCTGGACTTCAGTAAGGCCTTTTACACTGTCCCCATAACATTCTCATGGAGAAGCTGGTTGCCCAGGGTCTGGATGGGTGTACACCCTGCTGGGTGAAGCACTGGCTGGATGGCCGGGCCCAAAGAGTCGTGGTCAATGGAGTTGAATCTAGTTGGCGGCTGGTTATGAGTGGTGTCCCCCAAGGCTCAGTACTGGGGCCGCTTCTGTTTAACATCTTCATTGATGATCTTGATGAGGGGATTGAGTGCACCCTCAGTAAGTTTGCAGATGACACCAAGCTGGGAGGAAGTGTTGATCTGCCAGAAGGGAGAAGGGCACTGCAGAGGGACCTGGACAGACTGAATCGATGGGCCAAGGTTAACAGCATGAGTTTTAATAGGGCCAAGTGTCAGATCCTGCATTTTGATCACAACAACCCCAGGCAACCCTACAGGCTTGGGGAGGTGTGACTGGAAAGCTGCCTGATGGAAAGGGACCTTGGTGTTCTGATGGACAGTCGGCTGAACATGAGCCAGCATTGTGTTCTGGTGGCCAAGAAGGCCAGTGGCATCCTGGCTTGTATCAGGAACAGTGTGGTGAGCAGAACTAGGGAAGTAATCTTGCCCATGTACTCACATTGGTGTGGCCTCACCTCGAGTACTGTGTTCAGTTTTGGACACCTCCGTACAGAAAGGACATGGAGGTGCTGGATCAGGTCCAAAGAAGGGCAACAGGTCTTGTGAAGGGCTTAGAGAATATGCCTATGAGGAGACACTGAAGGAACTGGGGCTGTTCAGTCTGGCTCCTGTTAACGACCCGGCAACAGGGCGGGGGCAGAGCCAGCACTATCGGCAGCAGGGTGATCAGGCACACCCCGTTAAGGCTATCTAGTAGTGTTAGTGTGCCTGCTGGTTGGCAATGGCTGCACCCCGGAGGAAGGCTAACGCCACAAGAACTGTGGAGTCCCAGGCGGAAGTTCCATGCTCACGCAGAAAAAAGACTGCAGCCAAAAAGAGCGTGGAGACCCAGACTGAGGCCCCAACACGAGATGCTAGTACGCAGGTCACTGGCTGTCATGAGTGCCAGAGCCTGGCCTTTGCAGTGCTGGGTGATGGCAGCAGCAGTTGTATAAGATGTGACCAACTACATGACTTACTCAGCCTTGTGGTCAATCTGAAAGAGGAGGTAGAGAGACTGAGGACCATAAAAGAGTGTGAGGAGATTGACTGGTGGTGCCAGTCCCTATCGGCCCCGAGATCTGGGCGCATAGCTGAGGCACCATGTGGAGCACGTCACCCCCTGCTGCCTCGTAAACAGGTGGGAGAGGGGAAGCGGCACGTGGGTGAGGGGAACCGGTGGGCTGACAGTGCTGCAGTGAGCCTCCTGTCCTCTCCTCCTCCTATGAACAATTCAAGAAAGGGGGAGGAGTGGAAACATGTACTGGCTTGACAAAGTGGGCGTTCCCCATCCTGACCATCCTCGGCTCCCCAGGTGCCTCTGAGTAATAGGTTTGAGGCCCTGGAACTCAAGGGAGAGGTGAGTGGGAGTGTGGGGGGAGGTCAACCCTTGAGGTTGCCTCAGGAAAAGCATTCGGGCCCATGCCTCAAGACTGCCTCCACCTGGAAGGACAGAAGGGTGGTTGTTGTAGGAGACTCCCTGCTGAGAGGAACGGAAGGCCCTATATGTCGGCCTGACCCTACCCGTAGGGAAGTGTGCTGCCTCCCTGGGGCACGGGTCAGAGACATTTCTAGGAGACTTCCTGGTCTGATTCGCCCTTCCGATTATTACCCGTTATTGATAATCCAGGATGGCAATGATGAAGTTGCTGAGAGAAGTCTCACAGCTATCAAGAAAGACTTCAGGGGACTGGGGCGGGTAGTCGAGGGAGCGGGTGTGCAGGTGGTGTTTTCTTCCATACCTTCAATGGCAGGGCAGGATACTGAGAGGTACCAAAAAAAACACCTCATAAATAAATGGCTTAAAAGTTGGTGCAAATCCAGGAATTTTGGTTTTTTTGACCATGGGGAAACTTACTCAGCACTTGGCATGATGGCAGCAAATGGAAGTAGTCTGTTTCTGAGGGTGAGGAGGATCTTAGCTGAGGAACTAGCAGGATTCATTGACAGGTCTTTAAACTAGGTATGAAGGGGGAAGGAGGCAAAATCAAGGACGCTGAGGTTGAGCGGGTCATTCCAGGGCTCGTACCAAACCTGATGGGCGATGACAGTGACGTACAAAGGGATGGACTGGGGCAGGGGGGTATTGGGGATGCTGCTGTTCTAGGGGAACCTAGATCCTCTATAAAGGTGGTAAGACAGAAAGCCGAGCTGAAGTGCCTTTCTACCAATGCACACAGCCTGGGAAACAAGCAGGATGAGTTGGAAACCGTGATGTGCTTAGAAAGTTACGACTTTGTTGCTATCACGGAAACATGGTGGGATGATTCCCATAACTGGAATACCACCACTGAGGGCTATCGGCTCTTTAGAAGAGATAGGCTAGGTAGGAAGGGTGGGGGAGTTGCCCTCTATGTCAAAGAGTGGATAGACTGTGAGGAGCTTCCTCTCAGAAACAGTCAGGATCAGGTTGAGAGCCTGTGGGTTAGAATTAGGGACGGGTCTAACAAAGGCCAGCTGGTGATAGGAGTATACTACAGGCCACCTGATCAAGGGGAGACTGTTGATGAGGCTTTCTTGCTTCAGATGTGGGAGGCTTCGTGCTCATGGGCTCTTGTCCTGATGGGGGACTTCAACCATCCAGATATCTCTTGGAAAGACCACATGACAAGCTGAAAGAGGTCTAGGAGGCTCCTTGAATGTGTTGACGATAACTTTCTGGTCCAGGTGTTGGACAGACCAGAGGTGAAGCGTTGCTGGACCTGCTGCTCACCAATGCGGAGGAAATAATTAATGGTGTTAAGGTTGGACGCAGCCTGGGCTGCAGTGACCACGCCCTGGTCAAGTTCGTGATCTCGAGAGATGTGGGCCTGGTGAAAGAGTGGCGTCAGGACCCTGAACTTTGGGAGAGCAAACTTTAAACTGTTCAATGGACTGTTGGTCGAGATCCCCTGGGATGCTTTCTTTAAAAAGAAAAATGCTGAGGAGAGCTGGTTACTCTTCAAGGATGCCTTCCTCAGAGCACAAGAACTCTCCATCCCTCTGAATAAGAAAGCGGGCAGAGGAGGGAGGAAGCCAATGTGGCTCGGTAAGGACCTGCCGAGAGTGCTGAGGGTGAAGAAAGGTGCGCACAAACTCTGGAAACAAGGGCATGTAACCTGGGAAGAATACAGAGATGTCGTCCGGATTTGCAGATGTGGGATCAGGAAAGCCAAGGCGCAGGTGGAACTGAACTTGGCGAGGGACATGAAAAACAATAGGAAGACTTTCTACAGGTACATTGGCCAAGAGACAGGCCAAAGCAAGTGTACCTCCTTTGGTAAGTGTAAAAGGAGAACTGGCTTCAACAGACAAAGAGAAAACTGAGGTACTGAATGAGTTCTTTGCCTCAGTCTTCACTGGCGGCCAGGATTCCAGTACTTCTCCTGCCCCTGAGCCCTGCATCCCTACACCTCTGGGTGGGGACTGGGGTGCTGTGAGGACAGAGCAGGTCTGAGACCGCCTCATGAGACTGAATGTGTACAAGTCTATGGGGCTGGATGGCATGCATCCCAGGATTCTGAAGGAGCTGGCTGAGGCGGTTGCCGAGCCACTCTCCATCATATTTGAGAAATCATGGCTTTCAGGTGAGGTCCTGGATGACTGGAGGAAGGGTCACGTCACTACCATTTACAAGAAAGGGAGCAAGGAGGACCCTGGGAACTACAGGCCGGTGAGTCTCATCTCTGTGCCTGGGAAGATCATGGAACAGATCATCCTGGATGACATGCTTGATCACATGAGGAAAGGGCGTGTGATCTGTGACAGCCAGCACGGCTTCACCAGAGGAAGGTCATGCTTGACCAATCTGGTGGCCTTTTATGATGGAGTGACAGCATCGGTGGACAAGGGAAAGGCAACTGATGTCATTTACCTGGACTTGAGCAAGGCCTTTGACATGATCCCCCACCACATCCTTATCTCCAAACTGGAGGGATGTGGATTCGATGGGTGGACCACTCGATGGATAAGAAACTGGTTGAAAGATTGCAGGCAGAGGGTGGTCATCAATGGCTCCATGTCCAGGTGGAGACTGGTAATGAGCAGCATCCCCTAGGGGTCTGTCTTGGGACCGGTGCTCTTTAACATCTTTATCAATGACATCGATGACGGAATCGAGTGCACCCTCAGCAAGTTTGCTGATGACACCAAGCTGAGTGGTGCGGTCAACACGGTTGAAGGAAGGGATGCCATTCAGAGGGACCTTGTGAGGCTAGAAAGGTGGGCCTGGGTGAACCTGATGAGGGTCAACACAGCAAAGTGCAGAGTTTTGCATTTGGGCCGGACAAATCCCAGGCATCCATACAGACTGGAAGGAGCGGTCCTTGAGAGCAGCCCTGCAAATAAGGACCTGGGGGTCTTGATAGATGAAAATCTTAATGAGCCAGCAGTGTGCCCTTGTGGCTCGGAAGGCAAATGGTATCCTGGGCTCCATCAGAAGAGGGGTGGCCAGCAGGGACAGGGAGGTGACTGTTCCCCTCTACTCTGCTCTTGTGAGGCCCCATCTGGAGTACTGCGTCCAAGTGTGGAGCCCCCAGTACAAAAAAGACAGGGAGCTGTTGGAGAGAGTCCAGAGGAGGGCCACAAAGATGATCAGGGGACTGGAGCACCTCTCTTATGAGGACAGGCTGAAGGAGCTGGGCTTGTTCATCCTGGATAAAAGAAGGCTGCGGGGTGACCTCATTGCAGCCTTTCAGTACCTAAAGGGAGCCTACAAAGAGGAGGGGAATCAACTCTTTGAAAGTGTTGGTAACTGCAGGATGAGGGGAAATGGTTTTAAGTTGAGGGAGGGGAGATTTAGGTTGGAAATTCTTTACAGAGAGAGTGGTGAGGTACTGAAACAGGCTGCCCAGAGAGGTTGTGGATGCCCTGTCCCTTTAGGCGTTCAAGGCCAGATTGGATGGGGCCCTGGGCAGCCTGGTCTAGCATTAGGTGGGAAGGTTGGTGGCCGTGCCTGTGGCAGGGGGGTTGGAGATTCATGATCCTTGAGGTCCCTTTCAACCCTGGCCATTCTGTGATTCTGTGGAGAAAAGGAGTCTGAGGGGAGACCTTACTGCTCTCTCCTAATACCTAATAGGTGACTGTAGTGAGAGTGGAATTGGTCTCTTCTCACTGATGACAGGACAAGGGGAAATGGCCTCAAGTTGCTCCAGAGTAAGTTTAGGTTGGATATCAGGAACCACTTCTTTGCAGAGAGAGTTAGCAGAGGATTGTTAGTTAGTGTAGTATGGTTAGGTTATGGTTGGACTCGATGATCTTTAAGGTCTTTTTCAACCTGAGCAATTCTATGATTTTATGAAATCCCTGTGAGCAAGAAATCAGGAAAGGGTGGCAGGAGACCTGTGTGGATGAGCAAGGAGCTCATGCACAAACTCAAAGGGAAAAAGAAGGTCCATGAAATGTGGAAAAAGGGTCTGACCACTCGGGAAGAATATAGAAATGTTGTCAGGGCCTGCAGGGATGCGACGAGGAAGGCTAAAGCCCACCTGGAATTGAATCTAGCAAAGGTGGTAAAGGATAATAAAAAAGGCTTTTTTAAGTATGTTAACAGTAAAAGGAAGACTAGGGAGAATGTAGGTCCCCTACTAAGTGAGGGGGGTGTTCTGGTAACGGGGGATGGTGAGAAGGTGGAGATACTGAACGCCTTCTTTGCTTCTGTCTTCAGTGAAAAAGCTCCCCCTTGGGAATCCCAGGCCCTGGTGGTTAGTGAGAAGGTCTGGGGAATGGAAGACTTCCCTTTAGTCAGGGAAGAGGCGGTCCGAGAGCGCCTAGGCAACACCAATGTTCATAAATCCATGGGACCCGATGGGGTGCATCCACGGGTGCTGAGGGAGCTGGCAGAGGTGATTGCTGAACCGCTCTCTATCATCTTTGAGAGGTCTTGGAGAATGGGGGAGGTGCCTGAAGACTGGAGGATAGCCAATGTCACTCCGGTCTTCAAAAAGGGCAAGAAGGAAGATCCAGGTAATTACAGGCCAGTCAGCCTCATCTCTGTCCCTGGAAAGGTGATGGAACAGATTGTGCTGGATGCCATCTCCAGACAACTGGAAGAAAAGGAGGTTATCAGGAGTAGTCAGCACGGGTTCACCAGGGGGAGGTCGTGCTTGACCAACCTGGTAGCCTTCTATGATGTTGTCACTGGCTGGGTGGATGGCGGGAGAGCAGTGGATGTAGTCTACCTTGATTTCAGCAAGGCATTTGACACTGTCTCCCACAACATCCTTATAACGAAGCTGAGGAAGTGCGGGATAGATGAGTGGACAGTGAGGTGGGTTGAGAACTGGCTGACTGGCAGAGCACAGAGGGTTGTCATTGGCGGTGCAGAGTCTGGTTGGAGACCTGTAACCAGCGGTGTTCCCCAGGGGTCGGTGCTGGGACCGGTCCTGTTCAACATCTTCATCAATGACCTTGATGAGGGGGTAGTGGCCACCCTCAGCAAGTTTGCTGATGATACGAAGTTGGGAGGATTGGCTGACACGCCTGAAGGCTGTGCTGCCATTCAGCGAGACCTGGACAAGCTGGAGAGCTGGGCAGTAAGAAACCAGATGAGGTTTAACAAAAGCAAGTGTAGAGTCTTGCACCTAGGGAGGAATAATTGCATTCACCGGTACAGGTTGGGGGATGACCTGCTGGAGAGGAGCTCTGCGGAGAGGGACCTGGGTGTCCTGGTGGATGACAGGTTGGCCATGAGCCAGCAGTGTGCCCTTGTGGCCAAAAAGGCCAATGGCATTCTGGGGTGCATTAAAAGGAGCGTGGCCAGCAGGTCGAGGGAGGTGATCCTCCCCCTCTACTCTGCCCTGGTAAGGCCTCATCTGGAGTACTGTGTCCAGTTCTGGGCTCCCCAGTACAAAAAAGACAGGGATCTCTTGGAAAGAGTCCAGCGGAGAGCCACAAAGATGGTGAAGGGCCTGGAGCATCTCCCCTATGAGGAAAGGCTAAGTGATCTGGGTCTGTTTAGCCTTGAGAAGAGAAGACTGAGAGGGGACCTGATCCAGGTCTATAAATATCTAAGGTGTGGGGGGCAAAGTGGCGAGGCCAGACTCTTTTCAGCAGTGTGCGGAGACAGGACAAGGGGAAATGGCCAGAAGCTGGAGCATAGGAAGTTCCGCATCAGTGTGCGCAAGAACTTCTTTACGGTGAGGGTGACGGAGCACTGGAACAGGCTGCCCAGGGAGGTTGTGGAGTCTCCTTCTCTGGAGATATTCAAGACCCGCCTGGACGCCTACCTGTGCGACCTGGTGTAGGGATCCTGCTTTGGCAGGGGGGTTGGACTCGATGATCTCTGGAGGTCCCTTCCAACCCCTACGATTCTGTGATTCTGTGAATCAAGCAGAGGCTGAGCAAGCCCAGTCCAGTAGCGCTGCCCATCTGAACTATGGAGAGATTATTTGGCGTGTGCCTGCAACATTCTGCAGGACAGAAGGAGAGCAGTTGGGAACTACAGGCAGTTCGCTAATGAAGGAGCAACAAGTAAATCTTGAAGTATTACAGTTAGTTTTAACATTTCAGAATCAGTGTTGTGAGAATCAAATATTGTTTCTGCATTAGAATTGGATAATATTTTTTTTATTTCGTGGTCTCCGCTGCCATAGTTCTTTTTGGGAATCTTTCTTCTTTACTTGGGGGGGTCTCCTGATAGTTTGCATCACTTATCCTCTAGATGAGCTTTCCCTAGGAATGCACGCTCAGTATGTAAGAGTATATATGTATATTTTATCATATACATTGCAAGAATATCTTGCACGAGATTGATCAAACCAGAGAACAAGTCATGGCACATCCGAGGAAGGCCTGGCATCACCCTGCCACCCGGTGCTCTTTATTTAACGAAGACTTTGAAGAAAAACACCATAGCAATACAACAAGAAGAGCACTGAGACATCTTGGAAGAACAGGATGGTTACTGACTGACACCAGATAACACACCAATTAACAAATGTAAACTTCGATAAGATTGTGAATCTGGAGTACCCAGCCAATGGGGAAACAAGGGAGGGAGATAGGCAAAGGAGAAAACAAGGTACAAATAGTGTCATTGTGTCCTTAGGGGTGCTCCTGCTTGCGGGATGCCTGCCACTGCAATTGTGAATAAAATTTGCTTTTATCAGAGACACTATCCTGACAAAAATTATTTGGGTATTTCCAACAGTGTGTATCTACTTAAGCATTAGCTACTTTTCTTAAATGGATAAACAATGAAAATAAATTTCTGAAAACTGGTTTCTCTCTTGATGGAGAGCTTTGGGACAAAGTTGGCAGAAAACTCTTGGAGGAAACTGTCTTTAGCTCTGGGGGCACCATTAGTCTCTCTCTCTATTTATTTATTTATTTTCTTTTTCCCTCCTACAGGTGTTAAGCTCCTGGAAACAATGTTTGGATAACCCTGGTCCACTGATGGGGAACAACACTCCTTCACTCCAGAACTTCCCAGGCTTGCCCAGCCTGACAAACAAGGACAATGAGGATGCATTCCTGCCATACATTGAGAAGACTCCAGTACTGGCTCCTCAGGAACTCTGGATCCTGGGGTTACTATATGCTGACCGCTGTTGGACCATTCAAAATCCATCCATAGCCACCTGAATGAATTACAAGACCTTGCTGCTCAGCTGTGGAAGTCCTTGCGAAAGAATCCTTTTTCAGATTGGGGCTGGGGATGGGGACTGCTGATAAACATGATACTGATGGGTTATATCTTAGGTTTGATCTCCTGTCTCTCAGATCCAAACAAACCCTGAAACGGAGTGGACACAGGGTACAGCCACCCTGGGCTCATGTAAGGGCCAGCCACTGAAGGGAGAGCATCTCTTGAACCTAGGCTGCTTCCTGGGAAGGAGAGCTGCATAGCCAGAGATCCCCTTCACCAGTTGGGTGAGTTCAACTCTTCTTTCTGTATATGACTATTTGCCTACCTGCAAATATTTTGCCTGGTATCACAGAAGCAATTTTGCTTAAGTGGAATGTTTGGCATAGTCAGCAGGATCCGAGGGAAAGCATTCAGAATTTAAAGACAGAAATGGCACTCTTGAAGAATATTCCACAATGGATTGGATGGGGGAAATCTAACTCTCTTGAAAAGGAATAACCTGGACACATCCAGGGATGCAACAAGGAAGGCTGAAACCCACCTGGAGTTGAAGATGGAAAAGAAGATAAAGGGTAACAAGAGGGTTTTTTAAGTATGTCAACAGTAAATGGAAGACTAGGGATAATGCTGGGGTCTGGCGACTGGAAGATAACGCCCTGGCAGTTAAGTGTGACAACCTGCCAGTGGTGTGGGGGATTTGTTCTCTCTATAATACCTTAAATAGCACCACCATTAGTGTCCTTTTCTGATCAATACCGGAGCAGATGTTACAGTTATCCCTGAGACGAATTGGCCCCCGCACTGGAAATTGGAAGACGCCCCCATGGTGGGCAGAGTCGGGGGATTAACCCGAGCTCGGAAGAGTGCTCACTTGGTAGCAATTGCACCCCACACTGAAAAGGGACCGGAGAAAGTTATTACCCTCTTCCCATATGTCATGTCAGGAGTCCCACCCCTGTTGGGGAGGGACGCTCTAGCCCTACTGAAAGCCAGGGTGACAAATTTACCATAAGGGCCATTGCCGCATACCCACTCCCGCCAATTAGACTGACGTGGAAATCGTCTGACCCAGTGTGAGTCGAGCAGTGGCCCTTGTCAAAGCCTCGAATGGACGCTTTTCTTGAGCTAGTCAACCGCGAACTACAACGAGGTCATATAGAGCCTTCCACTAGCCCATGGAACACCCCAGTTTTTGTAATACCCAAACCAACTGGTGAGGGGTTTCGCCTCCTTCATGACCTGTGTGAAGTAAACAAAAGAATCCAACCAATGGGTCCTGTTCAAACCCATGCTGCTCATGAACTCTATGATACCAGACGGACAACCTTGTGCTGTTCTTGATATTAAAGACTGTTTTTTCTCGATACCTCTGCATGAGTAAGACAAGGAGCAGTTTGCTTTTTCTGTTGTGTTCCCAAACAGCCAATGTCCCAACCTACGCTTCCAGTGAAAAGTGCTGCCTCAAGGAACGATCAACTCACCTACTATGTGCCAGATTACAGTGGATCGGGCATCGACACTGGTTTGACGCAGTGACCTGACTGCAACCATCATTCAATACATGGACGATATCTTAATTGCTGCGCTGTCAGGGAGTCAGGCGGACCAGCTGGTGTCAACATCTTGGAAATTCTAAAAACAAATGGGTTCAAAATTGTGAGCACGAAAATTAAAAGAGGACCATGTGTGAGTTTTTTGGGAGCGGGGATCACAAGTTCCTACGTGACTCCCCCCCAGATAAAAATCCTTCGAGACATCAAAACACTCCATGATATGCAACAGCTAGTGGGGTCCTTGCAATGGCTCTGCAACACTGTCCTGATCCCTCCTGAAATCATGGCCCCCCTGTACGATCTTCTGAAAGGAAAAAATCCATGGGAGCAAAAAACTCTAATGATAGAAGCAATTAATTCTCTTGACTTTATCGAGCAACAGGCATCGTCAAGCACGCTTGCTAGATGGAACCCAGATGTACCACTTGATCTGTATGTACATTTTACGGAGGGAAGGGGAGTAGGGGCACTAGCCCAGGGGCACCCTGAAAGAGCCCAACCAATACAATGGATAGTTCTGGGAAAACCGTCACATGCATTCTCTCCAGGAGTTGAGTGCATTGGCATCCTCATCATGAAAGGCAGAAAACTCGCCCTAAGACACCTAGGCATCGAACCCGCCAGGATATACTTACTCTTTCACAAACAGCTCCCAACGCAATCAGTGGCGATGTCAGAGTATTTAGCTATAGCTCTTGTTGGATTTGGTGGAGAAGTCCAGTATGCTACAAAACCCCCCTGGACTCAAATGCTGGCAACTGTTGACATCGACTTTCCACTGAAGATCATGAACCGGCCCCAACAAGAACCAACAGTTTTTACAGACGCATCCTCAGCGACCTCAACTGTGGCGGCGGTATGGCAATCAGGAGGACAATGGCACTGTATGAAAATGACCGATTGTGCGCTTTCAGTTCAGCAATTGGAAGCGACAGCTGTTAGTACTAGCGTGTGGACTGCTCCCAATGGAACACCTCAACATAGTGACCGACTCAATGTTCGTGGCCAAGCTTTGCTTAGCCATGTTGGGGCCCAGCATGTCAACATCCACTACAGCTCTAATGTTGGAAGAAGCACTTTCTTCCCAAAAAGGTACCATATCGGTCAACCATGTTAACAGCCACAACCCAATCAAAGGATTTTTTCAAATCGGTAATAACAAAGCAGACGCCGCTGCAAAAGGGTTGTGGACACTAAAGGATGCCCGTCAGCTACATGAGTCTCTCCACACCAGTGCTAAAGCGCTAGCAAAGAGATGCGGGATCTCGATCTCTGACATGAAACACATAATAGCCACGTGTCTCCACTGTCAGAAAGCACCACTGTGGTCTAGTGGAGTCAACCCCAGAGGCCTTAAGGCTTCCAAGGTGTGGCAGATGGATTTCACACTATGTCAATTGCTGAAACCTCGAGCGTGGCTAGCAGTAACTATAGATACATATAGCAGAGTGATCATGGCCACATAACACCTTAGAACTGACTCCAAAGTGACCATCCAGCATTGGCTTACGGTCATGGCGTGACTTGGCGTCCCTAATCAGATCAAAACGGACAACGGTCCGAACTTTGTCTCTAAATCAGTCCAGGCATTTGTTTTGAAATGGGGCATAACCTTAACACACAGCATCCCATATAATAGCACAGGACAAGCCATAGTTGAGTGAGCGAATCAAACGCTGAAGTCTAAACTAGAGGTATTGGCAAAAACGGAAGGTTTTGCCAGTGCCATTCCCCCAGGAGACCAAGCACGCCTGCTAGCGACCGCTCTTTTAGCACTAAATCAGTTCCCCAGGGAGGAAGAGACGAATAGCCCCACACAAAAACATTGGGCCACTCGAGCGCTAGAAGAAGACCCGTTAGTTGTAATTAAAAATGAGCTGGGAGAATGGGAACGAGGGTGGAAGCTAGTCCTGTCAGGGCGAGGATATGCAGCAGTCAGAAAAGATAGCAAAGTTAAGTGGTGTCCACTTAAGTCTATTAAACTGGACCTTCAGAATAAAACTAACGAAAACTGTGTTTCTGTCCACAGGACTGGATCATCAGACGCCCCCATAACCCGTACACCCCGATGGTGAAAGAGAACGACAAGTCAACAAACACCCTTAGCAGGACCAGTCGCGACGATCGTAATGGCACTGATCTTCAGACCCTGTATACTGAATAGACTTGTGTCGTTTGTTAAGAGCTGGTTAGAGAAGGTTAACATCATGTTTGTAGAGCACCAACAACTGTCATAAGAATGTTGTTGTTCAAAATTTCCCCTAGCTATCCCCAGTTATACCCCGTTACTTCCAATTGCCCCCCAATTACCTCTTGCTCAGAGTGCCTTATGTTTTCTATTCAAGTTTTCTATTCAAGTTTGTGATATATACATTTTAAGATTGTTATAGAACATAGAACAAGAATAGGGTATATTTTTACATTTTACGCATAGGGAGGGGGGAAATGTAGGTAGTTAGGGTCTGGTGACCGGAAGATATCGCACTGTACGGAAAGGCAGGGCCCCTCTCCTGATAGCCAATAGCATTTAGTGACGTTGTAAACCCAGGTTATATAAGGCCATGTTTTCCGCCAATAAACGCTATTTGCCATCCACCATATTGGTGTCAGTGAGCTGATGGACCAAGCGACCTGGGGTTGGTTGCCATGCCGTTCCCGAACAATGCAATGGGTGAGAAAGGAAAAGTGCACTTTGAAGTAGGGGACGCCCTGCTGACACTGCCTATCACATCCACCATCAGTGTGTTTCTTCTCCTCCTTTCAGTGGTTTGCCATCTCTTTGGTGTCAATAAGTAATAATACATTAGCTTAGAAAGTTTCTATTTCCCAAGTATGGAATTGTCTAAAATAAGTGCCTGTGTGAGTGTGTCTATATCGACTCAAAAAACTGTGACCTTCTATGTAACTCTTCTGATTACTGTGTTATCAATCGAGGCTTTGATTGAGTTATGATGTTATTAATATAATGAGTGCTATTATTTGACAGTGTGGTAATAGTTTGCTAATAAACTAAAAAGGGGGAGTGTGGGTATGACCCCTCAGGAAAGAATTGCTAAAGCAGGTTATGTTCTTAATTCTCTAAATCGGTGGATAACAGAGCACCCTCAGTTTACAGGCACTTTAGTCAAAATGCTTTAACTCCTGTCAAGGAAAGAGCACAGGTTATGGTAAAAAAATGTGAATTCTAATCAATGAGAAGGACATTATTGGTTGATAACGTGGGGCCGAGGCTATGTGTCTTAATAGGAACAGGTCTGAGATGGGTACCAGCACGATGGGTGCCGCCAGCCATCTCAGCACCGGCCAGCCATCTCAGCACCGGCCGTAAGCTGATCACTGCACTTCCAGCAGCTGTTTGAACACTCACCATCAAGTCACACCTTGTTTGTCAAGCTGCCTCATTAAGAAATCATAAGAACTA
This sequence comes from Phasianus colchicus, assembly GCF_987193195.1. Classification (NCBI taxonomy): domain Eukaryota; kingdom Metazoa; phylum Chordata; class Aves; order Galliformes; family Phasianidae; genus Phasianus; species Phasianus colchicus. The sequence continues at coordinate 20,959,428 of NC_143436.1, forward strand.
GAATCAATGGGAATTGGTTAAGGTGGACTATTGTTTGTATTCTGAAGAGCCCATCGTTTGTTCAGCGTGTTAATTTTAGTTTAGCTACTTTTAGAATTGTTATTAATAGAAAAGGGGGAGATGTGGGATAAAGATGACCATTGTATTGCTAATGAGTGGCAAAGCTCAACAGTAACTTGAGCCGGACATAAACACCCGCAAGGCGCCTAGCTCTTACGTGTAACCAGCCTTGGCTGCGCGGGAAAAGTCGTGTTGTGCGGGTATAAAAGGCTCTGAGCACCTACAATAGAAGTCCTTTGTTCTGCACCAGCGGAGGAGTGCACACCTCTTTTGCCACACCCGCAAGGGAGCTTGATGCCCTCTTGCAACAGAGCAGATCCTCCTAGAAACTGTGTTAAAGCACATACGAGATAAAGAGGTGATTAGAGACAGCCAGCATGGCTTCAACCAAGGTCAAATCGTGCCTGACCACTCTGGTGGCCTTCTATGATGGAGTGATGGTGTGGGAATTGAATGTTGTTTTTGCATCTGAACAAAATAAGAATTTTGTTAATTTCATGGCCTCTGCTACTACTTGGGTCCTTTATTAGAACTAACAGTTCTTTTCAGGGGCCATTCTACTTTATTGGGGTTCTCTGATAAGTTTTCATTGCTAATGCCCTAGATATATCTTCCCCAACAACACATACTCAGTATATAAGTAAAGTAATATGGTATATATATCCGTGGAGATTAGGTAAATGGAGTAAATTATAAGCATGAAGACTGAAGCTTCTGTCTGTCCAGCTATCTGAAAAACTTCTGGGCCTTCAGTTAAGGCCAAGCTAGGTGTAATAAATATCTTTAGAAATCAGAAACCCCTTGATGTTGGAAAACTTCTAGCTTTTGGTGCTGGATAGACAGGACCTGAGTAATAGAGAATTAAAGGAGGAGAAGTTAAATCATTAAAAACATATAAGTTATTAACAACTTATGTATAGTCAGCATTGAAAAAATGTATGTCACACACACTGCAAGAGTATCCTGCACAAATTAAAAGGACAGTTAATTCGTTACATGCCTCAGGGAGTACTTGAAGAAGATACTGAGGCAGATCGGGCACCTCTCTTCCGTACTCTCTGCTTAACAAAGAAACTGAACTGAAGAAAATCACCATATCAGTATGAACAAGAAGAGTGTTAAGACATTTTGGAGACGATAGGACTGACACAAGATAACAAACAAATTAACAAGTAATTAACAAATGTAAACCTTCTGATAAGATTATGAACCTGAAGTACCGAGCCAGTGGGGAGGGGGAGAGGAGGGAGGCAAAGGGGGGAAAACGGCCTAAAAAGGCCTAAAAACTGTCCCGTTGTGTCCATAAGCGTGCTCTCCTGCTTGAGGGATGCCTGCCTTTGCAATCACGAATAAAATCTGCTTTTATCAGAGATACCGTCCTGACAAAAATTATTTGGATATTTCCAACAATGGCTTCAGTGTACAGGGGAAGGGTGATGGATGTCATCTATCCTTTTCTGATCGCCGAAGTCGCCTGACTCGGAGCCGTCCCGGACCGATCAGCAGCGACTGACCGCGTGGTCAAGGGGGATCTCGGGCGATTCCTTCAAGCAGGGAGCCCCCGGGTAAAGGAGAAGCCCGGCAGCTCTCACGGGAGCAGCTGACGCAGCCGCTGACGCAGCGTGTGGGCGTTCCCCGCCTACGGCGGGAGATTTAAACGGGCACAAGGAGGGCAGCGACTAGTCGCTGCCCACCAGAGACGGTCAGGAGGAAGCAGGGCTCGCGCACCTCTTGACTTCCTGTTTCAGCTCTGGTAAGTATTCTGCTTCGACATGGGTGCTCCCCGGCAAAAGACTGCTGCCAGAAATACTGAGGAGGCCCAGGCAAGGGTCCCGATCTCTCAGAAACGGGAGGCAGCAACCAAGAAGACTGCAGAGACCCAGACTGAGGTCCTGCACATGCCTTATAGGAAGGCTGCTGCCAAAATGTCTGAGGAAACTCAGACTGAGCCCCCAACCCGAGATGCTGGTGTGCAGGTCTCTGGTTGTACTGAGTGCCAGAGCCTGGCCCTTGCAGTGCTGGGTGAGGGAGGCAGTGATTGTGTTCGCTGCGACCAGGTGAACTACTTGCTCAGCCTCGTAGTTGACCTGAAGGAGGAAGTGGAGAGGCTGAGGACTATAAAAGAGTGTGAGAGGGAGATTGACTGGTGGTGTCAGTCCCTCTCAGCCTCAAGTTCTCAGCACACAGCCGAGGCTCCTAATGGAGCATGTCAGCCCCTGTCACCTCACAAACAGGTGGTAAAGGGGAACCAGACAGCTGGCAGCACTGCAGCGAGCCCCCTGTCCTCTCTTCCCCCCAGCAGCAATTTGAGAAGGGAGGAGGAGTGGAAACGGGTGCCTGCTCGGCGGAAGGGGCATCCCCCATCCCGACCATCCCCGGCTCCACAGGTGCCTCTGCGAAACCGGTTTGAGGCCCTGGAACTTGAGGGGGAGACTAGCGAGAGTGTGGAGACAGATTCACCCACGAGGTTGCCTCAGATGAAGCGGTCACCCCAAAGCCTCAAGACTGCTTCTACACGTAAGGACAGAAGGGTGATTGTTGTAGGTGACTCCCTTCTGCAAGGAACAGAAGGCCCTATATGCCGGCCCGACCCCACCCGCAGAGAAGTGTGCTGCCTTCCTGGGGCACGGGTCAGGGACATTTCAAAGAAAATTTCTAGGTTGATTCAGCCTTCAGACTACTACCCACTTTTAATAATTCAGGCTGGCAGCGAGGAAGTTGGCAAGGAAAGCCTGAGGTCCATCAAGAAAGACTTCAGGGGAATGGGGCGAATACTAGAAGGAGCTGGGGTGCAGGTGATCTTTTCTTCTACGCCCGTGGTGTCGGGAAAAGGTACAGGGTGGATCCGAAAAACCCAACTCTTAAATAGATGGCTTAAGAGCTGGTGCAGACACAAGAATTTCGGCTTTTTTGACCATGGGGCAATCTACACTGCACCTGGCATGATGGCTGCTGATGCAAGCAGCCTGTCCCTGAGGGGTAAGAGGGTATTAGCTGAAGAATTAGCGGGACTCATTGACAGGTCTTTAAACTAGGAATGAAGGGGGAAGGGGGCAAAATAAAGGCTACTGGGGTTGAACGGTTCATTCGAGGGATTGTACCAAACTCTGTGGGCAATGATGGCAGAGTGCAAAAGGAGGGAGTAGGGCAGGGGGATGCTGGGGATGCTGCTGTTCTAGCGGATCCTGGATCGCTTATGAAGGTGGTGAGACGGACAGCCCGGCTGAAGTGCCTTTATACTAATGCACGAAGCCTGAGTAACAAGAAGGAGGAACTGGAAACTGTGATGCATTCTGAAAGTTATGACATTGTTGCTATCACAGAAACATGGTGGGATGACTCCCACAATTGGGATACTGCCATCGACGGCTATAGACTCTTTAGGAGAGATAGGAGAGGTAGGAAGGGTGGGGGAGTTGCTCTCTATGTCAGAGATTGGATAAACTGTGAGGAGCTCCCCATGAGAAACAGTCAAGAACAGGTTGAGAGCCTGTGGGTTAGGATTAGAGATGGGACTAATAAAGGTCAGCTGGTATTAGGGGTATACTACAGGCCACCTGACCAAGGGGAGGATGCTGATGAGGCTTTCTTGCTCCAGATGCGTGAGGCGTCTGCCTCACGGGCTCTTGTCCTGGTGGGGGACTTCAACCATCCGGACATTTGTTGGAAAAACCACACGGCGAGCTACAAGAGCTCCAGAAGGCTCTTGGAATCCATTGATGATAGCTTTCTGGTTCAGGTATTGGACAGACCGACCAGAGGTCAAGCGTTGCTGGACCTGCTGCTCACCAACGCTGAGGAGATCATCAAAGGCGTCAAGGTTGGAGGATGCCTAGGCTCCAGCGATCATGCCCTGGTTGAGTTTGTGATCTCAAGCGATGTGGGCCTGGTAAAGAGCAGGACCAGGACGCTGAACTTTAGAAGAGCAGACTTCAAGCTACTCAATGGAATGCTGGCCAAGATCCCCTGGCGCGCTGCCCTCAAAGATAAGGACGTTGAGGAGAGCTGGCTGCTCTTCAAGGATGCCCTCCTGGCAGCACAAGAGGTCTCCATTCCCCTGATTAAGAAAGTGGGCAGGAGAGGTAGAAAACCGGCATGGCTCAGCAAGGACCTGCTAAGAGAACTGAGGGTGAAGAAAGGGGTGTACAAGCTCTGGAAACAAGGCTGTGTCACCTGGGAAGAATACAGGGATGCCGTCCGGACTTGCAGACGTGGGATCAGGAAAGCCAAGGCGCAGGCAGAACTGAACTTGGCCAGGGACGTGAAAAACAATAAGAAAACCTTCTACAGGTACATTGGCCAGAAGAGACAGGCCAAAACGGGCGTACCTACTTTGGTAAATTTAAAAGGAGAAATGGCTTCAACAGATGAAGAGAAAGCTGAGGTGCTGAATGAGTTCTTCACCTCGGTCTTCACTGGTGGCCAGGATTCTAGTCTTTTTCACGTCCCTAAGTCTTGCACCCCCATACCTCTATGTGGGGACCAAGGAGGTAAATCCCTCCCCACTGTAAGGGTTGAGCAAGTCCGAGAGTGCCTCCTTAGACTGAATGAGTATAAGTCTATGGGGCTGGATGGCGTGCATCCCAGGGTCCTGAAGGAGCTGGCTGAGGTGGTTGCTGAGCCGCTCTCCATCATATTTGAGAAGTCGTGGCTGTCAGGTGAGGTCCCGGACGATTGGAGGAAGGGTCACGTCACTCCCATTTACAAGAAGGGGAGCAGGGAGGACCCGGGTAACTACAGGCCGGTGAGTCTCACCTCCGTGCCTGGGAAGATTATGGAACAGATCCTCCTGGACAATATGCTTGATCACATAAAGAACGAGCACGTGATCCTAGATAGCCAGCATGGCTTCACCAGGGGAAGGTCATGCTTAACTAATCTTGTGGCCTTCTATGATGGAGTGACGGCATTGGTGGACGAAGGGAAGGCAACTGATGTCATTTACCTGGACCTGAGCAAGGCCTTTGACATGGTCCCCCATCACATCCTCATCTCCAAACTGGAGGGAAGTGGATTTGACGGGTGGACAACTAGATGGATAAGCAATTGGTTGAAAGGCCGCAGACAGAGGGTGGTGGTCAATGGCTCTATGTCCAGGTGGAGGCCGGTAACGAGCGGTGTCCCTCAAGGGTCTGTCTTGGGACCGGTGCTCTTTAACATCTTTATTAATGACATCGATGAGGGAATGGAGTGCACCCTCAGCAAGTTTGCTGATGACACCAAGCTGAGTGGTGCAGTCGATACGGTGGAGGGAATGGAGGCCATTCAGAGGGACCTTGACAGGCTGGAAAGCTGGGCTCGGGTGAACCTAATGAGGTTCAATAAGGCAAAGTGCAAGGTTTTGCACTTGGGCCGGAAGAACCCCAGGCACCTGTACAGGCTGGGGGGAGTTGTCCTTGAGAGCAGCTCGGCAGAGAAAGACCTAGGGGTCCTGATAGATGAGAAACTTAACATGAGCCAGCAGTGCGCTCTGGCAGCCCGGAAAGCAAATGGGATCCTGGGCTCCATCAGGAGAGGGGTGGTCAGCAGGGATAGGGAGGTGATTGTCCCTCTCTACTCTGCTCTTGTGAGGCCCCATCTGGAGTACTGTGTTCAGGTGTGGAGCCCTCAGTACAAAAAAGACATGGAGATTTTGGAAAGGGTCCAGAGGAGGGCCACGAAGATGATCAGGGGGCTGGAGCACCTCCCCTATGAGGACAGGCTGAGGGAGTTGGGTTTGTTCAGCCTGGAGAAGAGAAGGTTGCGGGGCGACCTCATTGCAGCCTTTCAATATCTGAAGGGAACTTACTCCCAGGAGGGGAGTAAACTCTTCATAAGGGCTGATAATAGCAGGACACGGGGAAATGGTTTTAAGTTAAAAGAGGGAAGATTTAGGTTGGATGTTAGGGGGAAGTTTTTTACTAGGAGGGTGGTTAGGTCCTGGAACAGGCTGCCCAGGGATGTTGTGGATGCCCCGTCCTTGGAGGTGTTCAAGACCAGGTTGGACGAGGCTCTGGGCAACCTGATCTAGTAAAGGTGTATGTTTGGTGGCCCTGCTAGGCAGGGGGGTTGGAACTACATGATCCTTGAGGTCCCCTCCAACCCAGGTCATTCTGTGATTCTGTGATTCTGTGATCTATCTGGACTTCTGCAAGGCCTTTGACATGGTCCCTCACCACATCCTTCTCTTTAAATTGGACAAGTGTGGATTTGAAGGATGGACTGGCAGGGTGCAGCCAAAGGGTTGTGATCAATGGTTCTGTGTCAGGGTGGAGGCAGGTCACAAGCAGTGTCCCTCAGGGGTCGGTCTTGGGACCAGTGCTCTTTAACATCTTTATCAGTGACACAGGCAATGGCATCGAGTGCATCCTCAGCAAGTTTGTAGATGACACCAAGCTGAGCAGTGCAGTTAATACATAGGAGGGAAGGAAGGCATCCAGAAGGACTTGGACAGGCTGGAGAAATGAACCCAAGCGCAGGGTGCTGCAATTGAGCCAGGGTAATACCAGGTGTTTAAACAGAATGCACAAAGAACCCCTTGAGAGCAGCTCTGCAGAGAAGGACTTGAAGGAGTGGGAACGAATGTTTACATGGGTTAATAGTGACAGGACAAGGGGGAATGGTTTTAAACTAAGACTTCAACTATCCAGATATCTCTTGTAAAGACCACATGACGAGCTGAAAGAGGTCTAGGAGGCTCCTGGAATGTGTTGACGATAACTTTCTGGTCCAGGTGTTGGACAGACCGACCAGAGATGAAGCATTGCTGGACCTGCTGCTCATCAGTGCAGAGGAAATAATTAATGGTGTTAAGGTTGGACGCAGCCAGGGCTGCAGTGATCACGCCCTGGTCAAGTTCGTGATCTCAAGGGAGCTAGGCTTGGCAAAGAGTGGTGTCAGGACCCTGAACTCTGGGGGAGTGAACTTTAAGCTGTTCAATGGACAAGATCCTCTGGGACACTGTCTTTAAAAACAAAGATGTTGAGGAGAGCTGGTTACTCTTCAAGGATGCCTTCCTCAGAGCACAAGAACTCTCCATCCCTCCAAATAAGAAAGCAGGCAGAGTAGGCAGGAAGCCAGTGTGGCGCGGTAAGGACCTGCTGAGAGTGCTGAGGGTGAAGAAAGGTGCATACAAGCTCTGGGAACAAGGGCGTGCCACCTGGGAAGACTACAGGAATGCCATCCAGACTCGCAGACATGGGATCAGGAAAGCCAAGGCACAGGCAGACCTGAACTTGTCGAGGGACGTGAAAAACAATAGGAAGACTTTCTACAGGTACACTGGCCAAGAGACAGGCCAAAGCAAGTGTACCTCCTTTGGCAGGTGTAAAAGGAGAATTGGCTTCAACAGACAAAGAGAAAACAGAGGTACCGAATGAGTTCTTTGCCTCAGTCTTCACTGGCGGCCAGGACTCCAGTACTTCTCCCGCCCCTGAGCCCTGCATCCCTACACCTCTGGGTGGGGACTGGGGTGGTAAACCCCCTCCTGCTGTGAGGACAGAGCAGGTCTGAGACCACCTCATGAGACTGAATGTGTACAAGTCTATGAGGCTGGATGGCATGCATTACAGGGTTCTGAAGGAGCTGGCTGAGGCAGTTGCTGAGCCACTCTCCATCATATTTGAAAAGTTGTGGCTGTCAGGAGAGGTACCAGATGACTGGAGGAAGGGTCACATCATTCCCATTCACAAGACAGGGAGCAAAGATGACCCCGCGAACTACAAGCCAGTGAATCTCACCTCTGTGCCTGGGAAGATCATGGAACAGATCATCCTGGATGACATGCTTGATCACATGAGGAAAGGGAGTGTGATCTGTGACAGCCAGCACGGCTTCACCAGAGGAAGGTCATGCTTGACCAATCTGGTGGCCTTTTATAATGGAGTGACAGCATCGGTGGACAAGGGAAAGGCAACTGATGTCATTTACCTGGACTTGAGCAAGACCTTTGACACAGTCCCCCACCACATCCTTATCTCCAAACTGGAGGGATGTGGATTCGATGGGTGGACCACTCGATGGATAAGAAACTGGTTGAAAGACTGCAGACAGAGGGTGGTCATCAATGGCTCCATGTCCAGGTGGAGACCGGTAATGAGCAGCATCCTCTAGGGGTCTGTCTTGGGACCAGTGCTCTTTAACATCTTTATCAATGACATCGATGACGGAATCGAGTGCACCCTCAGCAAGTTTGCTGATGACACCAAGCTGAGTGGTGCAGTTGACACAGTAGAAGGAAGGGATGCCATTCAGAGGGACCTCAACAGAATTGAAAGGTGGGCCTGGGTGAATGTAATGAGGTTCAACACAGCAAAGTGCAGAGTTTTGCACTTGGGCCGGACAAATCCCAGGCATCCATACAGACTGGAAGGAGCGGTCCTTGAGAGCAGCCTTGCAAAGAAGGACCTGGGGGTCTTGATAGATTAAAATCTTAATGAGCCAGCAGTGTGCCCTTGTGGCTCGGAAGGCAAATGGTATCCTGGGCTCCATCAGAAGAGGGGTGGCCAGCAGGGACAGGGAGGTGATTGTCCCCCTCTACTCTGCTCTTGTGAGGCCCCATCTGGAGTACTGCGTCCAAGTGTGGAGCCCCCAGTACAAAAAAGACAGGGAGCTGTTGGAGAGGGTCCAGAGGAGGGCCACAAAGATGATCAGGGGACTGGAGCACCTCCCCTGTGAGGACAGGCTGAGGGAGCTGGGCTTGTTCAGCCTGGAGAAAAGGCGGCTGTGGGGTGACCTCTTGCAGACTTTCAATACCTAAAGGGAGCCTACAAACAGGAGAGAAATTAATTCTTTGAAAGGATAGATAACTGCAAGACAAGGGGAAATGGTTTTAAGTTGAGGGAGGGAAGATTTAGGTTGGATGTCAGGGGGAAATCCTTTACCAAGAGAGTGGTGAGGTACTGGAACAGGCTGCCCAGAGAGGTTGTTGTGGATGCCCCGTCCCTGGAGGTGTTCAAGGCCAGATTGGATGGGGCCCTGGACAGCCTAGTCTAGTATTAAATGGGGAGGTTGGTGGCCCTGCCTGAGGCAGGGGGGTTGGAGATTCATGATCTTTGAGGTTCCTTTCAACCCTGGCGATTCTGTGATGGGTTGATGGTTGGACTAGATGATCTTAGTGGTCTTTTCCAGACTTAAAGCTTCTATGACAGCTCATCTAAACTAACCAAAAGGATATTGAATAGTACGTGATCACAGAATATCCCAAGTTGGAAGTGACCCATAACAATCATCCAGTCCAACTCTTGGCTCCACGCAGCACCACCCAAAAATCAGACCAAAAATAATGGAAAATAATTCCATGCAGTGTCTTTTTGTCTGCTTTCTTGGGGTTAGGAGTCAGAAAAAAAAAAACAAAAAAAAACCAACAGATCAAGAGGCAAGGCAGAGCATTCACAACAGAGCAGAGTTAATGACCCACATTGTACTTTGGCTTCTACCTTTACCTGCAGAACCTGCAAAACGAGACATGGACGTCTCATTGGTGAATAGTACCATGGGAGGATCAGCGGTTTCAGCAGCAGAGTCCCCCAGTGCCCAGATGCTTTGCTCCCACATATCACCTGAAGAAGTATAAAACTGTGGGAAGCTCACTGGAGGAGGCAGCCACTGCTCCGGAACTGGCTGGGCATCAGCTCCTGATAACTAGCTTAGCAATTGCATTATAGTTATCATCGCTGTATATAGCTACATCTATCTATTGTATTTTTTTTTTTTTCTTCCTTTTCTCCCTTAATAACAAATAGCTTTTATCCCAACCTTTAAGTTGGGCCAGAGAGTTTTCTGGCCATGGCTGTATTGCGATATAGCTCTTAGCAGCTACCACTGGTACCTCATATGTTCTTCGCTCACACAAAACCAGGATTGCTTCATTCCAGGTCAGTCCTCTTTCTTCGTCAATTACCTTCAATCTCACCCTGATGCAGCTAACAGCTGAAGGACTGTGGATAGTAGGAAATAAGAGTTAATCAATGTAGCTCCATGCCTTTAAGAAACTTCTGAGCTGGTCCATCTGTCATGTGGCTTCCTTTATCTGAAAAAATTATGAATAGAGTCAAATCTGTTCAATATTTCATGTGGACATTAAACAGTGGTATTGGCAGTAGCCTCACAGACTGCCTCTGCCTCTCTACCTGTCTTGTTCTGTCAATGGCAACAAACAAGTGCAAGGCTCTAAACCTGCATCAAGGCAATCCCATGTGCAAATACATGCTTGGCAGAGAACTGAAGAGTAGAAGATGGTTCACAAATATGCAGAGGCTACTAAAAGAATGAGGATTACAACAAGCTGGGATTAGAACAATGTGGAGGTGGAGGACAAAGAAAAGTTTTGAGAATAACTTGAGGACATTTGGTAAGTAAATGGTAAGATGTCCACAAAGCAAGTTAGAATTGGATCAGGGGCTGCCCCTCTTGCAGGGTCAAGATTTTACAGCAAGGAAGACTACGAGCCTTCACAAGAAAGACTGTGATTCTTCATCCCACAGCCACCAGGAGGAGACCCCCACAACTCACTATGCATGCGCGAGGGGGAGGGACTGCATGCTATGGGTTCTCAGAAATGTAATGAATATGTATCCAAATTCCGGGAAACAGAATGGCTTGAGAGGAGCCCTGAGAAGGATTTGAGGGTGTCAGTTTATGGAAGATTTGACATGAGCTGGCCATATGCACTTGCAGCACAGAAAACTAACTGTATCCTGGGTTGCATCAAGAGAAGTGTGACCAGTAGGCTGAGGGAGGTGATTCTACCCTTCTACTCTGTTCTCACGAGACCCAATCTGATGTGCTGCATACAGTTCTGGGGCCCTCAACATAAGGACACTGAGTTGTTGGAGCAGGTCCAGAGGAGATCCATTGTCAGAGGGCTGGAGCACCTCCCCTATAAGGACAGGCTGAGTGAGCTGAGGCTCTTCAGCCTGGAGAAGGATTTGGGCTTACAGTACTTGAAGGGAGCCTACAGGAAAGCTGGGGAGGGACTCCTTGCAAGGGCGTGTAGCAACAGGAAGAGGGGAAATAACTTTAAACTGGAAGAGGATAGATTTAGACTAGGTATCAGAAAGAAATTCTTTACTGTGACAGTGGCAAGACACTGAAACAGGTTGCCCAGAGAGGTTGTGGATGCCCCCTCCCTGGAAGCATTCAAGGCCAGGCTGGATGGAGCTTTGAGCAACATGGTCTAGAGGGAGGTGTCCCCACCTATAGCAGGGAAGTTGGAACTAGGTGATCCTAAAGGTCCCTTCCAACCCAAACAATTCTATGATTCTGTGAAATTGACATCCTTCAATCTCTTTAAAGGGCCCACATAATCAATTTACCACTGCTTAAATAGTGTCCGTTCTCAGGGATGAAAGGCATAACCCAAAGCAAAGTGCTCACTGCAAGAAATTTCCACCATCAACATAGCCCACATCCCTGGATTTTGCCAGGAATCGTGAATGTAGGAATTTTAAGTCCCATTCTTTTAAGCCTTTCTTGTACCCGAGCCTCCTCATGACCTTTCTGTGCACTGTAGCAGTTTTGGGTGACAGGGTCTCCAGATGCAATTACCTCACAGTCTTTCTTTACTATCTCTGTGTTGTGGTTTAATCGAGCAGATAGCTGTTTGCTCACTATGGGATGAGGGAGAGAACTGGGGAAAAAAATAAAGTAGAACTCCTGGGCTGAGATAAAAACTATTCACTAAAAAAAAAAACAGAAATTAATAGAAACAAATTATATATACATACATACATAAATACACACACAGGTGATACACAAGGTGATTGCTTACCATTTGCTGACTAATGCCCAACCCATCCTTGAGCAGCAGCTGCTCCCCTGGCCAACTCTCCCAGCTCTGTTGTCCAACATGATGCCATACGGTATGGGTTATCCCTTTGGCTGGTGTAGGTCAGCTGTTCTGGTTTTGTCTCCTCCTTACTCGTTGTGATCCCCACCCCCTTCCTTGCTAGCAGGACAGTACCAGAAGCTGAAATGTCCTTGGCTCTGTGCAGCACCACTCAGCAACAGCAAAAACATCTGTGTGCTATCAACACTATATTTCTCCTGAAGCCAAAACACAGCATCACACCACACACCCTGAAGAAAGTCAGCTTTGCCTTGCTGAAACCGGGACACTTCGCTTTCACTTCACTTTTACACTAGCATTTCACTGACTTGCAGACTCCCCTCATATTTTCATTTTTTGAAGCAACAACAAATGTAGCTTTCCCATGGACAGATCTACCCTGAACTGAGACAGGAAATGCCTTCCTAAAATACCTGCCCTCCTTACCCCCCTTCACCAGCATTATCTGCCCATTTATCTTCCCCCATGCACATGTGTGCTCTACTTCTTTTCTCCCTACTACTCCCAATACTGATTTATCCCAGACCCCCCTCATAATCTAATAATGTTGCTTCTAACCCATATCAGCTGAGAATGTATGTCTAACTTTCCACTGCCATTCAGCAGACATTGCACTTCTAGGCAGTCCCTTCTCCCAGATATCAAGTAAGTGTGGTAGAGGTTAATCCCACTGACACCAGGGCTCGGACCCCTAATCTTTAAGGTCCTTCTGTAACGGATATTGTTTTCTCTTTGGGGTAGGAAGAGGAGGCAATGGCTTCATCTGCTTTAGTTTCTCCCAAATCTCTTCTTGTTTCATCCCTTTTTCCTGAAGGATTTTCTTCATTTTGGCAAGCAGAACTCCCGTGGGCTGACTATCTAGCTCTCCTTCATTTACTCCCTGATTTATCAAGTATCTCCAAATTATCCCCCTAGGGATGTACGTCCTCACCCTCGCTGCTTCCTTCTTTGCCTTCTCTTTCCCCTCCGTGCCCACCAGGGTGCCCAGGTTCTCCAGGGTGGCCATGCACTCTCGGAGGGGACGGCCAATCAGCGTGGAGCCCAGACTGATGAAGAACCCCCTGTGTGCCTCGGGAGCACGGCAGGCCAGCACCCCGACATCCCCCTGCTCCACATTCATGCCCAGGACGTCAAAATCGGAGCTCACAGGTTTCTCCTGCTGCTTTAGTGCCCGGAGCACCACATTCCCACACACGTATGCCGCTGCCTCCTGGATATCTCTCCAGGGCGCCCCTTCCATGTTATCCTTGAGGGGCTCATATTCCCCTAGATTTCTAATCACCAGCCTTAAGATTTCTCCTCCCAAGGCCTCATCGGGCGGCAAGGCTCTGATGATGGCCCCCACCTTCGGCCACGGCAGCCCTATGGCCGTGACCACCCGCTTTGCCGCCTCGTGCGTGAAGGGAGTGTGCTGTTCTAAGCTCCAAATGCGGTTTACCCACATGGGCCAGCCCTCCTTGTTTTTCTTCCAGACTCTCTCTTTTTTTGACACGTCCCTATCCCCCGTTCCCGCGCTTCCCTCTCGCTCTGCCAGTTTCGTTTTCCTGGCAGCCACAGCCCCCCCACCTTGCACAGCGGAGTTCTCCTGGATCTCCACATCCCAGATATCCCCGTCCCGCAGCCCCGGCTCCCCGTCTCCCTCGCTCAGAGCCGCCGCTTTCCTCTGATCCAGCCCCTTCCCCAGCAGCCTGCTCAGGGACTGCACCTTCCTTCTCAGCCGGGCGTTCTCTGCGCTCTCAGCCCGGAGCTCCTCCCTGGCCCTCCGCAGCTGCTCGCCCAGCAGCGCGTTGTCACAGCGCAGCGCCAGGATCTCGTTGTGGGCCACCTGCAAGCTGTTCTGCAGGTTCTTCACGCACTGCTCCTTCTCCTCCACCGTAGCCTGGAGGATACTGGCCAGGTCGAAGAGCAGCCACTGCAGGGCCGAGCACTTCTTCTCCCCCTTAGGATGATACGTGGAGACGTAGTTCACCCAGTGCCTCTCGGCGGCTTTCAGGGTGGGGTCCTGGCCGACAGCCTTATAATCCCAGGGATCCCCGCCGTGCTCCAGCATGGCCTGCACCAGCAGCCCCCTCTCCTCCCGCCCCACGGAACCCTCCGGCTCCTCTTTCTCCTTAGACTTCCCCGCCCGCGTCAGCCACGACATCACGCCGCGGCGGCTCGGCGCTGTGCCGGCAGGAGCGGAGCGATCCTCCGACCGAAAGCCCGCGAGGAAGCCGCGCTCACCGAGCGGCAGCGCCGCGCAGACACTCACGGCCCCAGCGCTGCTCCTCCTCCCGTTCGCGCAGCCTCCCGGCCCGGCAGCCCTTCCAGCTCCGGGCCCCGGCTTTTATTCCCCCGGGCCACCTTGGTGCCGCCAGCCGGCCCGCCCCCGCTCTGCGGCCGCCCATTGGCTCCAGCTCGCCGCCACCGGACCCGCGCGCACCGCTCCCCGGCCGCCCGCAGGGCTCCGTTCCCCGCGGCTGTGCGGCGCTGCGCGGCGGGCGGGGCCTCCCCGGGGGCGGGCGGATGGCCGCGGCGTTGCGCCGCCGCTCGGTGCCGTCGCCGCTCGTCTTCCGCGCCGCCATGCAGCGCCCCGCGGGTCCTCCGTCGCGGCCGAGTAGCCCCGAGGGGGCGGGCGGGGGGGGCTGGCTGAGCGCGCTGCGCTTCGACAACCTGGCGCTGCGCTCGCTGCCCGTCGACCCTTCCGAGGACGGCGCTCCGCGGGCCGTGCCCGGCGCCTGCTTCGCCCGGGTGCGGCCCACCCCGCTGCGCAACCCGCGGCTCGTGGCCGCGTCGCCGCCGGCGCTGGCGCTGCTGGGGCTGGAGGCCGGCGGCCCCGAGGCCGAGCGGGAGGCGGAGGCCGCCCTGTACTTCAGCGGGAACCGGCTGCTGCCCGGCTCGGAGCCCGCGGCGCACTGCTACTGCGGGCACCAGTTTGGCAGCTTCGCGGGGCAGCTGGGCGACGGCGCCGCCATCTACCTGGGCGAGGTGCGCGGCCCGCGCGGCGCCCGGTGGGAGCTGCAGCTGAAGGGCGCCGGGATCACACCTTTCTCCCGGTACGGGGCGGCGGGGCCGGGCGGGGGGAGCGCTGCGCACCGCGCGCTGCTGGCCTGGCCGCGCCGTTCCCAGCGCTGCTGGCGCTGCCCCGGCTCCAGCCTGGGCTGTGGGAAGGTCTCGGAGCGCGTGCTGCCCGAGCGCCTGCATGATTTCGCTCTCACGTTTGCTGGGAGTTCAGATTCCGCTCTGCCTGAACTTCGCAGCGCTTCAGCGCGTACAGCTGAGACCTGGGGGAGGCCGTCAGGGTAGTGCTCTTAGGACGCCTAACAGCCGTTTTTCTCGTACGGAATGAACCACCAAAAAGACGTACTGCGTGTGTTACTTGTTATTTTGGTTACGGTGGTGGTCTGCCTGTACCATGGACAGTTACAAACCCTCTGTATGCAGCTGGAGAACTGTGCAGTCTTTGTACTGCAGTGGTTAAATATTACAAAAGTATTAATTTTCAAAGCTTATTGGAGTTAAAAAGAAATCACTGTGGCTCAAAGAGAGCTTTTATAAGCAGAAAGGGCAGCAACTTTTTACACAGTCAGGGTAAGAGGAAATGGCTTTTAACCGAACGAGAAGAAATTTAAGTTAAATGTTAGGCAGAAATTCTTCACTCAGAGAGCGCTGAGGCACTGGGAGAGCTGCCCACAGAAGCTGTGGGTGCCCCATCCCTGGAGGCGTCTCAGACCAGGCTGGAGGGGGCCCTGAGAAGCCTGAGTTGGTGGGTGGCAGCCTGCCCATGGCAGAGGGTTGGACTGCGTCGCCTTTAGATTTGTCTTCTATTGCATGTGAGCTTCATTGCACAAGCGTTGTGCCCACCCACCTGAACCCCACCAGAAGCCCAGAGGTCTGGTCAGCTCAGATCTGCCCCTGTGTTGCCCTGTGATTTTGAGCAGAGAGCTTCGTTTCTCAGTCCTTGTTTCCCTCTGCTAAAGAGGAGGCTGCGCTCCCTTCCCGTGCAGCCGGAAGGCTTACGACCTGCCTGTGTCTCTGCTGCAGGCAAGCCGATGGTCGGAAGGTCCTGAGGTCAAGCATACGGGAGTTCCTGTGCAGCGAGGCCATGTTCCACCTTGGAATTCCAACAACGAGGGCTGGAACCTGTGTGACATCTGACTCGGAAGTTGTTCGTGACATATTTTATGATGGAAATCCAAAAAAAGAAAGGTGTACAGTTGTTCTGAGGATAGCGCCTACATTTATAAGGTAGGAAGAAGCCCACTTCTCTCTTTTTTTACTGTTATTCATTTAAAACTGAACACAAAAACACCATTTTAAATGTATTTTGATAACAGCAGCATTTGCTTGGTTCTTGTTCTGGAATCTTGAAATTCATTTGCCAGGCTGTGGGAAGCTGCTGTGTTAGGCCACAGGGTGAGGTGAGGCAGCATCTTGCCCATGGGCAGATAGACACTAACTCAGAGTACCACTGTGGTAGACAGTTCTGCAGATATCAAAATAAGTTTTTCATTTTTATGCTTGCATGTCGTTTTGTTTATTTCTTTTTGTTGGTAGAATTGGCATATTATAGCTCTACACCTAGCTCCAATGTTGTTGTAATGATACTCTTGAGGTTTGGGGGTGCCCTCTAAAATCCTGAGGGTGGTACTTTCCTTGTCTGAAAAGCACACACAGTTCCTGCTCCAGTGCAAAACAGGAGTTTGGGGAAGATGATGTTGCCTTAGAAGAAAATGCATGTTAAGAAAATGTGAGACATAAAGAATATATGTATATGCTCATGTGCATATGGAAAAATATATCTTATATGTGATGTCAAGTCCAGTATTTTAAATATTGATCCATCTTGTGTGCATGGATGTGCTTCCTTCTGTTGAGTCACTGAGTTTCAGCAGCTTCAGCATGGATTTTTTGCTCACAGTCAGTTGAAGGATTGGTGTTAAAATATGATATTGCACCAACAAATCCTTCTACTACATGTAACGCTGGAGGAAGTTAATGTGATCAGATAGTAGTAAAAAGTAATACTAAGCCATGCTTTTGTTATTTTCGAACAGATTTGGTTCATTTGAAATTTTCAAACCTCCTGATGAATACACAGGACGCAAAGGTCCCAGCGTTAACCGGAATGATATTCGAATACAGATGCTGGATTATGTGATCGGCACTTTCTACCCAGAAATCCAGGAGGCTCATGCAGACAACAGCATTCAGAGGAATGCCACTTTCTTCAAGGAGGTAAGGAAGATCAGTTTCTCGTCATAAATTTGTACCAGTCACTTAATATCTCATTGCTTCAGCTGCTCTTTTCTTTGGAGAAAATGCTCTCAATAGAGCTGCTTATTCATGGAATCATAGAATTGCTCAGGTTGGAAAAGACCTTAAAGATCAGCAAGTCCAACCACAACCTAACCATACTAGTGATAAAAAGCAGTGCTGATACTGATTGAACTAATGAAAGCAGTTCATCATTTACGTTAGCAACGCATGATTTCTTGTCTCTCAGCGAGCTTTCCAAAACTGTTCTTTTACTTTACTGAAGAGATTCTAGAGTGCAAGGGTGGATTCTGGCCCTGACTGTCAGGCAGTGGGTAAATGGTACTGAGGCAGCATTTGCAAGATTTTCATTTTCTAAAACATTGAAAACAGCTAAGTTGCTGCCTGTCTCTTAATATATACTATAAACGGGAATGTTGACTACAAATCACTTTAACTTTAGAATTGAAGTGTTTAAAGGCAGCCAAGCAATGAGACAGTTTTCCCAAAGAGGTAACAAAACCTCCAGCTTGGGGAATGATAAGATCAAGATAAATGTATCATAGTGGTGTAGTGGTAGGTGATTCTGTAGTGGCCTGAAGAAGGGGCTGGATGATTTCTCAGAGGCAGTTTTGAACCATTTTTAGTTACATAAGTTCAAACATCAACAATTACTGCAGCAGGGTTATAAAAGTTTAATTACAACAGCAGTAAACGTAGCATTGCTGTGTATCTCTCTGAAGTAAAATGCAGCTTAGTTAATTGGTATCTAAATTTCATCTTCCCAATTATCCTTTTCCTCACTGTTGATACTGTAATTCTTGACACTGAACTTCCATTGTATTCCTTTATCTCAGCAAGCAAGAAAGAATTTGAGGTAGGGGAATAAGATGATTCTGTTTGTGATTTGGAGTTTCATACATAATATGCTACCCTTCAGAAACCAGCTTGAAATTACCAGAGAACTGTAATAAAGATTCTGATTTGAATCACCTGATGTTCAACCTCGATGCTGATACTTGTAATTCTGCTTACTGGGTAGTTACAGCAGTCCAATGTTTTTATGTGACAACAGCTGTGATGCTTTGACATCTCCTGAAATGATCTGTTGGTGGTGAAGTGACTGCAACATGGTGCATGTTAGTCACAGAGCAGTAAGAAGACAACAGGCAGGCTTAACATCTGATGTTCTCTAACTGTTGTAAGTTCTGAGTTTGTGCATACTTGCAATAATTCATTTTTGAAAAGCAAGTGGTAGTTCAGTTCACCGTTGGGTGCTGAAGAGGTTAACTTCACTAACAGACCTTTCACACGTGAATTAATGGAGCTGGCAGTGACTGCAGTTCGCCACCAGTTGTAGGTTTGTACTGCTCTGTAGTCAGTAGCACCTTCACTTTCTTGTGGCAGAAAAGCTATGGAACTTGAGGATCTTTGCAGAGGCGTGTGTGAACAAAGACTGTTTTTCCCCTTAGATCCCTTCCCATTTCAGTCTCCACGAGCCATTCCTGCCTCTTTCTGCCTTTAACTTCTTTTCCTGACACAGTTAGTACTGATTTCTTCCCCCCGTTCTGCTATGCTTTCCTTACTGCCCTGTGTCTGTCTTATTTTTGTTGTGCTTCTCCAGTCCAGGTCTGTCCTTGCTGCAAATCTGTGCTATCACTGTACTTCCATGTTTAGTCTCCTTGGTGGAAGTTTACTGTAGCCATCTCCATCTGTACAGCACCCCAGTCTCCTGCTTCATTTACCAAACACTTCTGTCTTTTTGAATAGGAGGGAAATATTCTCAGCTCTGCTCTGATGTACTTTTATCTTGTTGCCCTGTGGAGGAAAGGGAGGAAAAAGGTACACGTGATTGCATTTCACAGTACTGATGAGAAAATAAACACAATTATCTGCATTTGCTTAAATTATTTTAAAGATTGTAGTTGTTCTTTAAACTTCCATGAACATGTTTTTTAATAGAGCATCTACCACACTTGTTTTCTAGTACGGCTAGCAGTAGAAAAATCTGGTTAAAAAGACTTGAAGGTTGAAGTAAAAAGAAAGCTGTCTGTTTCTAATCAAGATACCCATCTCTGAGCTGCATCCAAGCTTTAGTTGCTTTCAGGTGTTCTTGTTGGCTGGATTTATTTTTTGGCAGAGCATCATACATTCACACAAAAACATCCAGCGGTTGTGAATTGCTTAACTGCTGGAAGTTTTGTTCTTCTTTCCTTATTTTTTCCCATCTTCCTGGCACAGAACCGTCTTGCAGGGTGTGTCTCCCTTTCTTTCTTGCTATCAGTTTTGCGCACATGTAGCGACTTGGAACACTTGCTTCCAACTGCCCTGTGAAACAGAATTCAGGAACAGTGTGTAGAGTACTGGCAAGGAGGATATTGGAAAGAGTAGAAGCCTGGGGTCTCAAGGTGAACCAAAAGCTTTTGTTCCAACTTTCATTTACAGCTTTTTCTACCTGACAGATTATCCCAGGGTAAACATTCTCTTGTTTTTCTTCCTCATCTGACTGACTACACATCTTTAACAAAGAAAAGTGAAAGAGAATATGAAGACAAATACAAGAAACTAACATTACCTCTGTTAATGAGATCATTTTTTAAACCTTCATAAAGTACACCACATCCTGGAGAGAGCAGTCACTTTAAATTTCAGCACATTGCTAGCTATTTGGGAAGATAAATGATTTTAACTGTGAAAACAGTTTGATTCAAAAGCTTTGCTAATGGTTACATCAATTAATTTATGTCAATTCAGTGAAGCATTTAGAAATACAGAGATTTATTTAAAAGCCAGATTAGCTTCCTGAATTTTAGATTTTGTAGTTGTATTTGACAGATAGGCTAAATTAAATAACTGGACCTATTGTAAAATCACACACTGTTATCTCTGCCAAACGGGGTGCATGCAGTGATGACAGTTGAGGGTTCCACAATGGTAGCACTCAGTAAAACATCTGATAAACTCTGGTGAAACATGCATTCAGAGAAGCACGAGATTTAAATAAAGGTGCTTTTCTTGGGATATGTTTTATCTAAAAGGTGAACTCTTGGGTTTTTTCTGCTCCTGGCAGATTGAGGTAAGTGCTCATCAGTGCTGAAACTTGTTAGCAAGGAATCATGTTTGTCTAATCCACTTATCTTTTTGTAAATCACTCCTGTATACCAAGTAAACAAGAAGGCTGACTTTATCTTTGTTTCTTCCTTTTATTCCTCAGATTTTGGCTTTTTTCTCCTGCCTGTGGCTAATGGTTCTTTAAAATAAGCAGTGAGAAAAAGAATGGACAAGAAAAGCATTTAAACTTGATGTCAGATGGTTTACTGTATTTCAGTGTTCTGTCTTTAGCATGTTTGGAAGCTGTACAACTCATTTTTTGAGCGTGGAAATAAGAAAGGGAAAACAAACAAATGGGAAGTTTAGGAACTGAGCAGTTAATAAAAGGAGGAAAGAGGCCAGGTGTCTGCAAGATGCTTATATATATGGTGTGCTGCCACAGCCTGCTCCCATCAGAGCAGTAGAAAAATCCATTCAGCCTAACAAATGCTTGGAATTGTATGAATTGTCAAACACTGTGTTGAGAAACAAAATTGTTTTCTCTTTTAGATAACAAAACGGACGGCAAGATTGGTTGCTGAGTGGCAGTGTGTTGGCTTTTGCCATGGTGTGCTGAATACAGATAACATGAGCATAGTTGGATTAACTATTGACTACGGCCCTTTTGGATTTATGGACAGGTCAGTGGGGCTTATGGACGTTATTCAAAATGTGCTTATGTATTATCCGTGTGAAGCAGTCCTGATGTTGTTCACTATTGCTTTAATATCTTGGCTGTCAGGTAGACTTACAAACCTTCTTTGTAGCAAAGTAGGTTAAGTTAGGCTTGGTTGTCATGTAATTCCTGTGTTCAACTTTTATATAAAACTATATTCATAACTTCTCTAAATGTTATACTGCTCTTGTAGCTTGTGGAGCTCCTCAGTGACTGGGAGGGCAGGAAAACACCTGACCAGACAGCTTTTGGAAGGGAATCAAAACAAGGAGAATTGTTCCCTTCCAGTTGTGTTTTAGACTCCTACAGAGCTTCACAAGGTATTGGTGTCCAGATAACAAACAGAATGCTATTTCTTCTCCTGTAGATATGACCCTGAGCACATCTGCAATGGCTCCGATAACACAGGGCGCTATGCTTACAATAAACAGCCAGAGATTTGCAAGTGGAATCTAGGGAAGCTTGCTGAAGCCTTAGTCCCAGAGCTGCCCTTGGAAATAAGTGAGCTCATCCTGGAAGAAGAATACGATGCAGAATTTGAAAAACATTATTTGCAGAAGATGAGGAAGAAACTAGGCCTAATTCAGTTGGAATTAGAAGAAGATAGTAAGCTGGTGTCTGAACTACTGGAAACCATGCATCTCACAGGTTGGTGAAGAATGCAGGTAGACCATGAGTACCTTACAGTTACACCAAGCCATCATTTTCATCCTCACCTTACAAGAAAGCAGCCTTGCACAACTACATTGTCATCTGAGAGAACAGAAGACTGAGGGAGAACTGAATTTGTGTGAACTGTGTGGCAGTTGCTACTTTTTTACATGGCACCCCTGTGTTGCACTGCACTCTTGCTGAGACAGTGCCACACTGCTTTGAGGGCAGGAGGGTTAGGAGGGGACTGTGGGACCTGTTTTCCTACCGATTTCTCAGTTCCATTACCCATAAAATTCATTTTTTCAGGTGGAGACTTCACAAATATTTTCTACTTGCTGAGTTCATTCTCAGTAGATACTGATCCTTCAAGACTGGAAGATTTCTTAGAAAAGCTTATGAGTCAGTGTGCTTCAGTGGAAGAACTGAGAGTTGCTTTCAAACCTCAGATGGATCCAAGGTAACGCTGTTGTTTCCTTAAATGCTTTGGCCAGTGCTTTTAGTTTCATCTTTGCTATAATAAATTCAGACTGCTATGTATTACAAAGCTAGTAATATCACAATTGGAAATCTCACCGTTAAGCAGATGCATCACAATCTACAGCAGTGGAAATTCTTGCGTGGTTTGTGACTGTTAAATGCTCAGCAGGGACTTGCAGAGGGTGGCTCTTGGGCTACACTTCTCAGGATTTTTGTTTTTATCCTTTCTTCTTCCTCACTTTCCCTGCTACTGAGCCAATGGCAGAATTCCAGATAGTGAAGTAATGCAGTAATATTTTATGGATGTAATAGATTTAAACAACAGCTCCCTGTGTCTTGTCAGTTTTCTGTCCTGTATACTGTTGGCTAATCACTTCTAGCCACCAATACTCTGAGCTGAGTATAGCTGAAATGCACGATTCAGACTCTGCAACCTGTTTGGTGCCATTCTTGTTCTGTAGCTCAACTGCTCTGAATGTGATAAAATGGTAATTTTTGTTCACCTGCTGATTTATGAAAGTGATTTATAAAAGTGGAGCAGTTTTCCACTTTTTTTGGAGCAGTGCAAAACAGGGAAGTTGTTTGATCCATGAGTTTGTCCTTTTTTTTTTTTTTTTTTTAAATCCTAGCATCTCACAGATGGGATGGGAAAAATTACAAGTGGGTGTATTTTGGGTAGGGCTTTTCCTCTTCCTCTTTCACAAACATTCCATGAATGTAACCTATGAAATTGTTCAGCTTTCTCTGTGTGTTGATATCACAGTTATCAGCTCAGTGAGCAGGGACTTGGGCAGAAGAACTGGTTGGTATAAGCTTGCTCACCTAAGTTTGATGTTATGCCAAGATTGCTGGAAGTGATCATTTATCATCTTGGAAATGTTACTTATGTACCATCACTAAAACTTAAGCAACTAAAATGAGAAGTAAATAAGTTGGTAGACACTGCTTCTTTAATTAAGTTCCAGGCTTCAGCTACTTTAAAATTGAAGGCACCTGTGTTTGTATTACATTTAGGCTTAAAGAGGAATGTGGAAGGTCACTATAAATCACCGTGATACGGAGTAAAGCTTTGGAGTGGGGGCACAGTAGTACATTAAACTGAGTGCAGAACTGATGGAATTCCAAGTGCTGTGGTAATAATTAGTATAACTGAAGTAAATGAAAGCACGTAGCTTATCTCTGCCTACTGAAATTAGGAAAACACAATTTTGATATAATTAGTTGTCTGATGCTGGGGAGCGATGGTTTTTGTTTGTGAATGCATTGTGAATGCATAGAAAAATAAGTGGAGTGTTCTAATATTCTGCAACTTGGACTCTTGGCTCTTTAGTTTACTTGTTCAGTTATGAATCCAGGAAAAAAAAAGGCTACCATCATAGCCAAAATACAACGAAGTTCTTCCATATCACCAGCTAACACAGTCTAATGCAAAAAGATACAGTCCTAATCAACCTTAGAATTTGCTTTTAGTACTGCTGAGAAGAGTAGGTGTTGAATACTTGTTTTTAATGTTGGTACAGTATTAATGTTTGAAAATGCATTTTAAAAATGCATAGATTCTCTTCTGTTCTCTTACTGAGGTAGGATGAAGTTCCTTATCCCATACTCCTCTCAAAGGAGGGTGTTTTGATGAGAGCTTTGCATCTAAATCCAAATGGTAGTTCTGAAACTCTACTGTCTACACTTTGTGTATCACAGGAATGCAGATTAAACACACTGTTCCTCTCCCCCTTCTTTAGTAAAAATAAGTGAAGTTTTATGTATGTTTTATGTATTTTTATATTATATATATGTATGTATATAAATATTTACACGTATTTATATTATATATGTATGTGTATATATGTTCACAAAACAAATATATATATATATATATATATAAAACATATATGTTTGTTTGTTTTGTGAATTATAAACACTGGTATTTAATTTCTGCAGTGGAGTCATAGTTTATTGTGAATGTTTTCACATCTACTTCTTGCTTGCAGAGCTTGCAGAAACAGGCCTTGCAACTTTAATGTCTAATGAGTATTTTTTCCCACTGTTCCCAGACAACTGTCAATGATGCTGATGTTGGCTCAGTCTAATCCTCAGCTGTTTGCACTCATTGGAACAAAAGCTAATATAAATAAAGAATTAGAACGCATTGAACAATTCTCTAAACTGCAGCAGTTAACAGAAGCTGACTTACTCAGCAAAAATAAAAGACACTGGACAGAATGGCTGGAGAAATACAGGTAAGGTATACACTGGTCTATAGCAGTATGTTTGCTCTGCACTTTGAGAATGATGTGCGTGTCTCATGAAAAAAGAGGGTTTCAAAGTAAGCAGACTGAGGGACAGAGGTGAGGGTGCAAGCAACTGAGAGTGTTAACCAGTGTGTAAGAAAGAGTTCACTGTTAATTGGAGGCTGTCAGTACAAAAAATGTCCAGTGGAACGTTAGTTGTTTCTGCTGTGTGGCTTAGGTCAGGACTTCTTTCCTCACCTGGCTGGCTGGGCTCTTGTTTAACAGTGGTCTGAGAGTTTTAGCATGCATTCCTGCTGACAGATCAAACAGCTGCAGCTGTATTGCATCCCTTTCATCAGAATGTGAAACAATTCCACCAATAAACAAGCACAGAAATATTTAAAAGCTAAGTTCTGAATGTGAAGGTTTTCACAGAGCAGTGCATGACAGGCAACCAGCTATAGATCTTCAGACAAAGAATCATATCGACTTTTACATCTGGAAGCAAACTCGTTGTTTCTGCATGCTTAATTTCAGAGTCCGTTTACACAAAGAAGTAGAAAACATCAGTGATGTTGATGCCTGGAATACTGAACGTGTGAAGGTTATGAATTCCAACAATCCAAAATACATCTTGAGAAATTATATTGCCCAGAATGCCATAGAAGCAGCTGAAAATGGGGATTTCTCAGAGGTAAGACTGCTGCTGAACAGCTGTATAGGTTTGCATGGATGTGTAGTGCTGCTGCTCTTTAACACGATTCTAGATGAGCTTCATTCTGGCTGCTTTGTCAGTAAAGGGATTGGGAATTTTCTGTTTGTAATACTTGTCCTGTTTTTGAGTGAGCTGTGGTTTTAATGAGTGCTGAACAAAGAGAGGAACTGAAAATCTGAGTCTGAACTTTACGTGATCTTAAGACACTTCATTATTTTGAAGTTGGGGAATAACTTCCACCTGGTCCTTGCTGTGCTATATGATATAATTAAAAACTCCTGGCTTTCATCTGTGGAGCTCAGCATGCAGATTGTTACATTCAGAATAAGGGTCAAGTAATGTATTCTGAAAAATACGTCAAAAGGATTTGTATACAAGACCTACATTTTAAGTTATCTGAGCTTGAGTTCCATGCAGATACAAATTACTTTACAGTTTTGGGCTCATTTCTGTAGATATTTTTCATCTATTTCCTATTTGGCTTGCCTGGAGTTTGCGTATCAAAAGCAGCATACACAATCATCACTTAGTTTGAGGTTCTTTTCTACATCATTTTGTCTTTCTAAACTGTAACCATACTGTATTTTTTCTGTAGGTGAGAAATGTATTGAAACTCCTGGAAAATCCATTCCAAGAAACAGAAGATTGCGCGGAGATAGAGGAGGAAACAACCTCTGCAGCAGCTGCTTGCGCTCAAGCAACCAGAAGCAGGCTACCATATTGCAGTAAACCTCCACTCTGGGCTTCAGAGCTCTGTGTTACATGATCTTCGTAACTGCCTTGTTTCATTTTTTGCTGTAAACTGAAGACTGTGATCCTCCTTCAGCAGTGAAGAATTGAGCAAGGCAATCATCAAAGTGCTATTAAGTTATTGAAACAACCCTACATTTGGATGCATCTACAACAGTCTTCAGCTGTGCTTAATTTAGAGCAGTCTTGGATCCTTGGAACAAGCTGATAATGCTGGGCAGTCTGTACAAATTGTTTCTTTGTGTGTTTTGAGACCAAAAGCCTTTCCTTTATTCATACCACATTGCAGTATTTTCTGTTGAGACACACTGACTTTTGAACATCCAAATGGAGTTGTTATGTGAAGACAAAAGTATCAAGTCAGGAGTCTGATCTGTTTTTGTCTGATGTCTTAACTTATAGTACTTCTAACATCTATTTGCTGCTTTTTCTATGCAGGAATTTCTAGTCCTCTTTAATGGAGGAATAGATTCAGTGATGCTTGTTTTAAGCCATGATTCAGTTAATCAGTTCATTTATTGTGAACCTTTAGGTTGATATTTAATCTTTATTTTCAGAGAGTCTGTAGGCGGGGGTTTGAAGGGGAAACACGTGGGTTTTGTTCTTTTTTGTGTTTTGTTATATATAATACATAAGGAGCAGAATTAAGGGAGACTGTATATTTGCACGTGAAAACCTTGCTGGTGAAGTCATTTCAGAATTCACAGTGTTTACATACAGTATACACATATGCAAATATCTACAAAAGCCATGAGTGCAGTTTGTAAGTCAGTTGTAAATTCACTCAGGCAAATTCAGTTGTCTAAATGAGCATGAACTGTACAGATGACCCCAGTACTCAAACACAGGTTCCTTCTGTTGATTTGTGTACTCTTTTCACAGTTTTTCTTGAGTGCAGCACGCAGCTGGGATGCCTGTTCACAGTGTTCAGGAGATGCTTCCATTCCCACTGTGGTCTTGTGCATCTTGCTTTGCTTCTGTGGCTTTTGAGAATTTTTACACTGTAAAGAGAAGAATGTACTATTTAAGGAGTGTATTATTTGAGCATTGTGTAAAAGATTCTAGAGGAGGATGGGAGCTGACTTGCTTGAAAATGTATTGATAGTATTTCAGTGGGTTTCATTTGAGATTTTAGAGGAAAATCTGTTTCTTCTATTGCCATGTCAGCAAAAATATAAGAAGGTTTGACTGAGTTTTCTGAACTTACTTCTCAAGGGCTCTGGTTCTCATATCCTTGTGCAAGTCTGACATAGTGCAAAGGTTTCTCTTTTCCAAAGAAGCCACTGTCTTCCACTGAGTTTAAGGGCAGTCTAGGAAATAACTCTTTGCCTCTGTACAGGACAGGCATTAGCTCAGGTTGAAATGAGCTCTTTTAGGTCTTCCTCAAATCATGAGCTATGGAGAAACAGGGAGAAAGCTGGGCAGCTGCTTGTCCAGCTCTACTAGTAATCAGTTTGTTCTTGCTGCCACAGCAAATAGGTGGTGTTTTGAATGCAGACATGAATTCTGCCTTGCCTTTGACTTACTTAGAAAAGCTGACACTAAGAAATGTCAGGCAAGTGAGAATCTGACAGACATGGCACCTTCTGTGACATCTCAGAGTCCTTACTGAAAAGGATAAATGTGAAGAAGTGTTTGTCCAATCTGGGGCAGAATGGTGCATTTGGAAGAGGATGTACCTTTAAGAAGGCAGCAATAATGTCAGGGCTGGAGTGAATGATGGCTTCCAGCCCCTGCAAGTCTGTGATTCTGTAATACTTGCTGGTGCAGCTGGTTGTCTCCTAGAAGCAATCCATTTCTGTAGGAGTTTGACTGCTGAAGTGGCTGTCATCAGACATCATCCTTCATTGAACTTGGGGACTTCTGAAACCATCTCATGGAAACTTTCTGCAAGGCAGTGTTGGGTAAGGACTGTGCCAGGGGAGGGACGGCAAGGGAAGTGTGCTGGCAGTTGAAAGACATGTCAGGCATACTCATGGCAAATTTGCAGAACCTGTGATCTCTTATGCCAGGAGGAATTAATAGGAAGGGAAAAAAAAAATTGCTCATAGTGATCATAACTGTGTGCTCGTTTTATTTCTTAATTTATATTTTGGGAGGCAGAAAGGAGCACTGTTGTGGTGGAGCTCTGCTTAAGCTGTTGACTTAACAAAGTGGTCTGTAGTAATGATTTTAAACCATACCTCAGGGATTATGTATTTTTAATGGCATTCTGACATTACTTTATTTTGGGGTCTGAGTAGATCTTATTAATGCATGGAGAAAGAGAATGGTATTATAGCACTGTATTTGGACACAGGAGACGTTGAATTAAATACTGAATTAATTTCCATATGAAGAAGCACATGAATTCACCGTTGCAACACCAAACTCACGCAGAGAGAGAGGGAGATACTTTGAAATAGCAAATTTATTCTTAAAAAGGGATGCCAAATGTAAAAGTGAAGAATGAAAATGTGGGGTACGTTTCCCACTAAATGCGTTCTTAAGTGAGAACCAAGTGCAAGAGGACTGGAAAGCTCAAAATTACAACTAGAGAACATTCATCGTGTGGCTGCTTTGGTGTGCCACCTAAAGCTGAGTCTGTAATAAATACCCTGTGCTCACAACTGTGAGTACACTCTCCATGTTTCTGCCAGGGTTGAGCTGTTGGCATTGAACTGCTTGGTTTCTCAGTGCATGCAATAATATTGATGCTCTGTATTGGAATAAAAGTGACAAAGCCAAATAGAATCTTGTGCTCTTCTAGCACCTTCATTCCAAAAGGCAAATGAGTTTCAGCTCATCAGTAGTCACTTTGTTCTGTTCCCAAAGCATTGTGAAAGTGGTGGCTTGTTAAGGACAATTCAACTAAGTTCTGAGCTAGGCTAACCTTAATCTTTTAGGTCGGGTCTTTAGAGAGAAAGAAATACAGCTCGTAACATTTGAGAGTCTTAATATTACGAATCATAAATTGCTGCTTGTTTTTTTAGAGCTCGTATGTGCTATACTTAAGCCTGAAAATAATTATTTCTAATCAGATATAAAAAGACTTTAAGGCTCAGAATGAATTTGTGACTCTTCAACACCAACAGTGTTCTTTGGAAACCCTTTGGTTGCACTTTGATCCTCTGCCTATACAACCTGACCGGCCATTGCCTGAAAGCAGATGGCACCCAGAGGACCAGGAGCCCCACTGCAATGTGGGGTCCTGATGTCTCGTGACTGAGATTTCACCATCACAGCTTCCTGAGCTTGTAGAACTAGGATTGCTTGATGTTTGACTCTCACTGTTCTCTTTGGAATGGTTTTGTTTGTTTCTCTTCAGACAAATGCTGCTGTCTTTAATTCTTTTATTAAAAAAAATAAATCCAAAATGTAATTTTAATATCCTGGTCTGTGCCTGTTGTTTCCTGGGAGGTCTTCCCTGATAACGCTGCCATTCAGCAGCATTTTCTGTGCAGAAGCAGTAGTGCTGGGTCAGTGTCAGGTGGCCAGATGGGATCACAGCAATCTCACTTGATATTTTTGCAGTGTTTTCTGAGGAGTAAATGGTGACAGCTGCAGCCTCCTGCCTTGCCAGCAATGCCAGCAGTGTGTGCGGGGCAGGTAGGGATCTTTACCTCTTAGTTACTTGTCTGTAAGGCCTACACTGATGTCTCTTTAATCCCAAAGATTTAAGAAGGAAAAGGGGGAAAGGGAGAAACTCAACTGCCTAGTGTCAGCAGATATGGGATTTGATTTTTAAGCCCTGCTCAAAGAAGTAGGCCTTGGAGTCAAAAGGGAAGAAGCATTATAAAATATCTCTGTCAGGAGTCAATAGGAGGCAGACACAGATACCAGGCTAACTCTCATCCTGGCAGCCCTGTGGTGCAGCTTTGGCTCTGCAGCTCAGCTGCCCCAATAAGCCCCGTGTGTGGGCTGCTCCTTGCTCTGTTTTTGCAGTCTCAAGGCCTTCTCTTCTCTTCACCCTGTCCCACAGCCACAAGCTGAGTTGTTGGGTGGGGGAGAGAGGGGGAGGAGCAGCTGCTCCAAAGTGCCCAGAGGGCTCCTCTGTGCCTTGTATCACCCTGCTCAGCCATAGGAGGTGGGGGTTCCTCCCAGGGAGCCATAGCTCACAGTGGCTGGGCTCTGCCCTACTAGTGGGATGTGAGGAGTGGCTGCTGCTGCAGCATTTCCTTCTTCCTGGGCCCTCATTTCTGCTTTTTCCCTTTCTGCTGCTGTCCTGCGTGTGGTGTGCCCCATCCCTGGAGGTGCTGGAGGCCAGGCTGGAGGGCCTTTGGGCAGCCTGATCTAGTGAGAGGTGCCCTGCCCACAGCATGGGTGGCACTGCATGGTCTTTAGGGCTCCTTCCAACCCAAACTGTTCTGTGGTGGCAGTGGGGTGAGAGAGCAACTATATGGATGCTTAGCTGGAGGCCAGGGGTCAACACACAGCCACTTCTGTACTTCTTTTTTCCTTTCTTTTCTTGTTGTAAGACTGCACCTAAAGGCCCAACGTTGCTGTTAGATCTTTTTTTGCAGAAGTTCTATCAAAAAGTACTAATTTGGATACACTCAGTACTACAGAGCTGGAGGTAAGGACTGGGAGAGCAAGGCAAGCAGTGGGAAAATGATGAGCGGTACTTGTGCTTTGCTTTGAGGCACCTGTGATGTTTTAGTTCTTGCTCATGTTCCTCTCGTTTTCACACAGCTTTCTTTTGGAAGTCACCTGACTGCTACACTGTGCTGAGGAGCTCTGAGGTCCCAGCCTGGGAGCTGGAAGCAGTTTGGCTGCTCTCTAGTGATCGCTGTGCGTCAGGACAACAGTCCCAGCAGGAGTCCCAGCAGACTTGTTTTAGCTGATTTCTGCACAAACACGTCAGGCAGGCAAACAGCTCTCTGCCTGCCCATGCAACAAAGCAGCTCAATCTGCAAGCTACCTGCCCTCTGGATATCTTCTTCTGTAGCAGGAAAGACAGCATAGGAGTAAAAGGAGCATGCATAGAGAAAACAGAGTAGATTTGTTAGAACTGTGTAGCATGGTCTTTTAGAGTAACTTGGGACCAGGGCAGCTTTACAGCTGATGTATTCTGACTCTAATGTTTCATTTCCATTTCGGGGGGAAAAAAAAACAACACCATAAGTAACAAAAAATTGTATTTGGTATTCCATAGTATGAAGAATATGTGGGCCGTGCCTATACCTTTAAATAGCTGCCAATCAGAAAATGAGACTCTGCATATATCTATGTTTTAAGCAATTGTGACTTCATAATCTCGAAAGTCAACATACTTCAAACCTGAAAAATGCAAAGCAGAGTCCCCCTCTGCAACATTTCATATTTCATAATTTCTTTTGATAACCTTGAGGTAAAAAAAAAACCAAAGAAGTGAAAAATGTGATCTTGCAGTTAGAAGCAGCTGTTGGAATTGTGTTTCACTCCTGTGATGCTGAATTCCTCTTCTAGCTATTTTGTGGTGATTATGTAAAGCCCAAATCAGCCATAAGAAAAGTAGATCTGTGATAAGTGATCCAACAGTTGCTGAGTGCTTGAATAGTCCTGTACTTATCCTCTCACCAATCACTGCAATGTTTCATCAAGCCCTCCTCTTTCACTCCAACTACCAGTCTTCAAGCTAACTGTCATGTTTAGACTGATCTGATTTGGCAGTGTGAAAATAAAACGCATCAAATAGGTTCCATCTGAACAGCTGCACCTCACACTCAGCAACTTTAGAAAGTATCTATCTTTTAATTTATTTCACATGTACGTATTTACATTGGAGAAAATTCACAACACTGAAAATACAACATTTACACATTCACAGATATACATTTTTGCACTCTCTCTGCTAAGATGGGGCACTCCTCTATCTTTGTGAAAATGACAACATTGATTCTCAGTAGGTGAAACGACAGGAAGTTGTTATAGAGAGAGTGATGCATCTTAAAAACGATGTGGTGGCTATATTCTTCAAGCTATCAGAGGATGGGTTATTTAATTGACAGAAATGCCTCTTGCATGGCATTTGCATAAGCTTCTATAAATTACAAGCATATAGGTTTATCTGTTTCTGCTTTACCATGCTATCAGTGATCTTTACACTGCAGGGCTCAGTTATCCTTGTAGTAGTTATTGAAGTTGATTCGCAGTAGGAAGTCCTCCAAATGTGGCTGGTATCCTCTATTTACAAGCTTTGTTACCACTGGGAGAAAAACAAAAGGCAAAATAAGCTTCAACAAAGATTAATATTCTAAAGTCAGTACTGGCATTTTAATTTAGGAGAAAAAAAGCAACAAAACCAGCCTATTGTAGAAAGCTGAGGACAATGGAAACAAACATGCAGTTTTGTATGAGAAAGGTCCAATCTCTCTCTCTGGAATTATAAAGAATTGTAAATTAGATGCAAGTTCCAAGTGGAAATGTACTATGCTTTCCCCAGGCTGCTTTCACAACAAGAGGTTGTGTTCTTATTGTAATGCCAACTGACCAGGAAACGTGGTTAGGCCAGCTGGTGGCCTCTGAAAGAAGAAGCTCCGCTGAAGCTCTCTTGAGCTATGTCCATGTGAGAGAGAAAATGAAAGAAACTCCTATGACAAATCCTTCAAGCTCCACAAATAAACAAACTGACTTATTCTTCATATCCTTATTTAACAGAGTAAAAAAGGCAGCAGAAACTCCCTAAGCTCTCCCATGCACTTACAGAAAGGGAATCAGCAAGCAGCAGTAACATGCAGGGACGAAGGGAAGGTGGACAGTTAGAAGTCAGGGCCTGCACCAAAGCCATTGAAGTCCAGACTACTTTGTATTGGCTTTCAATGGATACTGGATCAACACATTGTGAGAGAATCTTCTACAATACACAGTGACTGGAGGAACACGTGTAGATGAACAAGCACAGATTTGTTTTGTAGTGCTTAATAAAGAGGGTGGAAAGAACTGGGTCACTCAGCAAATTTCCTTACGGAATGGTTTATTAATCTCTGTCCATGAAGCAATCATAGATCTCGTAGTATGGGCTTAGGTGGTTCCCACAGGTGTTCTGACTTCCTGTAGAATTTGGAAGCAGCCATTCTAACTCATCCTGAAATATCTGTTTTTGGTCCTTTGACACCATTTTTGGATACCCTTAAAGAATAAAAAGGGCAGCTCATTTCCCAAAGAATATAATCTGACTAGAAATTGTTCTTGAACTACCTTTGTATTCAGGGGAAAGGTAAGTGCCTCCTACTGAAAATACAAGCAAGGTCCGAAGGAGAAATGGAAAAAAAAAAGATGGCTCAACCATTTCTTGACATTATAGGCTAAGCTGATAGCAAGCAGAAATTTTATAATATTAAAGGATAGAACATTTGGCAAATGATCCATGCAGTTGAAAAATACATGCCTAGAAAACTGGCTCTAAGCTCCAAGCAGTGCCAGGAGGGTCTCACTGAGCCTCAGTCTAACACTGGAATTAGAATTTTCAAATCACACAGCAATGGTAACATTCAGCTAGACAGATAAAGCTTTGAGTTAATTTTAGATATAACTATCTCTCATTGCTGCCAATAAAAAGTTCCAGAAGTCAACTTCAGAGAAAAGAAAAATACAAGCACATATAGAGAAAGCTAAATACTAAATCTTTACTTTGGAAATTAGCAAAGATTTATGTTCAGTTTGGGCATATCTGTTAAGACTTCTTATGTGGATGTTTTAATTAGAATCACTAAATCATTCAGGTTGAAAGAGACCACTAAGATGATCTAGTGTATGCAGAACAAGATAATGCAGTTTTCATTTGAGAACTACGTGTTCTAACACACAGTAAGTACACACATCTTCCTGCTGTACTTCCAAAACCTATGAACTATTTTTTCAGTTGTCAGTTGAATGCTTTCTTCTATCGCTGTCCCAGAATGTATGCAATTTCTTACCTTTGAACAAGAAGTGAGAGTAATACTTGAAAGTGTTGTACGACTGCTGCATCAAACCGAAGTTGGGATGAACAGCCATTTGCTTCCCAGCATCAAAGCTCCATGACTGAGAGATCAGCTGGCTGCGGAACTTCAAGATGAGACTGAAGATGCTGTGTATGATGTTCATCACTGGGGCAGCCTTCTCAGTCAACAGACCCCTAACAGAACAGTAATAATGTTAAAAATGTAGTTGACATTATTTGAGTTTGTAGGAAGAAGAATCCTTTAGGTTTCCTCTTTAGTTGCTTTAAATGATAACAAAAAAAAAAAATCTATGAATCTGCAGTCAACTGTAACAGTGATTCTATAATTCCTGTTCTTCCCATCTTTTCTATCTACCCACTATCATTCCAGTATATACACTTTAAGAAGAAATCAAATTAACTCTAGTTGCTCTCCTCTTATTCCCACCACCACCCTTCCCCATATAAAGTAATCAAAAGGCTATAAATCTAAGATTCCCAAAAGACATGTGTCTCTTGCTGTGCTTGTGAATCTGGATGGAGGCATCACATCACATTTGTTCTCACGCAGCCTAGTCCTGGGCACCACACAGTATCAGGGGCTCACAAAATGTACAGAACAAGCATTTCATGTTCTTGAGCCAGGACTGCTTGTGAACACTACTCACAGAATGAAAATAATGCTCATTAACAGAGGCTATGACAAGGATGGGCTGAAAGAAAGACAATTGTGGCAGAAGTGCCCTTAGTCTTCAGGTTAAAGTTCCCCATTCCAGGGAATCTGAGGCTCACAGAGGCAGAGTGGGAAGCCACTGCAGAGAGTCTGGGGGAGTAAGGAGATGGGTAGCTGAAGAAATTATGGATCTTTCTATGTGCCACTATGTTTATTTCCCTTTATAAGAACACTTTTACCCTGGGCACTTTCATCTATAAGAATGACGTAGCAGTGTTTGTGGTTAGGGAGAAGTCAGTTCTGCACACATACTCTGTGCCAAACAGATGGCAGGTCCATTAACTTAAATATTTGAAATAGATATAAGCGTGCTAGCTTGCCTGAAAATTGCTTTGTTGAGGTATTCAGCGTGTGTTCTGTGAATTTCTTCCAAATTGCCCACAGAAGACAGTTTGTTTCCAAATTCGCACCACGTAACGTGAAGAATCTGATTAGCAATGTAACCTTGAATAACTTTCACAAAATGCTGCATTTCATGTTTATACAGCTGCAGCTGTCGAAACTGAACAGAATTTGATGCATGACTCACTAATGCTGAAAGGAAAAACAGAAATATATTATCAGTGGAATCCAGTGGGACTGTATAAACCAGGATTTATAAAGGAATGAACAGTTCTATTAGTAAGACCTGCTTAAAATGCTAAGGAAATTTCTTTATTGTGACATTTGAAGCTTGACATGACTGCTTTAAGTCATGTTTATGATCAGTTGACAGTGTGAGATTGTGGAGTCTCCTTCTCTGGACATATTCAATACCCTTCTGGACATGTACCTGTGCAGCCCGCTGTAGGGAGCCTGCTTTGCAGGGGGGTTGGACTCGATGATCTTTAGAGGTCCCTTCCAGCCCCTACAATTCAATGATTCTGTGACTAGCACAAGGTGCTAAGCACGTTTTTAACAGCATACCCTCCAGCTCACCTGTTATACTTACCAGTGCGTTTTAAGTGAAACCACACATCCTTGAGAGTCCACACCATGTGCTTCAACTGAAGCAAAAAGGAAAAGATCTTGTTGTATTTATTCATGCAGCTCTCTGTTATGACAATATTCAGAGGCCAGTCAACCTAAAAGAAATAACCGAGCACTGATCATGCTGCATTTTTGTGTTAGAAATTATTACCACATTTCAGATACAAATATTTCCAAGACATATAAATCAATGTAAGTATTTTAATAATATAATACTGTGGCCAGAATATGTAAATCCTGTAATTTCAATTACACGGTTTTTCATTCCATTCTTGAAGGTATCCCATTATTAAGATGTTCAGTCTACCATAGTACACAAGAACCATGCTATACTTGCAGTACTACTGCCTTCAGACATACTTTCTTACCTTGTACCTTAGCTCTAAGCAGCTCAGAGCATCAGGTGCATTGGGCTTGAACACTTCTGGAAGGTACTTGAGGGCAAAAGAAAGATTGGAAGCAAGCTGGGTGTCACCATGAAGACTGTACTGTAATGCTTTGTTTAGGATAGAATTAAGAACCAGCGGATTCAGCAGTTCACCAGGCGTCTGTCCTGATCCAAGCTATGGGAAAAAGAAACCCTAATTACACATTATTAATTAAAAGAGTTGACTCTTGCAAACAGATGAATTAAAGCAGAATGGTAAAGTGATGACTACCTGCCTTGTCCCACCATTCTGACTGGAAAAATTTACTTTTGCAGTAGGGATGCACAGAGATTATGAAGAAATTTCTGAATAATTTATCGTCCACAGCATCAAGGTAATCTCCACATGCACTGATTTCTTTTGATATGTGAGATCAGAGCTTGCTGTGGTCAGGAGCTGTTAGCATCCCTATTGCAGGGAACACGGCCTTCAGGCTTCAGAGGGGCAGAAAGCTAGGGACAGGGCTGACATTAGCTACCTGACTCCAGTCTGTCCATCTCACAGTGCAGCAGCCTCAGAGGCATACAAATCAAGCTATTCAAGGAGTAGAGTGCTTTTCCTAGTTGCACCAAAAACATTCTTAAGAGGACAGAAAAATGCATTAACTGTCCTACAGGTATGTTTCTCTACGGGCAACCAGGTACATGAGAGCTGCTCTGAAAGTAGTATCTCCTATTTTATTATATTGGCCCATGATGTCACAAGAAGAATGCAGTCTCATCAGACAGTGCAGCACTCTCTTCAGATGTCCCCCATTCTGCTCTATAGGACATTTGAGGTAGGAGCTGTTATTTTACAACACAGGCCTTTTCACTGGATCTCAAGTGGCAACAGACTCTTCCAGCTTTGCTATGAGGACATGGGGGTAGACAGAGTACAGCAGTTCTCACAGGAAAGAGTGAAATTTCCTTCCTTAACTGCTGATCTGTCAAAGCTAGAAATTACTACTCTCTGTGTACCAAGTACTCTATTTCTGGGATTATCTGTAAGAAATATTACACCCTTCCTTGGAATTTCCCTGGACATGGGCACACTTTCTTATGCATCAGTCCTTACAAGCTTAACAGAGTTTCTCACTTCTTGACATGGCACAAAGAGGAAATAGCACAAGCTAGGATTCTCACACCATTCCTTTATTTCCATCCAATTTCATCCACAGCTGCCAAACTAAAACAAATAACCAAAAGGCTAAGAAGATGCAGCATATACCTTCTCAAACAACAGGTCACTGAGTGACTGAGCAAACTCCCCATCTTCCATTAACAGGAAGTGTCTCAGTGCTTCAAAATGCTTCTCTACATTCAGTTCCACGAAGTAGTAATCAACTATTGCTTTATTCACAAGAGAAACACTAAAAGAAAAACACACAAAAGATATTATTCTTACAAGGATCTCCTTCTTAATGTTAACATTCAGCTATGGCTACATCAGGTTAATGCTTCAGTACTTTGATATCCAAGACAGGAACACATTCACATAAGCAAAAGAAAATGAGATAAAGCTCAAAAACCTTCACTCAGAATATGCCACAACTAAAACCTACCACCTCAGTTAACTGGGTTTTGAACTTACTGCAGAAGTACTTTAAGGCTGGCTACACAACAGGCTGCTGACTCTGTAGCAACATTTTATCAACAGTCTTCTGACTTATTTCTGTCACCTAAGCAAACAGATCAAAGAGGACTCTTTCATCCCTGAAAACAACCTAACTGATAAAGCACTGACACCAGGCAATGAAGGCAAGTCTACAGTACAGCTTATGGTTTACTGCAAGTACTCAGGCTAGCTTTAAATAATGTAACTTGTGCATCGAGGATAGCCTAATTCTGCCAGAACACTGCTCAGGCATGCATACTTTGCTTTGCTGAATACATGCATCTGTATGCACAACTGTGATAGACAATCTGGATGTTTAAAAATAAGGTAATTAGATCTTTCTATTATGGGCTTAAAAATATAGCATACACAGTGAGTGGAAATGCGGTTTTGCAAGAAAGAAGATTCTAAAATAGGAAGCATTTCAACCTATCTGTGAATAACAGTTTTCATGACAGAAGCTGAACTTTTACACATTAACAAACTTTTGTTTAACATACCATACTAATCAAATAGCCTCACACACGTGGGTTCCCTTAATATTCTAACAACAATAAGGACAGACTCGAGTCAATTTCAAATCAGCCTTGAAGACAATGGAGATCCCACAGAAACATAAAACATATTCTGCTCAATATGCATGAGCTTTCATACAATCAAAAGATCTTCTTTTTTCCCCCTCATCTTTTATCTACCAAAGAAAGCACATATCTTGTAAATAATACACCTGTTTAAAAGAACAAGAAAACCAATGCTGTGAAATAGTTGTGAAATCCAGGAATGTGAGAGCAAATTCTGCCCTCTAAGCCCCTGTATTCCAAATTGACCTTCAGTTTTGTAATTTACACATATAAATGTATGTATAGATTACTATTTACAGTGTAAATCTGAACTTTTTAGTTTGTAATAAACCAACCACCGGACCACTTCTGGAAGCAAAAGGAAAATTTAGAAGCACACATCTATATGCTATTCTTGTCTCAGAACAGAACTAAGAACACTACATGAATTAGTATAATACAAATTACATTATTTCCATAAGTACTCACTGAGATACCAGGGGGGCTGTAATAGAACGTTTCATCAGCACGGGCAGAGATAGAAGCTCACTCAGTTGTACAGCTGTTTCATCTGTTGCTGACTGTACCATAGGATCCACTGGAAAAGTGTATGATCTTGGTATCACATGGTGCAAGAGATGGGAAACTGGTAGTTCTGCTAAATTTAAAAATACACAGACATTGTGAGTTGTTATACTTCAGCAATTTGA
This sequence comes from Phasianus colchicus, assembly GCF_987193195.1. NCBI lineage: Eukaryota > Metazoa > Chordata > Aves > Galliformes > Phasianidae > Phasianus > Phasianus colchicus. Next base: position 20,998,018 of record NC_143436.1, read on the forward strand.
TAATCTATTTCTGTTAACTTCTGCAAACCCCTTTACATCAGAAAATCAAGTGTGTCAATGTATAATTCTCATCTTTGTGCCTAGAAATAATTTGTTTAGCTACTGCAGGTCATAATATTGATAATCTACTGAAAATTCATATACTTTTTCCAGCACTCGGCTTTCTTGCTCAAGTTTGCTACACCTTCCTCTTCCTACTTCTCCCAAGTGTTCTACTCACACATTAGATCATAACTGTCTTGGTATTTTTCAATGCAGTATTGATCCGATAATGCTTTCAAATAAGCTTGTTCTTTCTTCCATGCATCTTCCTCTCCCCCTTCCTCATCCTTAGTCTTGGAAGCACTGGGTTCAGAAAATACAGCTTCTTGAGGCACAGTATCCTGTGGAATTGCCTTTTTGGGTTCTTCTGCCTAAAAGAAAAAACATGGACAAATTGCTCTTAGGACAGCTGCTGCTTTTGGCTATTCACACTTCATGTGTTCTTACAGGCAATTGACAAGTTGTTCAATTTGAAAATAAGACAGCTTACGTGTCAATTCTTTTTTGACATGTAAAAACAATACAGTATAATAGACTAGTAAATTAACACAGACCCACACAGTACCTTAATTATTACCTTAAGTACCAGATCACTCAACTCCTTGAAGGAATAGGAAGTCTTCTGCACTACCAGTTCATTTCTTACCTGTAAGCTCTGCGATGAATCTGGAGAAGAGTCCTTGTCAACCTCATCTGCAATTACTACAATTACAAATAAATTAAAGACAGCAATTACTCAGACCTGCTTATAGTACTTAGTTCATACTTCAGATCTATTCCCAAAGTTGTTCAAAATTTCCCTAAGGCTTATAGACTGCCACAATAAGAGTTCCTTCCCAAAGTCCAACACATGCAGCTTTTTGCATGTTCTCTATTCAAGTTCATATGAGGTCCTGTTTCACAAAGTTTCAGAACCCTTTTTTTTTCCCCCCTCAATTCTCTATTTCTTGTACGTAGAATATGTGGAATTCTCAACTCTGGATTCTAAAAGCATTTTAAAACTTACACAAGGAATTAAGAAATAAGTAGCCATTTTGAATGTAAACATTTACAGTGACTTTCAGGATGTCTTAAACAAATGCTGACTGAATAAACTTCATCTTATTTTACCTTCTTGCTTCTCTTCCATTACATTTTCCTTTTTGTCATCCTTAGCATCAGGAGAGACGGGATCAATGTCAGATGATTGTGACTGTAGTGAAATACTTTCCTTAGCTTGTGATGGTTTTGTTTCCTTTCTAATCTCTCCAGAAGGAGATAATTCTTCATTATATAGAAGTGTCTGAACTGTGGAGTCAGATGAAGGTCCAGAAATTGCTTTACGATGAGGTATGGGATCATCCTCTGTAGACGGAGTCCACTTCCCTATTTGGATGCTTGACTGGGATGCATGACCAAAAGGGCTCCAACGAGATTTCAGAGGCTGTGTATCTGAAACTAGCTCTCCAATTTTGATGTGTGATTGTGAAGAATGCCCATGGATGTTCCAACGAGGTCTAGCTGAGACAACCTCTGACACATTCTCACCAATCTTAATATTGGCATCAGAAACATGACCATGGATGTTCCATCGAGGCCTTGCAGGAGCAACATTTGACACATATTCACCAACCCTAATATTGGCTTCCGAAGCATGTCCATGAATGCTCCACCTAGGTCTTGAGGGCTCTACCTCTGAAGCATATTCCCCAATTTTAATATGAGCTTCAGAAACATGCCCGTGAATATTCCATCGGGGTCGAGTAGATTCAACTTCTGAGGTATAGCTGCTGATTTCTATATGGGAGTCTGAAGAATGCCCATAAGGACTTGAACGTGGCTGGTAAGTGTCCACCTCAGGCACATATTCTCCCACTCTGATGTTGGCATCAGATGCATGCCCGTGGATGTTCCACCGAGGCCTTCTAGACTCCACATCAAATACATTTTCTCCAACTCTGATGTGCCCCTGCAAAGCAGCAGTTGGCCTGAGAACAGTATTAAAATCATACTCGTTTTGCTGATGTAACAGTGTATTACCTTCTTCTTCTGAGGCAGGCTGATTTTCACTTATGTGAGAAGTCTCTGACAGATCTGAGTTAATATTTCTAAGTGCTTCATCTAGCAGAGATCCTTGTAAGCTAATGGCAACAGGTTGCTCATCTTGTGGCTTTGGTAAGAAATCTTCTATGTTCACACTGGATTCAGGAGAAGAATCAACATTACATAGGGAGCTGTGCGCTTGCTCTGAACTCTGTAGATTGCCTTCAGATCCTGCAGTTTTAGGCTGAAAATGCTGATCAGCATTAGTATTTGCCAGCTGTGGCATGGCCAATGGTTTGTCAGTAGATGTAACGTATTCCAGTCCAGATTCAGATTCTTTTCTGCCAACTCGTTCATTAGAATGCAAAGGTTTCACAGCTGACACCTAAAAAGAAGTAATTATTACACTGTATGGCTGGTCACATAATCAAGCTACTTAATAAGGCATCATGTTGTTACATGTAAGACTTGAAATTTTCCAATTTTTCAGATGTATTACAAATACAGTGATAACTACCCATGCTGCTGCTACAGTGAACCTTGATGAACTAAACTATGAAATGAACTCCCCTTAAGGAAACTTGGAACATCTACCTGGAGTTTATGTAAGCAAATAAACTCACCTGTGAATGTGGATCTTCCACAGCAGTGTTTCTATCCAAAGCCAGCTGGCACTGTTTATAAGGAATAATATCTAATTTCCTCCTGTAGCTTCCATCTGGAAGTTTTTCAAGCATTTCCTTTAAGCAAAAATGACAAAGCCAAGTCTTTAAAGCATCAAATACCAGACTTTCTAAAGATCATTTATTTAAATCTTTTCAGAAAATACCTCAATACATTTCTGATCTTCAAAGAGAAACTTAAGACGAGCTGTTTCCAACTTGTGTCGCTGGATTTTCCACAAAGCTCTTTGTTCCCTACGGGCTGCATCGTCAGAAAGTTTGCTATAATGGTCAATTAGCTCTTGCCTGAACAAAAGTAAAAATAAAGCTGAGTTACAGATTTTCATATAGCAATTTTGCCTCTTCCCTTCTGAAGAATTAGATCTTTCTGCATTTCAGAACCGAGAAGTAAATTTTTAACAGTAAAAAACAGAGGCTTCATTTACAGCAAAACAACAAGTAAGACAACTGCAGTCTTAGTTAATATGCTCCTGTAACTATGCTTAGTATGTCATTTGTTTTTGTAAGTATTTCTGGATAAAAGGGGAGAAAATGAAATACCACCAGATATGTAGCAAAAGCACGCCAAGTTTATCAGTTATCTAGTTTATCAATTATCAAGTTTATCAAGATTATCAATGTACCTGCTGTACCTGCTGTCTCCTTTTTATTTCTGCTTTGACATACATATGGCCATTTTTGCTACAGGCTCATGTTTTAATTCTAAGATTAACATTTTTGTCCAAAGTCTGATCAAAACACGAAACAGACTGGATAGAATGGGCACAAATGAGTTGAACTCAGGCTTCTAGACCACTAAACAATCCTACACACCCTACAGCTGTGAACATTAGCCCTGTAGAGTAGTGTCTGAAAACTGCTAATGCCATAAATTACAAAATAAAACATTTTTTCTTGAGGTCTTCATGAGCTTTGGGAGACTACTCAGACAGACTTACCTTGCCTTTTTTTCTAGCTCCTCTTCCAAGGCCTTCAGTCTTTTTTCTCTTTCTCTGAGCTCTCGGGCATAGCTGAAATCATCATCAATCTCCTCTTGCTTTATAGCAAGGCGACGCTGCATAAATATTTAAAGCCACTCAATACTAGCTGTGATGCACACATCTGCAAAAAGTTCTTATCTGCATTTCAGGAATATATCACCATAGAATCATAGAATGGCCTGGGTTGAAAAAGACCACAAAGATCATCTACCTTCAACCCCCCTGCTGTGTGCAGGGTCGCCAACCACTTGACCAGGCTGCCCAGAGCCACATCCAGCCTGGCCTCGAATGCCTCCAGGGATGAGGCATCCACAACCTTTTCCAGGGATGGGGCATCCACAACCTCTATATATTAATTCATTCAATTCATTCATATTAATTCACAACCTCTATATATTAACTCATTCAAATTCAGTACAATATATCAAAATAACCTTTCAATTATTTGTATAAGAAATACTTATTAAGAAATACTTAGCCTTTAGAAATAAACACAGAAATACCTCTTGGTCTTTTGCAAATTGCTCTTTCAACTTCAGAAACTGTTCACGTTTCTTTGCATCTAAAGCCATTCGTTCTGATATCTGCCGATCTGTTGTTACAATAAGGATACTGTTATTTTACATTAGCAAACCCAACAGAACACACAAACACACCAAACTCCTTCACAACTCACCATTAATGGCTTTTAGTACTTTGCTAGCAGTCTCTCGAGCATGAACAATTAATTCTTGCTTGGCTATTTCCATGCGCAAATCCTGAAAATATCAACCAACCACAAAAAACAGGTGGAAATACTTCTGTTATTTTAGACTTCAAAATACAGCTACACATGGTTATTAATCCACGTAGCCATATCATGACCATAAAATGGTTATTAAGTCATAATTAGAGTAAGCAAAGAAGAATAAAACAATTAATTAAATTGTAAGTCTATAATAAGTTAAAATTATTATTGAAAACTTGTTTGTACTCTGAACCTTATGTCAAAACACATCAGTCCAGTATATATACTACGTTCATGCAATGTGTAGGACAGAACCAAAGTATTCTAACAAAACAATTAGCCATGCAAATTATGAAAAAGAGTATTACTACAGAATGGCTTGGGTTGGAAGGGACCTCAAGGATCATGAATCTCCAACCCCCCTGCCACAGGCAGGGCCACCAACCTCCCCATTTAATACTAGACCAGGCTGCCCAGGGCCCCATCCAATCTGGCCTTGAACACCTCCAGGGACGGGGCATCCACAACCTCTGGGCAGCCTGTTCCAGCACCTCACCACTCTCATAGTGAAGAATTTCCCCCTGACATCCAACTTAAATCTTCCCTCCCTCAGCTTAAAACCATTTCCCCTTGTCCTGCTGTTATCTACCCTTTCAAAAAGTTGATTCCCCTCCTGTTTGTAGGCTCCCTTTAGGTACTGAAATGCTGCAATGAGGTCACCCCACAGCCGCCTTGTCTCCAGGCTGAACAAGCCCAGCTCCCTCAGCCTGTCTTCATAATGGAGGTGCTCCAGCCCCTGATCATCTTTGTGGCCCTCCTCTGGACCCTCTCCAATATCTTTCTGACTTTCTTGTACTGGGGGACAAGACACAGTACTCCAGATGAGGCCTCACAAGAGCAGAGTAGAGGGGGATAATCACCTCCATGTCCCTGCTGGTTACCCTTCTGATTCTAATTGATTTCTTCCATTAGCTAAATAAGAATCTAAAATCTTTTCAATGCTTTTCAATGCTTTTCAAGGCAAATCTTTTGCGGAAAAGAACTAAGATGGAAGTCCAAATCTCCTCTAAAATGTGAAAATGCTGACACATAACAACACACTGCCTAATGTTTTAAAAGCTGTATTCAAAATCTGTTAATTGCACTAACAGGTCAAACAGCAATTGGCCAATAAGAAAATTCTGAACATCAATGCAAATTCTGTTGAAGTTACAATAAAAATAAAGAGTAATTAAAAAAAAGAAATCAATCAAACCATAAGTTCTTTACTCTTTCGTTCATTTACCTTTTCCTCTTTGCTTATAGAACTGTACCGAGCAATTCTTTCCATCCGACCTACGTACACTGCACAATCTCTCTCTATTTCTTTCAGCTCCTCAAGTGAAAAAATAACAGAAATCCGGGGTACAGGTATATCTGACCAACATATGTAATGCTGAAAAACAGAGAAATTTACTTCTAAATACACTGTAAATTGTAAATTGTAAAATGTACGATTACAAATTCATGCGTCAGTGCTACTGGCACACCCGAGTCAGGTTTGAAAATGATTATCAGAGCAGATTTAGGAGAACTAGCAGAGGGTCATCTTGTTTTAGATATCAGTGTTATGACTTTTATCTGACATGAAGCTGCCCAGAGTACTTTTTACATAAGAATGCCCACAGACTTCAGACACTTCTGTAGTTGTTGCCCTGTGAGACATGCACAAAACAGTGTGAAGACACAACGTAATTTAACCAGTTCTTCTTGCCAAGGACAACACTTGCTGTGCAAAATAAGAAAAAAAGGAACTATTCAAACTCATCTTGGAAAGGCAGTGGTAGAACTGACACAGAAGAGCTATGTAGAACCAAGACCTAGTAACTACGGTATCTGGAGTGAAAAATGGAAGGCACTGGCATGAAAGACTAAAACATTTCTGCTTTCAGCAGAAGGAAAACAAGAAATCTAGCACATGCACTGTATACAATAAATCTGATGCTGTTAAAAATGTGTATTTCCACAGTTGAGACATTAGCAAGTAGAGTGGATTATCAGTTCTTGAATATCCGACATTCATGCAATAGCCCCCTGCTTACGCAATAACAGTCGTAAATGATGGAGTTCACTTGCTAAAAATATAGCAAACCAACTCTGAAGAAACATGGTTTTCTCAATAAAATAGGGAAGAACCAAACCAATACATACCCTGGGACAACACAACTTCAGCAGGTTTATGGTTTTCCCACATATATATACGTCATTAGCAATATGTTTAAGAAATACAGGGACACAATCTTCTACTTCTTTTGAAATCAAGACGTAACCATGAGTCCAGTAATGTTTATCTGCATACCAGAAAAAAAAAAAAAATTATGTATTTTTAAGTATTTAATTAACAGCAAAAATTGTGTAAAATAGAAATATTAAATACTCAATATGCATACTGTACCTCTGAAACAAAGATAATCCTCATTCACCTGGATCATAAACTCTCCGTAAACATCCCTGAATACACCACTGTATACCCAATCATAGATAAATCTAAAAGAAATGTAATTAAACAATATTGAAAATGAATCCTCTCGCTTTCTCACCTTTATCACAACCAACCAACCACTATATTCTTTAAAACATCAAAGCACACAAGCTACAGAAAGAATAAAAACATGCAATTAAGTGCTGTCAAACTGATATTTAAGGTATACATAAGACTTTATCTCTACGTTTTTCTCAAAATAAACCAACTCTATACAGCATATTTCACTGATTATTATGATCAAAGATTGTCCCAGTTAAAACAATCTTTTTATTTCTGCATATAAATTTACAAAGGAAGTATTAAAAACCTCTAGAAACATTCCAGTCACATCAAAAGAGTAGGGAGAGAGAAGCAGGAGTCAGATGTAACTTTGTCAGGAAGAAATGGACAGACTGTAGAACAAAGATACAATATCAACCCTTTGTATCTGTAGACATTTTTTAATATACGTGTAATAATGAGAAAACTTATTTCAGAATATTTATTCACGCTTTTACATATTTCCTCTGTGCAATATGAAACCTTTAAAGAAATACAAAATACAATTATCTGAACCTACAGATAAAAAGGTTCAGAGCACCCTTAAGACAGTCTTCGTTTTTCTTAATAGTTCCAATACCAACACCTCTTCTAGAAGTTTGGTCAATGCAACAAACAGGAAACTTTTAGTGCAATTTTGAGATTGTAAATAAAAGTTAAGAACTTTTAATGTATTAGAACTGGTGTTCCGATTATTTATTAGAGCAATAACTTTTATCAGTGAATTTCTTTCAGGTTAACAATACTTTCTTCACATGATGGATGCCTCCTTCAATGGCAACCCTGATGACTGATGTTTTGATAAAGATCTGCAACAAATTATTGTTATTATTATTACTGCTTACTGAAAAGCCCACAAACACAGTGGAGATAAGCATTAACTTTCCCAGTCTGTAGAACTCTAGGAGAAAGGCATGATTGCCAGTTTCAGGATTTTACATAAAGCCCACATATTGCTACTGATCTGGAAAAAAAGGAAAGAAGCATTCAGAAAAATTAATGGATTTTAACATGTATTTTGCAGAAACAGCTGTACCTTACACCTTTTCTGAAAAGTTAAAAGTCATTGTTATGTTAGCAGTTAGTAGAGTTGTTAGCAATTAGTATTTACTCACTAGATTGCTAATTCAAAATTGCTCTTAAACATAACTGTGCAGAGAACAGTTATGGACGCACCTTGTGTATGGCTCACAACTTGTCTTTAACAAAGACAGAAGGACTGGATAGTGCTCATTGCTACAGTTGTTGAGGGCCTCTTTGTACAGATATGAAAGCAATTTCACACCCTAAAAATGAAAATGATAAATATTATAATATTAGATGACAAATTCCACTACAAGATTAATAATAAAAATTGATGAATATGTATATTTAGATCCATTTCACTACACACGGAAGGCAGGATCCATCTTACTTTAGATATCTGCAGTTCAGATCACTTTATCTGAGTTAGCTTGTGAATGCCCCCTTCTCCCTGGAGGCATTCAAGGCCAAGCTGGATGGGGGCTTTGAGCAACCTGGTCTAGAGGGAGGTGTCCCTGCTTATAGCAGGGAGCTGGACCTAGATGACCTTAAAGGGCCCTGCCAACCCACACCATTCTATGATTCTAAGTTTCTAGTGATCTCATTCTCACTTTATAAACACTGGAGAGTTGGATTAATTTCATTTGCTACAAACATCTCCTTTACAATGAAATAAACTGCACTTTAGAGGTCTGAGGTTGTATCTTTGGTAGAGACTAAATACATTATATAAAACCCCATTTTTGAAAAATACTATAATTGTAAATGAAATGAAACATGAAAACAGAAAATCTGTTATCACCGTAGGAAATGAAGCACCAGCTCCGCCACTGATCCCCAGTGCTGTTGTTCCTATGCCACAGAGTTCAGCCAGATATCTACAAAACAGTATTAAAGCATACGTAAGACTTTCAGACAGAAATCTCTGAGATCACATTGATCTGAACTTTGCTATAGATTAAATTCACACAACAATTCTATGGTATTATCTGAATGATAACAAGGATAACAAAGTAACCGAATGTAAAGACTTTACATGTTTTCCCTAAGGAACATAAAGAAATTTTTGTGTGAAAATGCTGGAAAAATACTGAAAGATTATATAAGAATGACTGTTTAATATTCTCCTGTGCTGTAAAGAAAAAAAAAACATACTGCAGTTTTTGTTCTATGGAAAGCTGAAATATTTAATGTTAATCTCTTACCTCAACTGACGACCCAATTTCCTGAAGAGAAAGCTGATTGTCAGAAGACTTAAAGTAGGAGGAGTAGACAAAACACAGGCTCGGTAATATTGAAGATACTTTCTCAGACCACTTGTGAAAGCCTATTGTCAACAGAAAATATTTACAAAGCCTTACTGGTAAAAGTGTTAATAGTTACTTATATCTCTCATCAGTTGCACCAGCATGAAAACAAACCTTTAATAAAATAATTTGCATCTAAAAGCAAGAGGAGCTTGTGTAGGAAAGTAAGAGTCCACATAACTTCAGGCATACAATTAACCAAATGACTCCTTTATACTCTTTCAGTGTGCCATGAACAAAGACTGCACCCAGGCACACCCTGAGCATTTTGGTTCACCTTCCTTGAACTGCCCTTTTGAAGAGCTTCTGATTCTGTAGCAGCTCCATTATGAACCCAGGGAAACCTGTTCCTTATTTCCATACCTAAACTAAACAGAGGAAAAAACTCCTATGTAATCTCTAACTTTCTCTAGGTTGACTAAGAATTGAATAAGAATTTTTTATTCACTTTCTATTAACTTAGCTATAAATGAAATATTCAGAAGGCATATATTTTCATAACTAATCCTAAATGAATTATATGCATTAGAAATTCACCTGGTATCATGCAGGTACACAGAGTTTAGAAAAATATAAAGAGGGTTGACAAGTAAAATGTGCACTTAATTCTGAACTACGAAAAAGTTATCAAAGCTATTAAATAGCATGTTTCTCTAGGTCAGTATCAATGTAACACATACAATGTGTTATACATCTTAACATATAAATGTTTCTAAATTCTGTCCCTTTGAATCTCAACAAAACCACATAACAAATCACAGTTCAGGTAATGAAGAGGTTCCATTTATTGCTTTTGGGCAGGCAAACCCTAAGCACACAGCTCCAATTTAAGCAGGGCTCCAATGCTGGCACTGTTCCTTGCTGACCTGGGATACATAAATATACATATCTGTATTGAAAATACTTTGCAGTTCTGCAGAAAGCAGAAATTCCAGCCTTATTTGAAATCAAAATTGCATTCTCTACCTAAAATAACAGGCCCATTAAATGTAAGTGATTTAACACAATGGTGCTACCTGAAACACAAGCCCTTTGCTGTACGAAGAATCTAAGACTGGCTGAAGAGAGAAGCGACTCAGCCGTGTGTAGTAGGTTCCATATTCTGCAACTTCTGAGAGCAGGTTGTGCATTGTCTCTGGTGAAGTTCCAGACACGTATACCCCCTCCTTTATTATAAATGTTTGAGCAGCCTAAAATGAAATGGGAGAGGAAAAACTCTTCAAATATTACCCAGCTACATTCTGATTTAAAACAGCAAACATTTAGAGACAAATTTTCAGCATAGATACTCTGGAAACTCACACTATGTATGTAGGAAAATATAATAAGAATATTAAATTGTAGCAAAATTTCAAGAGTGCATTTTCAAATATATCGAAAAAGATTAATTATCCAAAATTTTCCATGAAGACCCAGTCTACAACATTACTTAAACTTCTGTTTTCCATAATTCATTAGCTTATTTTCACAAATTATTTTGACAAATACTTGTTTCCTGCCTCTTGCAATAAGTCGTTATTGCAATATATAGATATGACAGTACTGCAATTATGTCACACTCATCCTCTTAACACAGCTGCAAGATCTCAAAATAAATAATGCATTGAAAAGGAGGTATCTAAAAAAAAAAAAAAAAGCAACTGTGAATTGCAGTTAAATATCTTTCATACCTGATCGAGTGAAAATGTAGTGGATACCACACCAATGAGGACATTCAAGACATCCTTCACCAGTTCAGGTTCCCTCATCAGCACAAGCTGTGGAAGCTGAAGTACAGTATTACTGAAGAGCTGCATTTCCCCTTCTCGGAGTTTGTAGAATTTGTCAAAAGCTTCTCTCCCAGCCTCAGTAAGGTACGGCTCTTCCTTTTTACCAGGTGGGCTGCCAGAGCAAACAAAATATTGAATGGGGATTGTATGAGAAATATATCTAAGCCCTCCCCCCCCCAAAAAAAAAAAAGTATTTCAAAATGTTATACAGCTGCTAATGTGTACTGAGCACAGAATGCTAAGTTTTCAAGGGATGGTACATACAGACAACGAAATCATAGCCCTAACTCAGGACAACAAATAAACTGACAGGTAATTTGAACATCAACTCAGAAACACAGGCTTGGTGAGAGAAATTCTACTTTCTTTTGTGGCTTTCATTGCTGCAGTTTCCATTTTAGGAAAATGAGGGCAATACTACTTGATTTCCAGGATAATGTAACACTGATATTCAAACACATTCAAGAGCAATATGCTCAAAGTATAATGACTTGTATTAACACTTTCTACTTCTTCCTAGCAGGAATTACCATCCTCTCCAAAATAAATCTCCCATCCAAATCTTCCAAACTGCTCTGGGTTCTAGTAGCATTTCTAACAGGAAAGCTTCACATATATAGCCTGCATTTGACTTTTAAGATCCTTAAAATCTAAATGGTAACAAGAAAAACTGTTTTTCTTACTATGAGCAAAGCCAGAGAGTGCTACAGTGGGTTTGGGAAATAAGGGAACAGAAAAGAACTTAAGCTTGGGCTTGAAAATTTCAATACTATACAGCATGGCAGCAGATGCACCACTAGACCATTACTTACAACTACAGAAAACATACACAAGTTTTGTTGAGAAATGGGTGTGGTGCTTTTCAGCAGGAATGGAAGAAAGAAACTTGCCATTTTTTTCTTTCCAACTCAGGGAACCAAGGAAGTTTTTAACAGGGCTGCCTAGAGCATTCTTTCAGGAGAGGAAACTCTTTCAACAGCTGGAAGAACTACAAGTCAAATACCATCAACTATCAGTTAGTGATTACTGTTTAAGTTACAAACCAATGAAAAGGAACACAATACTGGGAGGTAAGGGTTTAATTCTTCTAGCACTTTCTCTTCTGAATCTGAAAATATGAAATCATTTCAGGTTGAAATAAATTACATTGTGTATACGGAGATATTAGTTAAAAAATGTTGCATTTCACATGGGCAGAAAGTGTTGCCGTAATTCCTTCAGTTTTTAGTACTAAGGTGATTTTCTCTCTTCCAATGAAACAGATGCAATCTAAAGACTAGTTCGCTGAAATGGCATGATCTGTTTTGCTCTCCATCATTAATACACATATTGAATTCTTTGCGTTAAATCTGCGGTATTCCTATTGCATGTTTAACTCCTATACTGAGGTCATTCAGAACTAAGATCAATTGCACCTTCATACATTTGCATGTGATGCACAGGAAGTTTGTCAATAACATCAGACACATACTATCCAATTCTTTCCCAGCATCTTCGTTTGCTCGGCCCATATGTGAGCACTGCATCCCACAGATCTATGTCTGGAGTCATGCTTGGCTCTGACTGAGAATCAGGAGTCAGATTGGATGCCGACTGGAATCCTTCATCTTCTGACTGGTCTATGCTTTGAGGAACCTGTTGGAGAGAGTTCAAGCTTTACGTATGAAAACATTACTGGAGAAACATACGCTGATAAAGATTTTGCTATCATTTGTGATTAAGTGATTCAATATGACTCAGCCAGTGCCCACTCCTTTCATCTGTAAGTTTTTTCCTTAAACACTCTTTCATTTGTTCCACAGGCAACCAATGCCTAAACACAAAACAACAATCAATCACCACTGAAATAATAACACTACGTTTGTTAATGCTAAAATTGAAACCTACTCCTTTGTAAGCATATAGTTCTATAGAGAACAAAATGGCACTGCTCAGAATGACTTTTAAGCAGATTACTAATTCTAATTCTTAAAATCTGTACAATTTTGTTAACATAGCTTGTTCTCTGATGCTTACTCACATGCAGAAAACCTGAAAATGTCCAAGCACTGCATGTGCCACACTCTAATCTCAGCAGTTGTACGTGCAGAAGAGTACCCAGTTTTAGTCAGACAATCACACAATGACCTCCACACAGAAAACACAGCATGTTCTTCAAGAAATCTCAAATCCTACAGTCTGATGGGGAGTACAGCACTCAACAAAAAATCTGCCTCCTCATAGTTAAGACTTACATCTGTATGTGTACAGGGCTTTTCTTTTTTAATATCTGAATTCTAGTTTCAGTTAGGACTTTGAGTTAAGGAATTGCAAGAGGTATTTGTTTGTTAAGTAGAGAGAACAAAGGAGGATTAAAAAAAAGAAATACTATAAAAACTTATCAACTGTAACAAATGGAAAGACAGAAAAAAAAAACACAAGTGCATTTATCTAGTACCTCAATAAGAATATAATGTAGCAAAAATGAATAGATTGGACAGTAAAAGATACAGTAGAATCTACACGCTGCAAAGGAAAATGGACAGCCGGATACAGGAGGTTTGATGAAATATAATGACTGAAAAAATGGCTCAAGATACAAAAGTCACAAGGAAAATACACACTGGGTCACGTAATCTGAAGAGCAAAGCACATATATTCAGGCAGGAGAGCTTACGCAGTCAGGAACAGTAACAAACAAACAACAATGCAAAGAAGTTCAATACACAAAGCAGGCAAAAAATGTAAGCAAAAAATTACTGGAGTGAAAAAGGCACAGATAAAGCTGATGGCTTAACTTCACAGAGCTTATAGCCAGCAACATGCCTTCTTTATACAGTTCTAAGACAAGACCAATATCTTCATTATCATACATCTCTGCAGCACGAAAGGAACAAAGGATCCCTGCTCTAGCTTACATTCCAATACTGTTTCTATTACACATGAAATTACTACCTATGTTCAAAAAAACAAGTTCAAAACGCCTGAAAGCATGCATAGACTCTGAGTCCAAAACAAATGATACCATACTTTAATTGCAAGTCCAGACAAATCTGCATTGTCAGGCACTGGTGGCAAATCCAACTTGATGTCCATGTCATAAGTACGGCTGTGGACAAGAGCACCAAAGAGCGAGACGCGTGTTTCTCTCTCAAACTTGTCCCCAACAGGATAGTTCTGTGAGAACAGCCCTATGGCAGGGAGTCCTGTTCCAGGGGCAGCCTCCATGATCTGAAGAGTCTTCTGAATTGTGTCATTGAACTGACATTCTTCATTTGTTATTAGAGACTGTATATCGGCTTCAAACACACTCACATCGTAATAATCATAACCCTGATACTTGACATTTCTCCCGACATATTTGTTGTTCAGAAAATAGTCCTTTTTTTGTGGTATAAGCTGTGGAGGACCTGTTCCAGCAAGCTGTACAAAGAGATCCAGAACAGCATTAAGCTCAGTAAATGGTAAGCCCTCGGCTGCTTCCAGCTCCTCCACAAGACTCTCCAGCCTATCTGCCTGAGCTCCTAGGCCACCGACTCTCAGGTTGAAAGACAACATCAAAATCTTGTTTTTAACTGGAAGCTTGGAAATGTTTGATTGCAGCTTACGTGCTTCATCTTGAAAAAGGTTTATGAACAGAGTGTTATATGCAACCCTCTTCAGGTTTTGCTTAGCCTTCCTCTTGCTGATCTTCTGCCTGCCCAGGTGCACCTTCCATGGCAAACCCGTCAGGTGTGCCTCACACAGGTCACTGAACAGCTGTGTAATGCTCTCCATTTTTTGTCAAACCGTGAGGTTATAGCAATTAGCTTGACAGTGAGTCTCTGGTTTCATGTGAAGATCTGGAAAATATCAGGAAAAAGAGGAGATGCTCGTGACATAAACATGAGAAGCAGGTGAGCATGTTTTAACTGAAACCAAGGCAGCCCATAGTCACAGAATAATTAAGGTTGAAAAAGATCTCAAAGATCATCCAGTCCAATCATCCACCTTCCACCAATGTTGCCCACTAACCCACGTCCCTATGTACGACATCTACATGATTCTCGAACACCTCCAGGGACAGTGATTCCACCACCTCTCCAAGCAACAAGTTCCAGTGCCTAACCACTCTTTCACAGCAGAAATTTTTCCTAATATCCAACCTGAACCTCCTCTGTCACAACTTGAAGCCATTCTCTCTCATCCTATTGCTGTCACGCAGGAAAAGAGGCCAACTCCCACCTTGCCAAAACCTCCTTTCAAGTAGTTGTAGAGGGCAATGAGCCTCCTCTTCTTCAGATTAAACAATCCCAGTTCCCTCAGCTGCTCCCCATCCATAAGACCCCTCACCAGCTTTGCTGCCCTTCTCTGAGCACGTTCCAGCGCCTCAGTGAGGGACCCAAAACTGAACGCAGTACTCGAGGAGCAGCCTCACCAGAGCTGAGTACAGGGGGATGATCACTCCCCTGTTGCTGCTGGCTACACAGCTTCTGATACAAGCCAGGACACCATTGGCCCTCTTGGCCACCTGGGCAGACTGCTGGCTCATGTTCAGCTGAGCATCACCAACACCCCCCGGTCCTGTTCCCCAGAACAGCTTTCCAGCCACTCTGCCCCAAGACTGTAGCACTGCCTGGGGCTGCTGCAGCCGGAGTGCAGGACCCAGCACTCGATCTTCAATAAGATTTCATCCCACCGGCCCTAGCCATCGATCCAGCTCGTCCAGATCCCAAACGAGAACGAAAAAACCTGACCCAGTACATATTTAGGACGCAAGCTATAAAAACACTGCCATTACTTAGACCGCACGCTCATTTTATAGCGATGCTTAACTCCAGAAGCCTGTTTTGGCAGAGAAGCCCGCCTGACCCAATGCCTTTGGGAACATCCCCAAGCGTGCCCTCCAGCCCCCAGCCGCTGCCCCCAGCAGCCCGCCGCGCCCACAGCACAGCGCAGCACAGCACACCTACATGAGCGCACAGCCGCTGCGGCAGCCCGCCACCCCCCAGCTGCACTCACCCCCACCATCCCGCGCACCCCTCCGCCCGTCGATGAGCCCAGCCGCCCCCGGCAGCTCCCGCCCGGCCCCGCCGCAGCTCCGCTACCTGCGGGGGGTCCCCGGCAGCCGCCGCCCGCAGCTCGGGCCGCCGCTCCGCTCTCCTCTCTCAGCGCGGCGCGGCTCCCGGCGCCGCTACGTCACGGGAACGCGACGGCCGAGGGAGGCGGGCGGGGCACGGCGGTACCGCGGCCCTGAGGCGCCGCACCGCCCCCTTCGCCAGCACCGCCCCCTGAGCGCCCGCGTCAGCTGCCCGCCAGTAGGGGCTCAGGTAGCACGAGCGGTCCCAAGCCACCGAATGCAGTTCTGCAAACAGAGTTCTGACAGTACTTGGAAGTTCTTTTATTGAAAATACAGTTTTGCCTTCTTAGTCATGTTTTAATAAATGAAATCTACCCTCTCATGGCTTACTGACAGCAGGAAAACAGAACGGGTGGGATCCTCCCTGGGAGAGAACACCTTGGACACAGAGTTGTCCGAACAGTCCTAAAAATAGGACTACAAAGACTGATTTAGTTAATCAGAGTGTGTGCAGTTGATCCCAGTACCAACGGCAGTAGGACTGCAGCCTAATGGATACGTGTAATTTTAAGCCTTTGAAAGCAGAAGGTTATGTTATTGAAGTCACAGTGACACACACACACACCTGGAAACGAGTACAGAAAGGAGAGTGCTGAAAACCAAGGCACAGTATGGCTGCTGCCTCAGGAAGCCCATTTCGTTTTGAGAGTTCACAAGCTGCCAGCCCGAGGCCACCACCAAAACGTAATAACAGCTTTTTATTTTTTATATAGAAAACTTGCATTTGAAAGGAGGGCAGACTGAAGCCCCACAGCCCCAGAACATTCACAGCACATATATATGTCATAAATGTCAGCCTTTTCACTGCTTTACTCAATAACATCTTGATAACTTTGCCTATTCAAAGTATTATATTTTTTTCTCCTCATGCCCTGTGTAGCTCAGGAGATTAGATTTCATCTCAACCACACGACTAGGAGATGGGAAATGCACACACTGCCACTGTGGGGCTGCTATCCTTTAACATTCTCTCATCAGTCAGTCACAGGAATTAAAGACCATATTTGGTAAATCCTTTAAGTCCTAGGAATGTATCATTAATCTGAAGGCCTGTTGTTGAGTTCAAACTCCCAGTGAGATGGTGGTAGTGGCAGCAGTGCAAGCACTTAGATGTCACACTTTCTGTTATTCTGTTATTCTGAAAAGCTTGGCTATTACAATTGCTCATTTCACATTCCTATCTTCTGGAGTTTGCAAACATTCACACAGTCAGCCTAGTGCCTGTGCAAACCTGACTTTACAGTTACATATAACATGGGCCCCAGAGTGCAGTAACTCAGCAGAGGACTGGGTTTCACACGTCAGTCTTGCATCGTGTCAACACAGAATGTACAAACATAGTACTCACACAAAAACATGGATTTTAAGTATTTGAAAAAAAAGAGGAAACTGTAAATGGCTCTTATTCTGCTTAGACATTGACCATCTTTTTTTCCCCAGGGACTTGAAAGGCAAAATGAAGTGTCACATTTTCTTCTGCTGCATAAAATGGTTTTAAAGTGCTTTAGATTCCATCGCTCACTGAAAAGAACACCAATAAGATGAAGTTATTAATCAAACTCATTCCCAAGTCCATAAGAACAGTTTTACTAGAGCTAGGCCACTGCTCCTGACCCTTTCTTCTGAAAGGATTTTCTTTCAGAGAGAGATGCCCACCTTTACCACTGTTTATGAATATTCTGCTTAAGAACAAAAGTTACTCAGCAGAGAACTGTTTGTAAGTTGGTACTCTTAAAAGCCCACATACCTTCCTAAACTGATTTCCTTTACCTGATCTTCAACTACATGTGAATGTATTTTAATCAGAACTAACCACTACTGGGTTAAGGAAAATTATTTTTCGTTATTTAAAATGCCATCTCATTCTACACTATCTTCAGAAAACACATTAGCAGTCAGAGCCCGTGCACACCTTATTAACCATTATTCAAACTTATAGAATTATGGTTGCTTTATTTCAGGATAAATAATACACATTTTTGGAGCAATGATACTCAGAGTTCCAAAGAGTACAGTTACACTGTGCTATGAAATGCAGTGCTTTCTGGCTCAAGGGGCAGAATCAAGGGCATGCAAGTTTCATACTGCTCACATTACATCAGTGTGCTCCCACTGACTTAGAATTCAGTTGTATTTTATTATCTTTCTAAAAACGTATATATTAATAAGAACTAAAGACTACTTACCTGAGCATTGAAGCATTTTCCAGTCCTGCTGAAGCTGGTTTCTTAATTTTTTTATTTGATTTACTTTTTCTTGGGTAGGAGGCACATGAACTCCAAAGTGAGGCATAGAAACACCTGCAAGTGCTTTGGCTACACTTTGCATTAGATTTATGTCTGTGTCCTAAATAAGAAAACAAAAATCTAGAGTTGTACAGAAAACAGAACTGTGGGCTGCTTCCAATCGCGCTAGATAGAAAAAGGTCATAAAATATCTTTAGTCAGAACACAACTCTAAGCTGCACATTCCATGTGAAAAGCAAAGCCAATCCCCAAACTGAGGCAAACTGTTGGATCATCATCTGCTGCACATAAATACAACCATTAGCTCAGGCTTTGCATTCATGCCTTAGCTTCTCAATCATGCAAGCTGCCCACAGCTCAGTATGTGTCTGCCTGCTTTTGTTCTCAGGTCAGACAGAAATATGGCTATTTATGTCAACAATTCAGATGTTCCAAAGATAACGTAATAAACAGTCAGAATTCAGCAGCTCAGAGCAGTTCACACCCAACACGCTGCTGCTTGATTTAGGTTCTGTTCGAGGTCACCTGAATACCATGGTGTAGCACCACTTCTTACCTCAATCACTGCAAGAATTCGTGATTCTGCTAGTCCTTGTAGCAAACAAAAAAGAAGAGAAATCCCACTTATTCCAAGGCTCCTGTTTGGTCCAACAGCTATTACTATCAAGTTGGGTTGGTAACTATATGCTATAGGAAGAATGAATCCAAGCACAGCAGAAAAGAAGTCATTCCCAGCAGCATCCTTTAACAGCAATGAAAAGCAATTTAGAACAAACATAAAGCTGAAAATGCTCATAGGTAGGATTGGAAAATTAAAAAAAAAAAAAAAAAAAGGCAAAAACACCCCAAACCCAACATAACATGAGATTCAAAAAGCTTTCTGTTGATCTTAGAAACAGAATACTGATCTGTTTTCACAGCAATCCTTATATTAAACATGCAGCTTTGATCAACACTGGTTATTCATATTTTCCTTAGCATCTCTCCATTGCAACTGTCTTCTCTAACATAAAACAGCCACTGCAGGCTTACTCAAACTCGAATTCACATTAAAGGTCTGTGAAGGAGCAACATTATTGAAAGGCAAAGAAAAAAATTTTTTTCAAGTCCCAATTGCAGTGAGAGGTGTAATTCTCAATGACATTTTATGAATTTATAAATCTATTCTATTCTTTGTTTAAAAAAAAAACCCAAACTTTTTATCTTAGGTTGTTTTCACGAAGTGCACCTTACCTCTTTCCAGTTTAGCACAATATAGTGTTTAGAGCTGCTCTCTCCAGTCTGTTCTTTCTTGCAAACATGTATGACGAGTATTTTTCTGTAATTGAAACCCACATCCAAGTATTTCACCAACAACTACTGATGAGATAAAAAGTTCCATTCTATCCATGATTTCAATATAACGTATACTTTCTTCCCTATCTTGTCTTACCATTTAAAAATTTCCTTTTAAATAATTGCTTTCTTTCTTATTTTGTATATTCAACACTGTATTTTCAATCTTACATTTTCAGTAATAATCCAAATTTAAATTGATATACAAGGATTATACTTCAAACCAACCACTAAACTAATAAGGCAGAATTTAGAAACAGAAGGTTATTGTTAGAAATACAATTTGGCTTGCTCTGTATTTTGCTTCAGGTTAAATTCAGTGAAAAATCAATTCACAACTGATTTCTCAGTGCAGATTTCATCATACATACGGTCACTTCGGAACATTTATCATCCCTGGGATTTGATTTCCTAAGTTAAAAAGAAGCCTCACCCATCTTCTGTGCTTGGTATGATATCTATATCTCCAACAAGGATGCAAAGCACTCTGTAGAACACAAAGGAAAATCATGTATACATTCATTTGTATCTGCAAGTAATTCTTTTCAATTAGTGCAACTTGTTTAAAGAGTTTGCATGCAGATTAAATAAATAAAGAATATACACCTCTCTGAACTTGGTCTGTTAGAAGTATAAAGAAATCTATGATACCTCAAAGGAACTCTCTTCTCCCACCATTCCTGGGGAAACTAAGCCAAGAAAATAAATGCCCTTAGGTCAAAGGCAGCCAAAAATCTGGCACAGAAAACCTCAAGTTTGTACAGCATTGACCCCTACTGGTGTTCTGCGTTTGGTAGGGAAAAAGGATTTTGTCATATACAGTACTGTCTTTACTGCAAATCAAAAACTATCACATTTGTTTTAAAACAAAGCCTTTCAAAGGCAAACTGACATATTTTATCCACTTTCATCTTTTTACATTTTGAGTACCAAATGCAAAAGATAAAAATTCACCTTTGAAACCCAAAACGAAGAGAATGTCTCAATGCAATAGTAACAGAAGCAGAAGCTGCAGGTGATTCTGCAATTCCATTGCATACCTATAAAAGATATTTTTTTTTATTCAGAAGTAATTAGTGTTGCACAAGATCATGTCATTTCTTATTTGTACCAATTGGCTTTTTTACTTATGTATCATTCAAACAAAGCCACACACAGCTGCGCGGAACAGATCTTAAGATTAAGATGTTGTTAATTCATTTACAACACAAAGGTCACATTTGATTATTACACCAAAAGCTGTTGTATTATTTCAAATGCATGGTCCTGCATTGCAAGTCAACTGTAAAAGTAGATTATGTAGGTGAAGGTCATGTTTAGTGGTTCTCTCGGCAGTCTGCAGATTAGATGCACTCAGAGTGCCAGAATGCAAAACACACTGGAAAGACAGACGCTATGAAAAGAAAGCTGTCCCAGAATTCTGACTCTTCCTTTAACACAGGTGAGCCATTACTTTCTGGAAAACACAGTGACAGTATTAATCAGTCAACATTTAAGTGCTGGTTTGTGTTCTGCAGTGCTTTGAACTCCACATGAAACATAAGGGAACATAAGCAAGAACACAACATATGCTCTTCTTCCTCAGTTCTCCTCTAACTCTGAACACAAAATCTCAGCATCGCCTCAGTATAATCTCAAATAGTCATTACTTGCAGATGCTACTTCCTTTTGCCAGGAGTTTATCTAATCTATTTATAGGCTCTCTTAGAGGTATGTGCAGTCTATAGCAATAGAAATTTGTTCCCAAAATCTACAGCCATGACTGCCAACAGCAGGAAGACGACTTACAAGAAAAAGAGGCCATTCTCACAGTTATTAATCCTCACTGGCTTTGTACTTTAGAGAGCTTTTTATTCAAAACAGACTGATTTAACAAATGAGAATGTTTGCATAATATGTTTGGCATTTTATTTTTTAACTTGCTTGTTGTTTTTCCTTTTGTTTTTCAAAATGTCAATACATAAATACAATCTTGCAACCTCTAAGTCTGCCTCATCTTCATTCCTGACTGTGCAAGGATCAGAATGCTGAACTGGAATGGTTGTTTAGAATCATAGGGCACAGTGGTGTTTTGAACTCTATGCTCTATGAAAGCAATCAGGGCGAAGGGCCAGGAAAACAAATGACTGCATAAATTACTGTACATGTAATGATATAGAGTACAACTTAGCATACTCTGTAATCTTATAGGGTACTGCAGAAGTTAACTCTCTCCTGAAGTCTGCAGGCAAAACTCCGTGCAGAAGTTTAAATCTTTCTCAGATTCCTTGCTGCTCACTGGTGCTTGATACAGTCTTACATCCACAGCAACTGGAAGAATGAATATCTGGTTCGTCCTTATGTTTGAGAGCGATGCCTTATGAGCTGTGACTGCAGAAAAGCAGAATAATGTCTTGCCCAATAATAATTAGAAAGGTGTCTTGAGGTTAACTACTCCTAAAACGCTTTCTCATCTCACATCCTCTCTTGTTAGCTAAGCACAGACTAGTTGAGATCAGCAGGGTTATGAACTACAAAGTAACTAATATCCAGATGATAGTGTAGTAAAAGCAGAAATCAGGAAGGCAACCCCCAGCCCCCTCAATTAAACCACATTCTCTTTACCTCTTTCTTAAGTATTTTATCTAGGATGGTCAATGTACTGCCAAGAGAGAGCAAAGATTTGTTTGCTTTCACAAGGTCCACATGAAAATCACTGTAAAATTAATCACACAAAGCAAAACTAGGTTAGATATGATAGCACTTTTAGAGAGGATCCTGATAATGGTAGTTTGCAGTCAGTACTGACAGCAATACATTTTCTATAACTACTACACATTCATCCTCAAAGTCCTAGCTCTAGCAGGAAAATGACAATGCTCCTGCCTAAAAGTCACGAGCTCTCTAAACCTGTTTCTATTTGCACTAGAAAGAAAACAAAAAATGCCTGATGATATTCAGTAAATAAAATGCTGTCAAAATGAGACTTTCTAATTTAGAAAGTTGAGTTTCTGAAATTGTAATACCAGTCAGGTATTTCTTTTCTTTGTTGGCTAAAAGTTAATACAGACCTTAGCGGCATTTTCCTAACACCTTCCTTCTAAATTAATACATTTTCACTGTCTTATCTCTCTTGAAATATTCTGATTAGTTATGTAAAGGAGTCCAGAGGAGGGCCACTAAGATGATCAGAGGGCTGGAACACCTCTCCTATGAAGAAAGGTTGAGGGAGCTGGGCTTGTTCAGCTTGGAGAAGAGAAGGCTCCAGGAAGACCTCACTGTGGCCTTCCAGTACTTAAAGGGAGCGCACAAACAGGAAGGGGAATGGCTGTTTACGAGGGTGGATAGTGATAGGACAAGGGGGAATGGTTTTAAACTGAGACAGGGGAGGTTTAGGTTAGATATTAGGAGGAAGTTTTTCACACAGAAGGTGGTGAGGCACTGGAACAGGTTGCCCAAGGAGGTTGTGGATGCCCCATCCCTGCAGGCATTCAAGGCCAGGTTGGATGTGGCTCTGGGCAGCCTGGTCTGGTGGTTGGTGACCCTGCACATAGCAGGGGGGTTGAAACTAGATGATCTTTAAGGTCCTTTTTGACCCATATGATTCTATGACTTTAAGGATACAAATGATAACTAACAGCAATGTCTTAAGTTTTCAGAAGTACTAATTCTGCCTATGATTGAGTAGACTGATGCCACAGAGACAATGGCAGAGAAAGAATAAGATTATAGTTTGTTCTAAAAACCTCTCATTCTTATAATTAAGTTGAAAATTAAATACGACCAACCTGACAAGAGCTTCTAGTTCATTTTTGTCCATTTCCCTCACAACATGAAGGTGTACTGGGAAGGTATTTGGGTCTGCTGAAGCTTTCAACTCAGCTGTTGTTGCTGTTTTGATGGGAGGAACTGGAAACATAATATTTTTCATGTGCAACTCCAAAAATCTTTCTATTCTGTCAGTTTCATTGCTGTCAGTTATCTTAGCTTCATCATCTGTACAGGAATTTGTATCAGCAGTCTTTAGTAAGTCTGATTTGGTGCTTAAATTGTGCAAAAATGATGTGTCTAGAAAAAAAGTTTCACATGTATTAATTTTTGAGCAATATGTTAATATTCAGTCACATTTATTTGCAAAACAAAGTACACCTGTATTCCCAATCCCATTTAATTACCTTCACACATCAACCATTTCCAGTAGGGTTTATGTGCTGCTCTCACATTGTGAATAGATTCAATAGCACTGTGAAAGAAACAGTATTAACAGTATCAGTACTGATGAAAGAACAGGGAATAATTTACCGCAATGGGAAAAACAACACCAACAATAAAATAAAATCACAGAAGGAATGTCTCAAAGCAGAAAATAGACTACAAACTATCCATTGAAACCTTGGCAGGCAAAGTGTTCAAAGCTTGCATATGTCTGATATCTATGTTCAAAGCTATGCATATCTTTGATAAATACATAGGTTGTTCTAGAATTATTCCTATACTTACCTTAGGCAAGGTGCCATTTCTCCAGTTACCTGAGGCAGAGGATCTCTTAGCAAAGTTCTTACAGTCATGCAGACTGATTCAGACAAGGACCTCAAATGATACCCACCCTAGAAAAAGTATTTCATTCCACATAAGGGATCGATACACGTGAAGTCTGAAAGTCATCATGGGAAATAAATCAAACTGAATATATCTGAATTTACAGAAATGAAAGATTGTATGCAAACACAATTAAGTCACTGTTTCATATAAAAAATTATTAAGTTAGAGGCTACCTGCTGAAGTTCAATGGCAAGCAACAACTCTATTCACTTTATCATGGTTCAGTTCATTTTGGAAATCAGTTGTGACTTTGCCCTGTAATTCTAGAAACACATTCTTCTCCCACCCCCTTCCCATGGCATACCACCTTCAACAATTCTTGTGGAAGATTCCTTAAAAGGTAAAAATTACCGCTGTCCTCTAAAATATCTGCATAAGAGAAATATCCCACAGCCTAACACTTAAAATACCATTGTCCTGATAATCTGGCAAGAGTTGGAAGAGAAATGAAGATAGATTTAAGATGACTGAATTAAAGATGACAGATTTGTTCCTGTATTCCATTCATGGAGCAGTCATATCATCTGCATTGTGAGGAGATGATTATTTGCACTTCAGGCAGTATCTACAATAACCTGCTGAAGAAATGGTGATGGAAAACAGCTCAAGCAAAACAGAGGTCAAGTGAATCAATTTCTAAGCAATTCACTTGTTTGGGATCATGCTGGGAAGATGCACAAACTTATCTACCAGTAAAATGATCATTTCTCCACCATGCAGATGAGGAGTTGACATACTGACTTCATAAGGAGGAAAAAATTGTTTTTAAAAAGATCTCTTAAAAATCTTGTTAGATGTTTTTATTAAAAACAAACAAACAAACTCCCCAAACAGGAATGCAGCACAGGCTCTATAACCAACTTATAGTGTATTTATACTAAAGGTTTTAAAAATTCTTCAGGAGTAAGACAAAATTGCAAAACACTGGTAATGCAGTTTATTCCCTATGTAAGTTTTAATGAAGTGGGGACTGTCCAGAGCAGCATTCTGTAGTGACTGTGCACAAGAACTGAACACAGCTGTAGAGGCTGTTTTCAGAAAAATAAGCACACAGTCTGCTGTTCCAACATTTTAAATTAAAATAATAATAATAATAAAGACACACACTTCTTTTCAGGTCTGAGAGCACTGCCAAATTTTAATCTTTTTTTGTATTATTGATTCTAAGAGGAGATATAAAAAGAAATTATTTTGTTAAGCTTCAGAAGTATTTACCTCCAGGATGACACACAGCTTCCCATGAGCTAACTGCATCAGGAAATGGGTAAGGTGGGCAAAGACTTCAGGAGTGGCATTCATCTGACCCTAAATTAAAGAAAAGTTCTGTTAAGAGATGAAACCCTGAATCAAAAACACTGGTGAGAAAAATAAACAAACAGATAGATGATCTGAAATAAATGAGATTGGACTCAGCCTCAGCATAAAGGAATGCTCGCCTCTAGCTGTATCTAACAAAATGCTGAACCAACTGCATTAAAGGAAGGTACAAAAAGATGATGCAGGAGTTGTGCCTACAGGACAATCCATCTTTGTATGTCGTGTGCTATTTATTGAGCTAGGTCAGCTCAATATTTTATATATACACACACACACATATATTTTTAGTTTGGTCAAAGTGAATTTCACATAGCAATCAATGGACATTTAAGATGTAGGAATATTTTACAAACACATTTATGACTGACAACACAAACCACAAAACGTTACTTACCTCAGGGTCTCCAATTCCTGAATCATATCCAGAGGAGACAAGAACCAGTTCAGGATCAAACTGTTACAAAACAGAAAGAAATGTAGCACATTCTTTTGCATTGCATTTCAATTGTCTCATACTCAGCTATTATTTCAGCCAAAACATAAACACAAATGAAGACTCTCCTTGAAGAAAAATAAATAGGATTGCATTTATAATATTATTCCTGATGGGAAAGTTTGGTTTGGTACCGATTATTTGAAAGCTACCATTGCATAAATCATACTCTGTCAATCAGCACATGATTCGTATCAGCAGAAATTGTGTTAAATGTGCTACTTTTAAGTAGCAAATTGCTACAAATCATTTAATGATACTTAGGAAATAGTCCTTGATTTTGCTATTCACAGAACAGTGCAGTGAAAAAAGTACCTCGAAAGCCATTGGAAGTAACACATGAAAAAATGCAGCAAGATAATCTGAATTTCCCATCCCAACCTGCAAAATGGGAGAAATACGGGTCAGATCATCCTGTTGAAGTAATAGCTTTTCCTAAGGTTTTCCCAGACATAAGGAAAGATAATACCAAAAGTTAAAGACAAAACAGCCTCGTAAGACCAGCTCAAACTCATCTGTATAAAAACTGTATACAAATATCCATCATTTTGAGTCTTCAGTTCTCTGCTGAACAAGGATGGACACAACCATCTCCTGAAGCACTCCCAGGAGTGGCTAGGCAAGATACTGAAGGAAAAACAATATGCATGTGTTGTCTTCTCTCTTGAAATAAACAAACATGACATCCTGAGCCTTATTTCTTAGAAGACATTTCACTGACAGGAATAAGATACACTATGCTATAACATCTGCCAAGCAGGCAAAGCAGCACATATTCAGAAAGCATTATCCAATGCCTAAGAAATAAAGCTATTGCATTTGCTTTGTTGTGCTGTAAATAACACTTACCTTATTCCAAGGTAAATTTATATTAAAACCTTTTCCTTTTCCCAAACCCACAGCATCATAATCAGATTCTTTGAGTGATGGCCAGAATTCCTGATGTTCATAGCGATGCCAGGAAAAATACAAAACACTGAAAGACACAAGAAAAATCCAGCTTGACAAAAAGGCTCCAAAACAGACCATGTAAACTCTATAATATATAGTGAAAGCATGAAAATATAAATTATCCTTCCCTCTTAGTTCTCTAAGCAGCTTTTGACTGTAAAAGTCAGTACAGAAAGTCCTATGTCAAAATTAACCTCGGATAGCTTTAGAAATGTCATGCATGCATTCCCTTCAGATGAAAGGCAGGACATTCTCAATAGAACAGACTTGTTTCTAGAACCCAATGCCATGGCTTTTCAGAAAACAGCATAAAGCTCATGTGTTTTATCTAACTAGCACTTGAACAGAGAGATTCCTGAATAGAAAGGAGATATAACCTAAATCCTGGTATAGAGAGATCTTACTACTGATACTCTTCTTAAAAGTCACTTTGCTCATTTTGTGTTTGTTATTCTTTATTGTAAAATAAATTTATGTTTTTCTCCTTGTTAGGTTTTTTCCCCCTTAACTTGGTAACGGGTAAAAAAAAAACAACAGTCACTAAAATAGCAAGAAGAACATTTTGTGAGATTCTAGTTTTAGGAGTATAAAAAAAATCTTAATCCCTACAGAAGCATGCAGTATTTAGCCAACTAACAAAAACATCCTTCAAACCTTGGATCTTCTTCAAATATAAACTGAGTTCCTTGCCCATGGTGCACATCCCAGTCAACAATTAGGATTCTACATAGAGAAGCAAAATAAAACATTCAGTGAAAGAAGCATGGCATATAGCTCTAAAGGAAGTGCAGAGGATTAAAGATTTTCTAACCCCAAAAGATACGTGACACCCATGAGGATCTGGACATTACTCTAAAGCGGTACCACGTCAAATGATAATGCAGCATCACACTTGGGTATGAAAAGCTTCTCTACGGTCAACTACACTCTTACCTCTGTAGACCATATTTCAGTTTTGCATATTCTGCTGCAATAGCAACGTTGTTGAACAAACAGAACCCGTTAGCTGCATTTCTCTGACTGTGGTGACCTGGAGGTCTAAAACAAAGTTATATGTCATTATCCACAACAAAGGGAATTTTGGTGAGAAGTGAAGACTTTCTCACATTTTCTTACCTTACTAATGCCATTCCATTGCACACTTTTCCTGACATCACAGAGTCCACTAGCTGCAAAGCTGCTCCTACAGCTAGCCTGGCACAGTGGTAAGTGTTCTGAAAAAGAGAATTTCATTGTTGTTATCCATCATTCATCAGCTAGTTTTAGAGAAAACATGCATAATGTGCTTTGTGACCCAACATGAAACTGACATGAGTCTATCCTAATGAAGTTATATGCAGTTAGTTAAAAGCATAATTTTACAACAGAAAAGCCAGTGTGCTCTCTATTAGGCTTACCTGTAATCATCACATCCTTTGTAAGGATGTTCTCCCTGAGGGAGATAAGAAATTAGAAATAGACGTATTGAACTGACTGGTTCTACTGGCATCTCTGAAAATAAGGAGCAAAACCTTACAGTAACAAAAGCAAAATTAAAATTTGAGTAGTATGCTATACTGGCATGATATAATTACAGAATAGATAAAAGAACACTTATCAATTTAAATTACAGCATAGCACTGAAGGCCGTAAACACATGCAAGTATACTTACATAGCAAAACAAATTATTATCAGCATTCCCCTACTTAGAAAACCATCACACAGATGGAATAATACAAATACCCGCAAATCCCACTACAGGAAGCAGTTTAACTTACACACCGGATGAAAGAAAAAAGAATCATAATTTCCAGAGATTCTTTTCAGTTCCTCTTCATTCATTGTCTGTGTGCTTTTTGCAGCCTCCAAGTGTTCTGAACTGCAGAGGAGAGGGAGATTAACACAACACTTAACTAAGCAAACAGACTTATAGTTTTTAAATACAATTTAAATGTAATGAAAGCTAACAAAACATACGTTAAAAGACGTTATCTGTGAGACTTCACAAGTCCAGCATGTACCCTGGGATGCTGGTTGCAGGATACGGAGAAGCAATGGAGTGTTATGAAATTAAGGATTCTTGGACATCCTAAGAATATGATGACATGCTTCTCCCCTTTTCCAGTGGTCTTGCTATCACCAAAAGGCTGTTTTTTCATTGTGCTACAATCTATTCTGCAATCCATGCTACAGACAGGTACCATCTCAACTAGAACTAAATTAGGATCTAACAGCTGTCATATGAATTATGACTGAGAATGTGTCCCATCCTCTCTTGTTGTATGGAAAACAGGTATTTGATTGAATTCTTTATCATGTATGTACTAACTCCCTCTTCTCATTGGTTTGAGAGCACAACAAGTACTTAGAAACACTGTTACACCAATTCTCTGTCATTACTATCTTGGTTTTGGGTGCTGAGATGGAAATTAAGGTTGATGGCATCTACCCTCCAATCTGCATCCTAATACAGGATACAACGACCACGTATGTGTTCCTCTTGCTGGACATCCAAAGCAACCACAGTTTCACAACAAAGTGAGACAGACTAGCATTACCTAATATAAACAGTTCTAAGCAGTGGATTCAAAATGAAGATACTATCAAGAACAAAACTGTATGAAACTCAATGACTGTGTAATTACTAGTTTCACTTCCTCAGCAGCCTCTTAGCTAATGGTGAATTCAAACAACATTTTTGTAGGAGTTATGCACTTGTTTCAATATGAAAGTCTTTTTTTTCTAAAGACATCTATTATCTCTACCCCACATTTGGAAATGAAGACAAGACCTTAGTGAATTTGTTTGTCCCAAGCCATCTAGAAGGGACAGCTCAACGGGGAATTGTTATCAAGTCTCTTCAGTACCTGTTCAGCAAAGTCCTTACTGCAAAAATAAATTATATTGGTACGCAGAGCTGACTGCATTCCAATAAGAACATTTTGAAGAAAAATACTGTTCTGGAATCTGAAAATTTAAGCATGATTCAGGATCAAGGCGTTGTCTTCATACAAGCATTAGGGCACTCATGTGCAAACTTTTGTTTCCTAGGGGTCTGCTGCTGGGTTCAGAACTTGTTTAAAGACAGTACAGCTGATGGTCTTAAGGGAGCAAGCTAGATGGAACCTTAGTGGAGGTTCCCCAAACAACTCTGCTAAGAAGCCTCAGCAAAGCCTTCCCACCCTTGGGAACCCCAATCCTCCCACTTGGGAGCTGTTTCAAAGGTAAAGCTCTCACCCTGGATACATTTTAGTTATGTTGTATAGCCATCTCTGCATCCAGCCATGAATTCCACTGATGCGGGCCTCCACGCTGACCTGTGGAATGATATTCTAACTTAACCTCACCTCTGCCATGTCACTGCAAATTTGTCAAGCAATCTAAACTCTCGGCTGAATTTGGTTAACAGCACCAGATCTGTGCTGCCCACTTTCCTTGGGGACTGTAGGATTGTGCCCTTGCCTATGCAGACCCTGCCTCTGTCTGCTTTGCCATCATGCTTTGCTCCCAGCTCCACTTGTCCTTCAGGGAAAGACTTCACTGCTTCCTAACAAGGGAAAATGAGCACACAACCAACACACATGTTGGTTGCAGAGCTATCACACCAAGGTGACAAGTGCCAGAGCACGCTTTAGTGCCATGAGTTCAGAAGGGGCAAGATACTCATCCTCTGAATTCCCCCATGAACTTAGCTACAAATCTTTTCTGTTGGTTCACTCTGTCTCAAAGATGTTTGGGAGAAAGAGGCAGTTATGAGTTTTCCTACATTTTTAAATTAGAAACTTACTTTTAATATTGTATTCAAATCAGCAATCATTGCTCAAGAATCTAAAGAGTGGAAATGGTGATATAGTAGAACAGCAAATTCATTCATACTTCAGCATCTATAGCACAGTCAACATTATTTGTACAAGTTTCAGCCTGACACATTTTCCACTGAAATTAGTGGAAGTTAGTGAGCTTAGGACCAGGTATTTTTAAGTGGTGTAAAACATGCTCTGGAGGTATGACATCTGTTATTGCATTGGATTAAACTGGATGGCAATGAAAATAAATTTCAGACCTGTGAACTAAGAGGATTTCCTCCTCGCTTCCTTCTCTAGCAGGCACAGGGACGCATCTTTCCACAAGATGGTAACACTGAAGCTGCTCATAGGAGGCTGACAGTCTTTCTGGCACTTCAATATCACAAATAGGACTGAAAATAAGTGATATTCATATTACTACAATACATATCTGCACAGCTTTCAAGTAATAATAAGACCTACGGTGCATTATAAGTTATGATTTAATATCCTCATAGGGACGTGTAAGAGTAAAATAATTATAATAAAATTCTTTGAATACTCTTCAGTTTAGAATTGAGCCAAATGATTACAAAATCTGTAAGCAAAAATAGATTTATGTCTCTTTCACAGAAATAAACAAAACAACGTTAATTTTTGCTTCTTCTCTCACCGCTTAAAGCAGCAATGATTACCACAGACACGGAGACATTGAGATTAAAAGTGAAGATCATACAGGGAAGATCAGCAGAGAAGAGGATTTGACAGAGCTTCATTTCAAGCACAACAAAGGTACTGGTCTCATTTACACAAGTGTGAGCCAGCTGTATGTATCAATTTCTAATTGAACTTAATTGAAGGGTTTCAGCTGAGAAAGTAAATCCGTATATTTTTCCAAGGTCAATGAAACTTTAGCTTCATAAGCAATTTAGATAGCTTAAACTGCAGTGTTTAGAGAACTAATCCCCTTACTAAGGCCTGCTGGACTGCGGGCTTCAGCTTCTCAGATGCAGCTTCAGATTAGCAGTAGAGTATCTAGATACAAATTAGCAATAAAAGTTTTTCGAGAAGGCAGACTTTTCTGTTCAGCAGGAAAGTTACCAGGTTATCTGTCACTACACGCTCCACATCGCATTTACAAGAAATACACTTACTTGGTACTTTCTTGATAAGAATCAATTCGTAAAAAGGACAGGACGTTACTGACTTACTCGTTCCAAAGCAGCTTATGCCTGGTCATCGCCTCATCGTAAATCAGGGCTGTTCCTGAAGCCATCGCTACAGACAGAACAAAAGAGAAGTCCCTAGGTGTGTATCTCGGGTACAAAACAGATGTACGACAAACAGCCCGTGGGAACGCACGTATGCAGGGCATCGGCCTGCAGGAGGATCTCGCACTTCAGACTTCTAAGTACAAAGTGGAAACAAAGAAGCCTCGAGAGGCTGGTTAGCGAGGCCAAAGAGCAAGAGCGGCGGGCACAGCCCAGAAGCTGGATCCGCGCAGGCTGGATTCCTGGCTACCTGCACGCTCCAGGCCTCAGCAGAGGGACGAGCGGTGCATTAGAGGGGTACAGGAGCTCCCCAGTCCGCGGATAAGGGCCTGAGGCCGAGCCGGGGCGAAGCTTGGGCCAGCAAGCGCGCAGGGGTACTCACCCCAGGCTGACACAGGGATGTGGGGAGAGCTCACCCTCAGCGGCCCCGCACGGCACCCGCACAGCGCGGTCCCACACCGCCCACCCGGGCAGCGCCTCGGCCTCACCGCCGGCTGAGGGCGCGGCGCCGCCCGCTCGCAGCACGGGGCGGGATGGCGGGAGCGGGCGGGGCTGTGACGCGTCCAACGGAACGCCCACAGCCCCGCCCTCGGGTGGCTGCTGCAGCTGCGCGGGCGTTTTGCTTCCGAGCAGTCGGTAGTTAAGGGAATTCCGAAATTCCCGAGTTGAATTTTCTCTGGCGCTCATCGTAGAATGACAGAATGGCTTAGGTGGGGAGGAACATTGAAGATCATCCAGTTCCAACCCCCCAGCCGCGGGCAGGGCTGCCAGCCACTAGACCAGGCTCCACCGCTCACCTCGTTGGTATATAGCAGAGGGTCTTAAATCACGCTTACATACATATGAAGAAAAAGTTGCTCCATCCAACTCCACTTTACTTTGTCAGAGCTCTGCGAAATGGGGCTGGCAGCCGGAGCTGCGCTATCATGCCCAGGATAGTTCACATGCAGCTGTTGTTTTAAACATACAGCAGACCCAAGAGCGAGTAAGCAAGGGGCTGTGTGGTAACCCCTCATGTAAAGAGAAATAAATGGAAATCAACACAAGCTAAGATGACCTCCTTTACCTCACAGAGTATCGAGCAACTGCTTCTCAGCAGCTCACATCAGTAGCCATGTCCTTTCATACCAAGACCAGGTGGTTGCTGTTGCCCTGGCACTTAAACGGGTTGCTCCCTGCAGGGCCGCCCATGGCTGACGGTGAGCCCGTCAGACGCCTTTGGGAGCAGTTGGCAACTGTAGGCAGTGATGGAGTCCTTTAAATATTTACCACTTTTCCAGCAGAAACCATTGCAGATTCGGTGGGATCAAATGAACCGAGCTTTTGAGCCACCTACATTTTTCAGAACAGTGTCTTCATTATACAGTATAAACTGAATATAGGCTGTTCCAGTTTTTTTTTTTTTTTTTTTTTTTTCATCATTTCCGGAAGTTTTCTAGTTCATGATAGAAAATCATATAATCACAGATTCACAGAATATCCCCAGCTGGAATTCCAAGACCCACAAGGATCATCGAGCTCAACTCCTGGCTCCACACTGAACCATCCTAAATTCAAACCATGTGTCCAAACTCTTCTTGTGCTCTGGCAGCTCGGAGCTGTGCCCACTGCCCTGGGCAGCTGGTTCCATGCCCACCACTCTCTGGTGGGTGGCACTGAGATATTGTATGTATGTCTGAATATTAAATAGGACCTTTCAGCAAGGGAGTCCTGATTTAAAAATATTCCACAACTGCAGTTACCCCATTCTCAGAGGCATTACCACCAAGACATCATCTTGATCAATGTAAAATGACAACAAACGACCAGATCTTCTTGCGGTTGGGCTGTGTTGTGTTTGCTGTTATTTATTCCAATTTATTCCATTTTGATTTGGACAAAAATGACCAGCAGAGGGCCACCTTCTTTTAAAATACTCTGATGGAAAAGTATGAGGTGTATTAATGAAGCATTAACCAACAGAAAGTTTGGTAAGTCAAGAAAATGGCAGGATGAACCCTATAGAAGAATACACTAAAGATACTGAGCTGGATTAAAACTGTTTCATTTCAGTTTTTATGCATATTACAAAAGATTTTTGCAATAACTCAAAACTTTACACATAGATGACCAAGTTCAAATTTCACAAATAGCTAAAATACTATAGAAAGTAGGCCTGATAACACTGGATTCAAGTTCAACTTATAATACAGTTTAAAAGGAAACAAAAATTTTACATGCCACTTATAGTACATTCTTATTTACAATGTAGGTTTGGCATAAAAAGTGTAATAAGCTTTTTACAAGTAATAAGATAAATATTTACAAGCATTTATGGTACCTCCACTTCTGAGTGGCCAAAGTCAGCTGGGAGTCCCTTCTCTGCCAGTGGTAGATCTGATTTACTAAAATGATACCCTCCTCAATCTTCCCTACAAGGAGATACACCATAGGACGATGGGTTTGAGTCATCCTCTGTGTACAATTTTCATTGATAAGCAGCCATTGCTGTATCATGTGCTGAGTTTCATAAGGCAAGAGTGAGCCCTGGGTAATGAATTCCACATGGCACTCAATGTTGTAGTCTTGGTCGCCAATTACTGCTCTTTTTTTGGACAGCTTTACTTTCACTGCTAGGGAAAAAAGGAAACATATAAGTCACTCAGTTTGTTCAAATATAGAAATAAATACGCGTTAAAGCAGGAAGATTCCTTAAAAATTCTCTCATAATTCCTGGTGATGGAGTGTGGTGACGTCTTCTTCCACAGCAGCATAGATTTTCAAACATTTTTTTAAAATAAGTTTGTAACTGATCATTTTTTCACTGCATTAGGCAATTAGGAAAACATACTTTCACAAAGATGTGTAATGTATTTTTGCCATCATTGTATATGTGATGGTGTTAGATACTGTAAGCTATTGGCGTTATTCTAATATCACAAGGCTGACCTCCTTGCCCAAACAGTTCTACTGAAACTCATTTTGTTTCTCTCAGCAGTAATGCTTGGTGATACCACCCTTTTAGATACTCCCTTTTCATCGTAAATATCTGTCTATCTAACATGAGTAACTCCACCAACACTTCTTCACATGAAAATTCTCTGCACTACCTGATCTAAGGCCAGCTGTATTCACTAGTAGTCTCTATTGACTTCAAAGGGCTTTGCAGGACATTTCTAGGGCAAACTCAGAAGTATGGCCCATCACTTCAGTAAAATAACATGAGGTCAGAATTTATTTTTTATGATTTTCTGAGTCTTTTCTATGTATTGTGAACAATTAATGCACAAGTAACAAGGACATGCCATTCACTAGTGAAACAACCAAAGCTTTATTGGGTTTAATTACCAACAAAAGACAAACTGGTTTATTTGCCTGATTTTGCCAGAAAGATTTTCCGTATACCATATTGTACTGCAATGAAGCCAGCCCAACAAGAACAGAAAAGCTATTTGTTTGTAAAATAGGTGACAAAGAAGTCTTTCACGCAAAATAAATCCTTTAATTTTGCTCAGAAAGAACATGTTCTGAAAAATAACCTAAAGTTGACTCAGTATCCAAGCTCTCAGGATGAAGATTTTGAAACCCCAGCAGAGGCTGTCAGCTATTTTAATCCCAATTTAAAAGCATTTTAGAAGGAGAACTGATAGTTTAATAGCAGCCACTTACCAAAATTACTGTCACAGAAAACTTCGAGAACTCTTTTGTGTGTAAAAAGTTCCTCCACTGCTGGGCAGGTCTGGCATGCAGGCTTTGGTAGGACTAGTAGGAAATGGCAAAGTCTCATCATTATCTTTTAGAATGTTTTGTATTAGTTTTCTGCTGTGAAAGTTGAGAGCTTGCTGTTTAACTATGAGTAACTATAAAAAATACAAAATTGTTCAGTGATAATGTAAGCATCCGCATGCGTCTCTGAAAACATGGCTAAGGAGGAAAAGGAGTTTCTGTTTCCATGCACATTGACTCCTTGTTTAGACTGACAAACTCAATCATCAACATCAAATACAGTATTTATAAATAGATTTTTATTTTCAGTACAGCTGTGGGGTGGGGAAGGGGTGAAGTGAGAATTCTGTCAGTGATACTAGGTTCAGCTGGGCTAGTACTGAGGACATAGGAATTGGAGTGTGCCAGCAGCAACTTACTTGTACTGCTATTTACATAAGTAAATAAACCTAAGCAAATTTGAAGATTTGACCATTAATGTCATGCTAACTCCCTAAGGAAAATCAGATAATAAGTCCTCCAACTTTTCAAGTTGATCTGAACACCAATTCAATGAATCGCGAGTTTATCAGATTCCTGATAAAGTTGATAAGCATGTAAAGAGACCTCAAAATAAATAAAATACAGTGCCTGTAGCTGTGCAGGGAGACAATCATTTCCTCTGCTATGTGTAGACCAACTACTCTTCATTGAATTGAAGCGATGCGGACTCACACCGTCTGAGGAGTGCCAGAGTTTTCACTGCAGGCATTAATACTTCCCCCCCTCTGCACAAACAAGTATGTATAGATGCAACTCCAATTACAAAGTCACAGACTGAGAACTGTGTCCCTTCTATCTTGTTTACCTGCAGCATAGAGTTCAGCCACCCTGCCATCTTCCACCTACCTTTGTGCAAGTATTTATATTCCTTTGTAAGCGATGCCAGGCACATGTCCTCATCTGCAGGGAATCGATTGCAGTCCAGGCTTTCTGGCCAGGTGTGCCCATGGCAGGCAAGCGCAGGAGCACAGCTGTCCCGAACACCAACACACATACTCCTACAGGGATGGATGAACCTGCACCAGAGGGAGCACCAGGCAGAAGCTATTCAACTCACTCAGTGATAACAAAGTAGTTCAGCAGTGATTTCTGCACAAAGTACATACTGATATTTGACAACCTTCAGCAAGAATTTAGTTCTAGAAATGGCTTATTCTTCTATGTTACGGAATTATGTTTTTATTAATGCTATTATGTTTTTATTTATGCTTTTCTTACTAACTGAGAAAATCCTTGTCAAGAGCCTGAGTCTCTTTGCAGTGGGTATTTGGTTTCATTGTCACCTATATTCAACTTTAAATTAACAAGAACAAAATTTCAGCTGAAACAAGCTGAAATATGATATTCTTTAGTTATAGCATTCATTTCCACAAAGCAAACTAAAGTTGAAGTTGAATTCAACAGCTTTTCAGTGCTTTTCTTCCCAATGAGTATGAAAAAGTTAAGAGAATTATTTCAGATGAAGTGGAGATCACCTTTCCATTACAATTA
Organism: Phasianus colchicus; assembly: GCF_987193195.1. NCBI lineage: Eukaryota > Metazoa > Chordata > Aves > Galliformes > Phasianidae > Phasianus > Phasianus colchicus. The sequence continues at coordinate 21,035,429 of NC_143436.1, forward strand.
ATACACATTTGATTTGATCCCTGTTCTGGCCAAAAGGCTGGGTGCTGTGATACTTACGTGTCCAGGCAGATGGGCGCAAACAGAGAGCACAGGAACATCCTCACATGAGGGTGACAGTCCGTGTGCACCAGGTGCTGCCAGGTGGTGGATTTTAGGACGACCTCTGCCATGCTTGTGTGTCCCATCAGGTTGGGAAGCCTCATTTCAGAGTATCCAATCTCATGGCACATGTCCATCTCCTTGGGTATCACTACACATTTGGTGGATAATCCAATGTCAAAGCCTGTGCTCACTCTTAGGAAACCACTCAGAGTGAAAATAAGTATTTTTGCAGTCAATAACATCTTTCTGTGAGTCCCAGCTTGCCAAACAGGGAGCTGTCAAACCTCCCAAGTACAGGGGCATGCTGAAAACCCTGTGGCTTATATACCCCAGGAGCTTAATGAACCCTTGGTTTTCGTCTGCTTATCAAATCACTTGAGACAACACCAGATCTTATAGCCTATCCAAGTGATTGTTGTGATAACCAGGGAGGTGGGGACAAGATATAGAAGTATATTCCCTAAAGACACAGATTAGCCATAGGCTTTCACGTGCCTGACAGCATCAGCTGCAGTAGGGTGCTATGTGGTATATTAAATTTTGACACCTAGAAGTCTTGCTATGTGCTTTCTAAATCAAATTAAGAGATCCCCAAGAAAAGTGGTTGGGCAGACAAGCTGTCTCCTAGGGCTGCTGTGTCTCCTTTGTTTTCAGACACTGCTGACCAGGCAGAAAAAACAGCTCAGATTGACTTATCAAGTGAAAATGTTTTGCTTGTGGTAATTGCTTGTGTCTCTTCCATGTTTTACAATGTAGAAGAGGCACTTTCTTTATTTGCACAAGCACCAAAAAAGAGTCAGCCTTGCTCTATTAACCAAATATTTTGGCTGGAAATTGAGACTCCTGTGCTGTGACATGCTAAAGCTCTCACCTTCCATTAATTTTACTGACTATAGAATGACTACAGAACTTGTATCTTTTACTTATTCAATACAGTGGTGGATTTAATGTTTCCTGGCAGAAAAATATTGTAGGACTATTGTGGCTATCAGTATTTATTCAGAGAGAAAAAGCAGTTACATGTATGGAGTTCATTATTTCAAGTGAACTTAGTAACACTTAGAATTCTACAAAGAACTCATCATTTCCCATCTTTATTAATAAATTATGACTGTAGGAAAATCTGTTTAAGCAAATAATACAAAGGATTTACTTCTTTTGTCTGTAGCACAAAACTAAATAAAATGAATATTAAATGTCTTAAGAGTTAACAGAATTATTGACAGTATTTTGTTATTCTTCTTAAAAAAGGACTGACAAATAGCTCTTACCTATAGATGAGAAGCTGAGGAATCAGATAAGGTGACAGGTTCTGAATAATGTGTTTCTTACCTATTGTGAACCGAAAAGTCAGGCTACTAGACAGTTAAAAGACTTGAAGCTTTAAACAAAACTTCTAATGGAAAATTTTAATATTTTTTTCATTTAGATACAGGTGTGTGTGTATTGTTTTGTTTGTTTGTTTTTAAATTTCCATTTCTTATTTACAGAAATGTTTAGATATTAACAGGTAGGTGGATCTATTGTAAAATATCTGGCTTTATTAGACAAAAGCAATTTGCAATAGCATATCAGCTAGTATTAGTTCTTGACTGAAATACATTTTTCAGAAACAGCATCTTTTTGTGCTTAGATGTGGCACATTTAGACTATGTGCTACATATTATTTACACGTTTATACCAACATTTTAGAGTATTAATCTTAGCATCTTTGAGATCAATGACAAACTCCCACTGGTTCTTCCTTAGTTGTCTTCTTAGCTAAGCTACAGGAGAAATTACAGTATCTGTTTAAATATATTGGGGAAAAAAAGACAACATGATGTGTCTGATGTGTCAGTTTGACATCCAGCAGGGATCCAAACTCTATATGGGAAGTCCTCACTCAGCCAGCAGATTTCTGTATCCATTCATGCTGCTGTTGTTTTGCCATGGATTCTCCTTTATTGCAGATGCTCAGCTGTTCATTGATGCTGTGTGGAAAAAAAATCCATCAGGTAAAAGTATGCACACCTTGCTTCTGAGAAAGCAGTAAACTGTGATTTCTTTTTGCCACATAAGATCAACATTCAAATTACATAAGAGAAGCTGAAAGAGGAGGAATATTTCTAATTGTAGTGATATATATATGTAGAGGTTCCTCCAATAAAGGCTACATAAAATAAAATAAAATAAAATAAAATAAAATAAAATAAAATAAAATAAAATAAAATATTAGTTTTGCAGACTATCAAGAATGCATCTGCATGTATTCTGACTGGGAAGCACAAGATATAGGACCTGAGGTTTAGACAGCCTTCCATCTCAAGTCTGGCCACCAGCTAATTCTCTCTGAAACATTTAAGAAAGCTGTGGGGTCTGTCCATTAGCCATAGGCTGTATTTATTGTTCCTGGATATGAGAAGTGGTCACCTGCTGATGGGCTCTGATAACTGGAATAGTTGCTGGAGACCCTTCCTACCTCTGTTTTGCCTTCTTTGACTGTTACCAGGGAGACAGACAGAGATTAACCCGGAGCCACCACTCAGACCCTAATATGAAATGGGACTGAATTTTTCTTCAAAGATACTGGGAATTTGAGAGCAAGCACACAGACCTGGGGATTTGGGGACTTCATCTAAACATTAGTTCAATATTCAGCTGGAATTTATTTGAAGTGTAACTGCAGATACACAAAGCTCTTAGACACAGACAAAAGCTTACAGCTATGCACCCAGAGTCCTAAAGGACTTTGGAGAGGCAGCTGGTGCAGCAGGGCAGCTTTGCTGGAGCAGTGTGCTCACTCTGTGGGGCAGCATTCATTTCATGAATGGTATCTATAAACCAGCAGAGGAAGAACCATGGCTGGTTTTGGAAAATGCCTCTTTAATTTACCCATCACAATGGCTGTAGTGTTGCTTTAATTTTTAAATAACAGAAGTACTGTATGCCCTTATAAAGCTGTAATGCGGGTAGTTGAAGGCTCAGCCTTGGCACACTGAACTCTGTCCTTGTTACCGGAAATTGATCAACCCAGAGGAAAATTTGTTTTAATAGTGAAAGAGAAAGCTGATGCGTGGAGTGACCCAGATTTGGTTTCTGACCTCAGGCTTCCTGTTTAACCTGTAACCCCATTGCATTTCATCCCCCCACTCACATAGACCAGGGACAGCATTTCTGGGCAACAGTCCAGGGGATGCAGGGAGATGGATGCATTTGAATAGGAAGTGTTGAGATACTGCAAGAGTCAGGAAATGGGACGTAGGTACAGGATTTACAGATTCCAGAATCACCTAAAGGCACAGATGTGCTGAATGCTATACAAAACCTGAGTAAATAGCATTTCCGAAGTACACCAGATAAGCAGAGATGGAAATAGGGCACAGGGAGATCAGCAGGCAGGTAGGCAGTCTGAATTTAGGCTTTTAAATCACCGATCATGTATTAGATGAGCAGCTTCTGCACAAAGCCAGTACTGATAGCCACTTGTCTCTTCTTTTTCTGAGCTAGAAAATCAAACTTCTCGAGGCTGGGGTTTCTCATTGTTACCAGTTTGCTGGTTTGGCTGGCACTGCCTGTTTCTCTTCTTAGTTTTTACTTTCGATGTAGTTCTGCTTTGATTTCTTGTTATGGAAGAAATCCAATAGAGTTTTACATATTTCAGGCATAATCCCTGCCATGCAGAAAAGCTCCTGTTGAGTCTAGACTTTGTATTTGCAGTCTTTTGAACATTTATTCTCTGTTTCCCTGTCACAAAACTGCATATCAGAGCCACGTCCTGTCTGAGGTATTGTCTGTAACAGGCAAATACAGAAAAAAAAGCCAGTTCAAAAGGAGAGTGCACTGCATCATTTCCAAACTCCATGAGCAAGACAGTAAAAGCAGGCTCAAGAATGTTTCCTCGGACCACAGGGGATCAGCTGTCCTGCCTAGGCGTAAACAGCAAGTATGTACCAACTATTTGTAGTCCATTGAGAAAGTAAACAGGGTCGCCTTGTCTATCCCCAACACTTTCTTCGTCTGTGGCCTGTAGCCAACTACTGATTATCACGATAAGGCAGAAACACGTTAAGTCTTGAAAATTATGTCTGGCTTCTGGTTGTTAGAAGAGATAGCTCTATCAGTTAAGCACGTAAAAGGCTGGGAGAGTGCTCAGCTGACTCCAGCAGGCCTGGAGCCGATCCCTTTTAACTCACTTGACAGCTTTTTGCATCTAACTTCTCCCTCTTCCAGCTACCTGGAGGAAGGACTACCAGAATTTGACATTATACCATTAAATGGCTGGCCAAACCCACTTCTCTTTGATGCCATTGGAATCAATGGGCCTGAAGCATCTGTGTAGAATTCAAATTTCAGCATATGTGCTTTGCTGAAGAAGAGAAGTTATGTAATGTCTATAAGGTTTCACAAATAAATAAATGTGCATAAAATATATGAATTGAAACATCATGGGCAGATCTTCTCTAAGCAGAATTCCCTTTGGCATTAATAAGATCTTTTTCTTTAAAAAATGATTGCAAAATGTCATCTCTTTCCTTGGACTGAAAAATGTATTTGAATGCACTTAATCAAATCAAGCGTTCCCACTACAAGTGGTTTGGGTGAATTGAGATGAACACACAGTCAAGAAATAATCAAATGGATTTCAAATTATGGATTCTATCTGTTGGATTCTTGGCAGTTTTTTGTTGCTGTGTTAATTTAAATTAGTCTCCAAGATAAGACATGTTTTTAGGGGTGCAGATTTACATTTTAAATTTTTGAAAAGAGTAAGTATTTTCTGGATAGATCGTCACTTTCATTGCCAAGTTTCCATGTCAGACTACTTTTGGAAAGACATTTTCAAACTATTTTATTCAAATGCACACACGTATGCTAAACTTTGGTTGGCTTAATTAAGATAAATGTTTGCATCCTAAACTCAAGTGTGTGCATAGCACCACTTTTCAAGAATTGTTTTGGGACTCAGGGAAAAGAATATATATTTGTAATTGTGGCAGTTACAAACTACTGTAACTGCTCCACAAATGAGTGTGCCCACTCACAGTCATTTAGTATGTAAATTTTACCTGACTGCTTTGCAAATACTTGATTGGAATAGTTAATTCTGTTTTGCTATTTGAGCTCTGTAACAGGAAGGGTATGGGATGCATGCTGAAGGAATGAGTGTTCCATGCTTATTTTCAGTCTCTTCATCTTAGATACTCTCTTGCAGACACCTTCTGGAACCCTTTTAATGCCCCTTCTTACTCTGACAGAAGAGACATTTGCTATTACAACTGTCACTAGCATACTTTTCTCCCTTATTTCTTGTGTAACTCTCAAGGAGCTCACAACATTTCTCAAGTTGGTGGAGGAAGATCTGGTCAGATCGCCTAGGCAAACTCAACACACACAAAACCATGGGCCCTGATGAGACGTGCTCACAGATGCTGAGGGAGCTAGCAGAAGTAATTGCCAAGCTGTTCTCTATCATCTTTCAAAGGTATGGGAGAGGTGCCTGAGGACTGGAGAAAAGACAATGTTAGTCCAGTCTTCAATAAAGGTCAAGGTGATGACTGTACCCCTATACTCTGCCCTGGTGGGGCCACATCTGCGTCCAGTTCTGGGCCCTTCCATTAGAGAAAGACAAGCCTTCTAGAGAAAGTCCCGTGGAGGGTCTCAAAGATGATAAAGGACCCGGAGTATCTCCTGTATGAGGAAAGGTTGGTCAGCCTGGAGAAGACTGAGGGGATACGATATCAAATTTTATAAATATGTAAAACATAGGTGTCAAGTGAACAGAGCCAGGCTCTTTTGGATGGAGCCCAGCAACAGGGGCAATAGACATAAACTGGGACATAGGAAGCACAGTACCAGCACAAGGAAAAGCTTTACTATGACGGTGACAGAGTACTAGAACAAACTTCCCAGGAGGGTTGAGGTGTCTTCTTCTCTGACAGTATTCGACAGTCACCCATGCAACCTACTGTAGAGAATCTGCTTTAGTGGGGGGGGAGGTTGGTCCTTTGAATCTCTGTGATTCTGTGATTCTTTTTCAGTTAACTGCAGCATAGTAACCCATTTTGATTAAAATGTGTAGCCAAACCACACCTCTGCATGCCAAGTGAAGAGCAGCAGGCTGGTATCATCCATAGCTCAAGTCAGACAGAGCAGCCCTTCACACAGAACTCCACCACTATGTGGACTGATTCCAGATGTTGCATCCAACCCTCTGAAGAGTACTTTGCTGGCTTCCTTCTTAATTCCTGTAGTTTAGAGGAGGCTGCCTGCCTACTGAAGTGAGTCAGAGGTGTTTACTGGTTTGAGATCCAGCTCCACAGCACCCTCAGCTGATCTCTGAGCTTGCACTAAGCCATTTTAGCTGAGTTGGGAAATTTTCTTTTTTTTGTTTGTTTTGTCTTGGTATTATTTGCCAGCTTAATGAAGAGAAGCAGCTCTGAATGCTGAGCTCTGAGGAGAACCAGCTGGCAGGTAAGGGAGAGGAAACACCACCACAGCCACTGGCCAGGTCTCCATGGACAGCTGTGGAAACACAGCCTGAGACAACAAATATGATAATAGCTTGACAGACACTACTTTTTAAATCAAACCCTTATAATTATCCCTATCTTGTTACACAGGGATGGGATGGTTTCCCTTTATATAGTCAATAAGTCTTCTTGTTCATTTGGTAAGACATTGTTGGGACAGTCATATAAAAGTAAGTAGACCTTGCATCTTGTACAGTTACTAGATCTTTATATTTACATCCTAACAACATTACATAGTGCCTTCTGATAACACTGTAATTAAATAGCAACAGACACCCCCTCCTCAAAATCTCCCAAACCCCAGCAATTGCTCCTTCAGAAAGGTGTTTGTATTGCTGTAGCAATTCTCTCAATGGGCTTGAGAGACAACTCAGCTGCTTCATCCCTGCTGATCCTCTTTGTGGGACAGCCATATCTGCATTCCTGAGAGATTTCAAGTTCTCTGAAGGGGAGAGAATTTAAAAAAAAAGAAAAAGAAAAAGAATCAGTCTTCAAATAGAAAATGTAAATGTACTATGCTTAAAAAAAGAGAAAAGTAAATAATATTCTCTCCTTGGGCCTTTTGTCCCCTTTTGTCAGAGAGCAGCAGGGGCAGGTTCTTTTCTTTATACCATGGCTTGTGTCACACAAGCAGCCTCTGCTGAGATCAAAGACATGTGGTTTCTATTACTGTATCTCAAAGAGAAGTTCACTGATAAAGAAGTCTCCACCCTAATGATTAAGCCCTATTTGGATTTGAATACCTGAGTGCAGGCCTTCAGCGGCAGGCCAGGATTAGGAGGTCCTTGACTCCAGTGCCCATTTGCTAATCAGGCTGCAGATCACCTTTGTCTGTCTGTGCAATGTTATGTCATTTGGCTTTCACAGCCATTCACTCATCCCAGGGCCTTCTTTTTCTTGTAGGACTGCTACTGGGAAATGAAACCAAGGTTAATCCATCCTAAATATCTACACAAGAACTGAGTAAATAAATAAGGAAATTCTATAGAGCAACCATTTATTAACTGCTCAAAATTAATCAGTGCCTGAAAAGATCATGAAATCTGAAATTTACTTAGGATTAGCTTATGAAGGTGACTAACAGATAACTGAACCAGAGAAATAATTAAACTGAAGGCTAATCAGGAGAGGCTGATTTATGTATTTATTTATTTATTCATGTATTTCTTGTTTTAGCTGCCATTTTCATTCAGTAAATAATGCTAAGGGCTTAATGCTGGTTGCAGCAACCAAGGATTGACAACTGTATCCACAGAAGGCTCTTTTCATTAGGGATACCATGGAGAAGTAAATAGTTTAGAGGGAAAGGTATTTTGAAATTAGAGTGAAGATCACCCAGAGACAGAGATTTGTGATAGAGGCTCTATTTTCAGACCTTAAAGGGAGAATGTTTGTCTGACAGCTCCTTTAGTTTTTCTCCCCAGTTATGTATGTATGTTTGTCTGGTAAAAGATACCACTGCTCCTCATAAGCTTTCTGTTGTTACATCTGCATCTCTCCTTATTACTACCGTTAAATATACCAAGGCAGGAGATTTTGATTGATGAGAGATTAAAATGTATTTAGAAAGCAAATCTATAGAGTGCAGCCTGAAAACCTGAGCATTCAGTTATGTAAGTAAATGTTCTACTTTTTTTTAGATATAATTCTGTCAGATATTGCTATCCTTATTTACTCCGAGAAGTATTTTTCTTCCTGACATTCCATGAAGATGGAATAGAAGTATTCAGTTTACAGAAATGCAGAATGGCTGAGGTTTGCAGGGCCCTCTGGGTCCAGCTGGCCCAACCCTTGCTCCAGCAGGGACACCCAGAGCAGGGTGCCCAGGCCCATGTGGAGGCGGCTTCTGGAGATCTCCTTGGAGGACACTCCACAGCCTTTGGGCAGCCTGTGCTCCATTACCTGCACAGCATAGAAGTACTGTCTGATGTTCAGATAGCAACTCCTGTGCTCTATTTTGTGCCCACTGCCTCTTGTCCTGGCTCTGGGCACCACCGAGAAAAGTCTAGTTCTGTTCTTTTTCTTTATTGATAGGCTGATGCTGTATCCAGGGAAAACAATCACAGATCCGTAATCAATAATTAAATCTTTAAAGACAAGAGTCTGCCCACATTGCTTATGCTGAGTCCTACAATACATCCTGTTGATTTCAGAGCAGTTCTAATGGTATATCTCGATGTTAGCAAGACTGTCAAAGGTGGCCAATATAAACAGGCCACCCATTCAACTCTTTGGTGAATTATCTTTCATGATGATATATAAAAATGTTTTGTTTGGGAATCTGCTATTAAAAAATGGACTTGGGATGGAAGGGCCTTTGCCCTGACGTGTGGCAGACTGAGGAAAACATCCTTATCCAAAAACCTGGCTCCTGCAAGGGCTGCTGCTGGTTCATGGGTTTGAGTGGCACCTCTTGCCTGGGTGAGCCCACAGCTCCCATGCTTTCTGCAGCCCTTGCTCAGCAGCCCTTCCCACAGTCGGGGAGTTAGCAACTGGTATTGAGAATGAAAGGAAATTACTGATTTACCTTCTGCCCTACCTTGGCTTTCCATTTTCCTCCTTTCCAAGAATAAATATCCAAGAGGAACAGCACATTTTGGTTCAGACTTCTTAAAACCAGTCCTACTGATGTGCCCTCTTTTTTTTTTTTAAGGCCTAACATTTCTGGACAAGATAAAAGATTTAATCTCTAAACCTACTAATTGATCACAAAGCATGTCTAGGCCAGCAGAGTGTGTCCCATGACACACATAACAAAGCAGACTTATATCAGCACTCAGGCACTGTCAGGAACCCTCTGGTACGACTTGGACAAGCTCTGGGGCACAGCAGTGTTGCTCGCTGCTCAGGTCAGCTCAGCTCCTTGGCATTTTCTCACTGGTGGCTTTGCTTATCCCACTGCTACGACTGGAGGTTACAGCGCAAAGTGAATTTGCCATTTACATGAATAATTTGTATCTCAAAGTACTCAACGAACACTGCCAAACAGTAGCTATGCAAAGCAATTCAAAAGCTGGAAGACATGCAGCAAGCTCATAATATTAATCATATCAAATCCTGGTGATCATAACCGCTAATCCAGTCATAATGCACAAAAGGCCATGAAATCAAGGCAATTGAAAAACCAAGGAAAAGTAGTTAATATTCTGGTTTAGAGCCTTGAAATGGCAATACTGAATAGCTACAGCAGTTATAATTATTGTGAGCTTTGTTTGTAGAGAGAATCCCCCTCATTTTACTCCAAAATGAGACTCCAAATATTCACGTTTTCATACAGCAGTAGTTTCACACCTGTCTCTATAATTTAGCATCCTGAATTTTAAGCATTAACTGAGTGTTTTGATTTAGAAGCTATAAAGGGAGTCACACTTAAAGCCTGCAACATGACATGGGACGGAAGTTTGTTTCCCTGTCCTCTTATTCTGCTGGCATGCAAAATGATCTCAAAATGCACTATATTCCATCTCCTGTGGTTTAACCTGGTAAGTCAGGTAGGATTTTATTCAGTAATGCCTTTCAGAAAATCATCCTGTACAGTCTTCTCTTTGTTTAAATGGAATCTGTGCTCTCTTACGTTGTTTTCCTTCGTAACTCATCACTATCTTTTGTACAAAAGCATCAGGTAAGCAATACTCTATTGGAGCAATTTTACTGTCAGGACACTGGCTTGGTCCAGATCCTATTAATATCAAACAAGAGGCTTACAGTGACTTCCCATTGATTTCCCAAATGGCAGCAAAAATACCTATTATTTTCTTTTATGTTTTATTATCTGCAATATTTATTATTTGGCAATAAAACAATAATATTTATTTTAATAGTTACTGTTATTTTATGCTACAGTTTACTCCGGAGTACTGCATTCAGGTTGACTCTAATGTAATGTAAACCCCCATGTCTAGGCCAGAGCATGCCAGGAGCTGCCCCAGGCCCGAGGCACTTCAGCGGGGATGGGCCAGGCCAGGGGTACATCTGTGGGAACAGGCCAGGATGGGGCTGGTCCTCAGGGTCCCTGTTATGAGCAGTTGCCCCAGCCTACAGCGACCAAACCTCTGGCAGCAAGGATGCTCTCAGGCCCTTAGAGCAGCCTCACCATTACATGTCTGAGCAATTCATGAACAACTGCTTCACACAGACTATGCTCTTATTACTTTATGGCAAAGAGGACAACAGTACAAACAGATGAAAGTCCTAAGCATTTGGGGTGAACACAATTTTCCAGGTACTATCAGCTCTGCCTTTCTGTCTGGGCTGGTACCATAACTGTACCTGGAGCAGCTCATTGTGTCTGCATCTGGCTGGCAGGAAGCTGACTGACTGTGCTGTTAAAGCTTTCAGCCTCCAAAGCTAGCAGCCTGCACTGCACTGTTGGCCAGGAGTACTGCCTGGCCCTACCAGCTCCTCAGCTGTGCCTGTGGAGTTGTGGGAAGGCTGGTCTGGGCCCAACTGTGCTGGTCATTCAACAGCATCAAATGCTGATGTGCAGCACTTAGAGGTTTCCCAGCAATGGTGGTTTTGTTAGCACTGAGCCCACGTGTCCAGCACATGGAGTATGGAGCGTCTGTAGCTGCACCAGAGCTGAGTGCTGCAACGGGACATAAGGAACAGCTGAGATGGCTTTGGCAGAGAAAAGGGGGGAATCCAATCCCATAGGGATCATTTTGAGTGCCACAACTGTTTTCCATGTCCTGCACTCTGCCTCATCTTCCAGCATACCCATTGCCTGCTGTGAGAGCTGGGGCAGGAGCAACCATCTTTGTTAATAAACATATCCTAATATGTTCCTAGAGAAAACTTAGCTGTTGCCCACATTGAAAATTGTACTATAGAAGGAAAAATGACAAAAAGCCTGATACAGCACATTGACAAGGGCATCAAGATCACCTACGTCAAGTCTATTAATGGTAGTAACAATATGGAATGATTGAGACTTTCGGAATCATGATGAAACCCCAAGATGATTGCTAAAATTTGTGTCTGGAATTCCAGAACTAAAAACTCCAGCTAACACACTCACTGGAGATGCATTACAGTTACTGGAAGCATTTAAATGTAATCAAATATTTGCCTGATTTTATCATCTTGTTCTAGCAGTTTTTCGCTCCAGATACATTCCTGTGTGTTGCTTTCCAGCAAGATCCCTGCAGTGCTGTCTCTCATCAATATGAAAACCTATCCTTAAAGAAGCGCCCTGCTTCAGGACTAGCAGACATTTTGTGTACTTCTTGCTTGTGGAAGTTTTACACTTTGATACTTGCTGCACTAAATGCATTAAATCCTCGGGGTTCCTTAAGAGTTCAGTCTCTCACTGGAAATACTGAGTTACTGCAGCCAAAGCACAGGATTCCTTCTGAGCAGCAATTTTGATTCCTTAGAACTGAACTTTAGCCTATGATGTACCCAAGACCTTGAGATGAGTTGTTTTACTGAAAACCTCAGTTCTTGTTTCTCTGATTAGACTTTTCACCTTATTTACTCTCCTTACAGCAGTACACTGCTGTGTACATTAAAATAAATAAATAATTTTCAAACTCTGACTCAAGCCCCCAAATGCCAGGAGCTTTCTAGCGACAGCGAAGTGGTCGGACAGATGCCAACCTGTGCTGGTGGGAGGCAAGAGCTCTGTTACGTATAAATGGGGCTTTTAAAATGCCAAAATAATACTGCCTTGACCTAGGCCCCCAGTAGACAAAGTGCTTGTGGATTCCTCCCTGTTGCATACTGATGAAAAAGAGAGTATGAACTAGAAAAGTATGGACATACAGCAAAGTAAAGCATAAGGGAACTCAGCTTGCAGAATAGCAGGAGATAAAAATGAGTCCTTAAATTACTTTCCTTGTCCCCATTTACCTCCATGCAGAGGGCTGCTGTTCCTGGTAGCTATAAAGCATACATTATTCCTGTGCCTGAGAGCTGCATGTGGCAGTTTTGAGATCATTATGTTACTATCCCAGTTAACTGCAAATAAGCAGTTAAGAGCTGTGCATGAGAGCTGCTGCTCATTAACTCATACTCTGTGAAGCTTCAAAGGATGTCTGTATGATGGAAGTCTTTTCTTGACTTCTCCACAGATCTACCTCCTGAATTTGTAAAAATGCTGAGGATGAGACTTTAGGTGCTGCGTAATTCATGAAACTGCTTCTGGCATAGCTTGGCTTACACAACCAGTTGCCCTACAGCGCACTCAGGAAATGGAAAATCAGTCAGAAGTCAGCTCTGATCAACCCCTGATCTCTCCCTGGTTCCTGCATGGAGCAGGTAAAGCCCTGTGGGAGGATTTTTTGCCAAGACCCAGTGAACAACATGGTCTTCTAGCATCTAACATGGCTTATTCTGTGTGATCTTAGCTAAACAGAACAGAATCACAGGGTCTGGAAGGGACCTCTGGAGATCATCTAGTCCAACCCTCCCACTACAGCAGCTTCTCTACAGTAGGTTGCACAGGAAAGTATCCAGATGGTTTTTGAATATCTCTAGAGAAGTAGATTCCACAACCTCCCTGGGCAGCTTGTTCCCATGCTCTGTAAATCTCAAAGATGTTCTTTCTCATGTTTATATGGAGGTTCTTATGTTCCAGTTCGTGCCCACTGCCTCTTGTTTTGTTGCTGGAAACCACTGACACCCACCCTTTATTATAAGCATTAATAAGATTCGTTCTCAGTGTTCTCCAGGCTGAACACTGCCAGGTGTTTCAGCTTTTCCTTAAGGGAGTTACACCTCTAATTATCTTTGGGGCCCTCCACTGGACTCTCTAGAAGCTCCTGTCTGTCTTTAGTGGAGGGGCCCAGAAGTGGACACAGTGCTTCAGATGTGGCCTCACCAGGGCAGAGAATCACCTCCCTTGAGGCCACCTGCTGGCCACACTCTTTTTGATGTGCTTCAGGGTACCAAGGACCTTCTTGGGCACAAGGGAAACTGCTGGCTCATGGCCAAACTGCTGGCCACCTGGACACTTGGGTCCTTCTCCACAGAGCTCCTTTAGGGCATGCCAGCGCCTAACCTGTACAGATGCACAGTTATTCCTCCCCATGGGTAGGACTCTACGACTGCCCCTAGTGAACCTCATAAGGTTCCTCTCAGCCCAACTTTCAAGACTGCCTAGGTCTTACTGAATGGCAGCACAGCCTTTGGGAGCATCTGTGACTCTTACCAGCTTTGGATCATCAGAAGGATCTGCTATTTGTATTTGAACAGCATATCAGAAAGTAGGAAGATAAAAGAACCCACTCAGCTCAAATGCTTGGTAGTTCCAAATTAAGAGTAAAGTGGATCTTCTGAACACATTTTACAGGACACATAACGCTCATCTCAGTGCTACTTGTAACTAAAGGAAAAATGAGCAAGAAATGAAATGGTGAGCCACATCCACCCACAGCACCACCTGATCAAAATTCAACATGACCAGTGTCTTCAGTACCACAGGCATGTAACGGGGTGATCTTCACAGAAAGCAGCCAGGAGGCACTTAGGTTTTCAATGCGAAGGTCCTGTATCCAACTTGAAGTTGTATATGCTTGATGACCATCAGTCTGACTTTTAAAATCAAGCTGATGAACAAACATGCAAACATGCAAATCCTTCAGAACAAAGCAGGATGTCTGCTAAAAACAGATGCTCTAGGAAATAACTAGGTGGCAGCAGTACAATCAAGTCAGCTCTGTGGCTGACTCACAGCCTGGAAAATGGGAGAAAGGTTAGGTTTTGTGGGCTGACTCACTTCCAAACTACATCAACAGCTCACATTACATGAAATGTACCTACAGATTAGGTTTCATATAGTTCCCTTGTACTGAAAATACTATTTTCAGTACTGATCATACATTTGGGAATACATATGGGGAAAAATGACACCATTATTGTGTAAAAAAACCAAAAATCCAACCTTTATTTTTCACAATACATTTCAAGTACATGCAGAACATATTTACATTTGTCCTTAAGGCAAACAGAAATCGGGTTCTTATTCCTGAGTTGCTAAGCACCAGTAGAAATAGCAAATAAAAGCCTGGGAAATGTCGCTCCCTTTGAAACAGCAGCTGCCTCTTATGCAAAATATTTCTGCTTTCACCTCACATTTCTTTTAATGAGCTATTTATACTAAAAATTCCTGTTGCTTTTTTGAGCAGTTTCTTCAGATTCCAATCTCTTCACAGAAACATCATGCCAAGATGCAACAAACTTTTCATGTTTGTTATTTACCTTACACAACGTTTACTAACAGACAGTGCAGCAATTCTTCTGTCTCTTCTGGCACACACATCGAGATCTGCTCTTCAGTTACTGTAATAGTTCTGTAATCCCCAAGCACAGAAAAACCAAACACCATCACCTTATGTCTCCAGAAGCCTGTGGCTTCTACAGTACTAAAAGAGGCACCTCAGCCACTCGACATTTGCAATGAGTTAGGCTATCAAAACCCACTATCTCCAATAGGCACTTTTCTCCCATGACCTTTAGGAGGACAACAGGGCATAACCCTAAAAAACACACAGTAAGTGTTGGCCCCATGGCAAGGGGATTGAAACTAGATGATCTCTGAGGTCCTTTTCAAGCCAGGCCATTCTATGATTCACTCTATGATTCTATGATTATGAACTAAGCACAAAGAAAAACACATTGAATGAACCCAGACATAAAGAGGATCTCATAAAGCATCTCACATCCCACTGTAGCTCATCAGGAATCTGATTCCTTCTGGTAAGGCACCTCCCAGTGGAAGGTTGGAAGGTTCCCCCCAAAGTGAGACGACTCCAGAAGGCTCCAAAAAAGAATGGTTGTGATTTTGCACCTGGTGACACCTCTGTACAAGAGCCTGCTGCAAGCAACATGGATAGCTGCAGTGTTGTGTATTTATCCTCACTTAATTTTCTGTAATGTCACCTGCATGCAACTGTATTTCTAAGACCAGCACTGCTGGTTATCTAATCAGCATGTCCTCTGAGAATATGTATCTTTTCAATGATTATTTCAGAAATAAGATGCTAGAAAGCTTATACAATTTCAGACAGTCTCAAAAAGTTTCTCCCTGTAAATCCTAACTCTGTTATACAAAGAGACTCCACTGCATTGAGATAAAAACATTGTGACTCTAGAAAGTGATTGTTCACCTAGTGGTTGTTAACCTAGTGCACTTGGGAAGTCTCATCCTACTACACTGGTTACTTTAAAAATCTCTAGGATGCTGACACTTGCCTCTTCTTCCCTCTTGCATACATTTTTCAGACCTGGATGGAGCTCAGGCTATTCTGCCTTCACAAAGGAGAAAAGAAATGCATCCATTCAGGCTGTATCTCTTCCTCACTAGCTGAGGTCACAGAAGCTGATCAGCCTCCCCAGACATCTCATCAAGGTGAAATATTCCAGATGAAGTCCTATTAATACCTCTTAAATTCAAGATGGTTCAACAGCCCTGGAGAGCAGAGAGCAGACACTGCACATCATTGATGTACTTTGTGTCTCAGCTTGTTTGCAGTAGTAGCTTGTACTCTCATTTGATTTCTGATTTGAAGAATTGGTCCCACCTGCTCTTTCAAGGGTTGTCAGAGACTGAATCCTTTTGTGCAGAGGGGAGAAGCTATGAGCAGAAATATGCTTCTGAGCAATTCTCAGGTGTTGCTTCCAGAAGCACCACATTTCCACATGCACAGTAAAAGACACTGCTCCTTCTTACAGTGCAGATGAAGTAGATTACATCCACTTTATTTATAAAAATTTTATACACCTGAAATATTACAAACATTTACAGCTTTCCTGCTTTCTTCTGACTTCTGAAAAGACCAAGCCATACAATTACACTGCTGTCTCCTTTGACTCTGATGTTTGTAGTGGCTTGAAGTTCAGTATCTCTTTATATGTAACACCTGGAAAAAACAACAACAACAACACAAAACAACAAAATAAAGAGTGTTGCTGGTCTGGCCAGAAAAGGAGCTGCAGACATAAGCCAGGTGCAATCCCCAGCATGGTTAGACTCTGATCAAGGTGAGGAAGACAGAGACCTCTTCAGGCGAAAAAAGAGAGAAAGAGTATAAAAAATAAAGGAATCAGAGATGGCTTTACCACTGTTTTGCCACTTCAGATTTGAAGAAGTAGCCCAATACAAAAATGTTGTAGGTGTTTTCAAAGGGGTGTAAGCATTGACATTATAATATAGTGGAAAACAGCCCAGAAAGTGCTCCTAAGTACAGCAGAATTACAAATCAAGACCTTAGCTCACTTATGAGTCAAAATACAAGACTAAGACAAAAAAACAGATTCAGATTTTAATTTCTTCTGAGAGAGACAGGCTTTCTCAGAAAGAGAAAACATATCTAACTGAAAATTAAGGCCAGCAATAGCTTTAAGGCCTACAAAGCCAACAGCTAAGAAATCTGTTGCCCTGTCCTATCCACTGTAACAAACATGTTTCTTTCTTATGTTGCAGGAGATAAGAAGAAAGATGTATGAAGAAGATAGGAGCCACTGTTAGGAGGAAGAGAAGAAAACATTTGAAGATATTTTCAGGAGGATTTGATAAAAGGAACACTGACCAACAGTGTTTCTCTATTTTACTGCTGTCCACTTATTCTTTTCCATTAAAAGCAGTGACAGTCATCAGCAAAGGAGAATATTTTCATTTTGGGATGGCCTTTCTAACTGCCTATTTTGAAAACATCACAAAACTAAACTCACGCTTCCACTCATCCAAGGTTAGATCCATGTTATCAAATGTCTCATAATATTTCTCAGCCTCAATTTCTTCCTCAGGATCGTGAATTGGTTCAAAGTAAGGATGCATCAAAGCCTCAGCTGCCGTGACTCGCTCCTCCGCATCCAGCACCAGCATGTTCTCCAAAAGATTTACAGCTATGGAACAGAAAATAAACATTGCATTGAAATCAAGCCACCGATTCCAACTTATGCAAAGTAATTGTTGCACTGAAGGTGCTTTAAAGATATTACAGATTTACAAAGCAGAATCACTGCTTGTTCATTCTACAGCCAGTGGGGCCCTACTGCACAACAAAACAGAGTGCTGTGAACAAGCTGGGATGTGTACCAAGCAATGCAGAGATGCTCCTTAAATTCCACATGCAATACAGCCACATCACCTCAGCTATGACTTCTGAGCTTCTGACTCCAGGTTCACTGCATTTAGGAACTTCCCAGTTGTCTGCCCTCACTGCCAGACTGTGTTGTGGTTCCAAGGCACATCATGACTTGTCAGGGGCAGAATGAGCAGACGGGTGTAGAGCTACTGAGAATTGTTTGTTATTATGTGACTAAATGCATGCCCTCAGCACTGGCAGCACATTTTCAAGTTCACCAAAATATCCATGCTCTCAATGTCAGCACTAGCTTTATCTGCAACATGTTCTGACCTCACCAAAACAATCCATGAAATCCATGAACATCTTCAACGTTCGTCACCGGTGGATTTTGATCGGGTCCTCTGTGAGACTATCAGAATACACTAGTATAAACAGACATGATTCTATTACGTTCCTAAAAGTATCTTGTAAGAAAGTTTCTGAGTTGGGTGGAACACCAGAAAGGAGGAAGGGACAGCAGCATGGAAAAAGATGCTGCAATGCCTGCTTGGCACATTATGGATTCATAACATTATAGAATCATTTAGACTGGAAAAGAACATTGAAATCTTTAAGTCCAACCATGCACCTAACACTACAAGTCTCTCCAACCTTCTCTCTCAGACCAAGAGCAGTTTTTTTTCACATAAGGAACAGCCAGATGGCCAAAGAAGTGATAGGAAGAAATTTAAGTAGAGATTTGTAGACTTTTCTGCAGCTGGGACAGCTAGTGAGTTAGCCATTGGGCCACGGATAATGATCCTACTGTATCTTAACATACCATTTTAACTGCTTAAATACAGAAGACTCAATTATCCTAATTTATATTCTAAGAAAGCCAGGCTTTATGAGTCAGGTCATTGGGGAACGGATGAAGCTGGGCAGAGCCATCTCAGAGCTCTTACTGCCTCAGGTCACGTCACAGTTATGCACACTTGGTATGTTCTTCTAGCTGTTTATATCCATCAAATACAAGCCAGATCTTTGCAGGAATGCACAGATGTTTCTCAGGATGCATTCATTCCATGTCTAAAATGTCAGCTTTCTATTTGCTTGCATTTCTGTTGTACATCAAAAGGACCTTTCAGAATTATATTTAAAATACAATGCACAGAAAACTTTATTAAATATATTTAAATCCCCAGGGCTCTTGAGAAAGCTGCTTCAGTAAAACCATTAAGCATGGTCTGGATCAGAGCCTAAAGCATAAAATATTTCTTTTTGACTCTTTTGAATCATCTGATTCCTGGCAGAGTCTAAACTTGGCACAGTTCAGCCACTAGAATCAAAGATCTGAGTTATGGAACACAAGAGGCAGAGCAGCGTGAGAATCACCACATAACTTATCACATGACTGATGCTGCTGCTGACTCCAGTGCAAACAAAACAACAACAGAAATGGTACACATTCACACAAACTGCCTTACCCAAAGGACTCGCGTGCTTCAAGACGGATGCAAAATCCTTTTTCTGGACTTTTGGAAGGCTTTTGATATAGTTTTTTGCCTTAAAAGAAACATGAATATTAAATTAGAACTTTGCTTCCTTTGTAATGTGCTTACTGGGTAACTTACTGATGCTTTGACAGTACCTTGTACAAATGGAATTTTTTTTTTGCTGTAAGGCCTGGCTACGTTCACCTTCTTGTTGAAAGGAACAGTTTCTTTTAAATTGAACCTTAAAATTCTGATTAAGAAATTAAATGTAAAACTTTAATACCTAATCAACATCTAATATGTTGATTAGAATAAATATATATTCATAATTTGAAAGAATGTCATTCTGAAATTTACAGAAATCTCTAAAAGTGTATATTTTACAGTAATTCTTTAGTATTTAAATTGTACAGTTGAACTAATGATCCATTTTAGGTTCTTTATCATAGGGACTTCAGGATTCTCAAAAACATCACATGAAAATAGGAAGTCAGAGACACCTACAGAATGAATGGGTTGTCTGAAGAGCTTCATATTTTCAGTTCCCAGCAAAGGAAGCAATGTATCAGCTCAGCTGATTTAAAGTACTTAAACATATCCATTTTTTTCAGTGTCCTAATCATTTTCTGTTTCCACTTAATGTCCAGTAATTATTCTGGCTGTGAAACCTCATAAGTAGGCAGAGATGTGCTATCGGGGGTCATTTCAGCAGCCAACACACATGATCTCAGGCAGTCTAAGAACTGAGCATGGCCTAAGTAAACCCAGGGCACACAAAACAATCTGACAAAGCAGAATACTCACTTCCTGACTCTTCAGTTTTTGCACAAAATCTTGACTTGGTGTACCCGTTATTTTCATTATTTCTTTGAGTTGATCCAGATCTGAATGCCAGAAATAAGGAACAAAGTCTTTCACCATAGGATGAAATTTATGTGTTTCTTTGCTATTGGAGAATAAAGCAAAACCAACAGTGCAACAACTGAACAGAAGATGTATAAAAGATGAGCTGTCAAACATTCAGAACTCGTAAACAAAACAAGTGAAGAATTCTTGCTGTATTCTTTTGTCACTGCACTCTACTGTCTGTTACAACTACTTGGGCCAACAAAGTATCACCTAAGGTTGAAGTATGGCTAAATCTTAACTATTTTCTTAAATTTTCAGCAATGAAATGACATGACCAAATATTTTCTGCACATCTGAAATATTTTACTTTGTATTATTTACATGATATTTTTGCCAAAAGCCTCAAAAAGCATGAAATGAAATATATTTACCTTTTGTATTGTCATTAAAACTTTTAGCTGATGATTTGAGGCATCATTCAATGGATATCCCACTCTCTATTGAAGTTCAGTAATACGAGTTTTAATTTGCTGATGTACACATGTGGTACAAATATCAAATAACTAATTAAATACAAAGATGATAGCCATATCAAAGCTATATTTTTCAATTTATGCTCATCAGATTTTCAGCACATTCACTGCATCACATAAGCACCTCTCATCATTTTCTGACGCTGGTGTCATTAATGCACAGAAGGATACGGTCGTTTCCCCTGAACAGAGGCCTCCCCATTATCATTTCAGCCATTATACAGCCCACAGACCAGATGTCAACTGAAAAGATGATAAAGTAGCATTAAATTACTGACTATTTGTTCATCCAAATGTAGATAAAGTTTAATTTAAAATATATTTTAAAGACGACTGAAGTTCACCTTTGTAGTCTGTTATAATATACATGGGTGCCTTGCAGACTATGATAATACAGAAAAAACTACTAGCATTTCTGATTGGCAAACAGAAGAAAATTTGCTATTGGGCAGAATCAGTTTCTCAGTAACAAACAGATGCATGCAGGAAGTAATTCTGCTATGCTTTCAAAAACCTCTATGGTTATTCTGGCATTACTTAAATTCCCTCATTCTGCCACTTAAACTGTGTAACAACAAGCACATCTTTGCAGAAAGATTAGTCAGGGAGAACATAAATATGTAGAGCAGGTTTGTTCCAATTGTTTTGGAACTTCCTGTGAATTTTAGAAAATACACACAAAAAACCCACCCCAGGAACTAAACAAAAAACACACCCCCAGTGATTACCTGCAACCTACAAGAAAGATTTTCATCAATATATTATCATTTCCACCTCCAATGTCTCACTCACTTCAGAAACACAAACTTGCCTTATTCGGTGAATGCTTCAGCTGTATTAAGACTTTTCCAAAGAGATGCTGACCTGTTTGTGTGTAATGCATCCAATTAAGGATGACCTCTGGGGCTCTGTACCACCTTGTAACCACGTAACCTGTCATCTCACTGTCCGTATGCCTGGCCATTCCAAAATCCAGGATCTGTAGTGGAAGCACAAAGTACACCCAGACAGTTATCTATTTCATACAGATTTAACAAACACAGGAAATAAAAGACTCAGAGCATCCTGCAGAGACTGAGTTATTTTTGCATCTTTTCTCATTGAAGTGTCTGTCTCTCGTTTTATGAATCAAGACAGAAGTAGCAATGAGGTTTACAATTTTTTTCCATGTTAGATAGATACCTTTATATCAGCACTTAAAGCTGTAAAGACAGTAGAGAAAACAATAAATTATTCAATCAATGGTTAAAGAGATACTGGTCCCATTCAATCCTGGGTGTGGAACAACTACCATTTCTTTTTAGAGTTAGAAGAAAAGCACCCAGCTTACATGGTGTCCACTGTTCTGACATCCAAGGTAGTGCAATTAGTGTGTTCCAAGAATATTCTGAAGTAAGGAGATATCATCATCTTTTTTTTTTTTTAATGAATAACTCATAGAAGGGAAGGGAAAACTTCCTCTAGGTTACGTGGAAGTCTGGAACAGACAGAGGGAGTTACCATTATTTAGTCCCACTGATTTCCAACCTACTGCTTCAACCACAAAACAAGCCTTGGTAAGAAATGCAAGGCTAGTACAAATTTTTAAAGGATTATGTACAATTCAGCTAATTTCTAAGACTCTCTTCTAAGAAAAGGAGACTCAGGGGTGACCTTATCACTCTCTTCAACTGCCTGAGGGGAGGCTGTGGTGAGGTGGGGGTCGGCCTCTTCTCCCCCATAACTAGTGATAGGATGAGAGGGAATGGCCTCAAGTTGCACCATGGGAGATTGAGGTTGGATGTTAGGAAATAATTCTTCTCTGAGAGAGTGGTCAGGTGCTGGAATGGGCTGCTCAGGGAGGTGGGGGAGTCACTGTCCCTGGAGGTGTTCAAGAAACATCTAGATGTTGTACTGAGGAACATGGTTTAGTGGGAAATACTGGTGGTAGGTGGGCAGTTGGATGATCTTAGAGATCTTTTCCAACCTTGGTGATTCTATGATTCTAAGATCCTTTTGCTATTGCAACATGTAGAGCAACAAGACTGAAAATAAATGTTACAGCTTTTTTTGTTGATCTCTATGAAATTCGCTCAAATATGGGCCCGCCTGCATGGACAATCAAAAGATGGTGCCAACAGATGTGGCCAACAGTCAGTTCACAGTTTATCAGGAAATCCACGCTATGAACAAGAAGCAGGGGGTCTTGGCAGAGAAACCTGCTCAGATCATCCTTTGCAGATACTTGAATAGGTAGCTTCATGTGAAGGGCCAGTACTCTCCACGTGCATCTGGCTTCATACATATATTGACACAGCAGAAGTTTTACTAGGAGCACCATGCATTACTACAGCAAGAGTGATATATTTGTAATGCTTTCACTGTAGTTAAACATCTTAAATATTTCACTTTAAGCAGGACAATTTCATTATTCCCTGATGCTAATAGAAAGGAAAACTGTAATTCATTCATAGATAAAGAATATAAAACGCCAGGGTTTGTCTTTATTGCCACACTAAAAGCATTATTTCCATAACTTCCCCATAACTGTTGATTACCTACAAATTTGGAATGGATTAGGAAGCAATGGGAGAGTTTTATTCTTACCAATAAAATGCAATTAATTAAGCCCAAAGTTACCCTTCAAAACCTGTCTCAAAATATTTGCAACTGCAATACATCTTTATATACAGCTTTTAAATTTAGTGTATACAGGGAACACACACTATGTCTTCCCTTAATGCTGGGAGGGAAAGGAGGGTGAGGGAAATCAGGGTGTTCTGCAGCAGGTCAAAAGCCACTGTTGGTACTGTCTGGCACAGCTTTGTAGGCCTCTTTCTTTCAAAAGGCTGTGACACCAGGTCTTGGAGAAGGGATGGAATTTGGACTTGTAGTTTTCTAAAGGCAGAAAATGAAAGCAAGAATTTTTATGTGTTATTCATTAACTTTATGATTTCTTTTCATTGAAACGTTCATTAGTCTCATGAACGAATGGAGCTTAGCATTAGCACAGTACCAATGCAACAACAATTTTCACATAAAAATATTATTCTCATACTCTGCCTGATCTTCTAGCTTTATACTAGAACTTCAAAAGATATTTTCAAAGCAAGTTGAAAACCAATTTTATAATGCAGGAATTATGAAAGAGAGCAAAAGCCCCACGGCTCAAGAGTAATCTCCCTTTCTACTTAGCAAACTTAATTTTCTTCCTTGCTTCAGTAACTGTAACAAAAATAATTTGTATCTTCAAGACAACAGGATGCACAGTGACTCCCCCTGTGGCAACCTCCGCTGTCACTTCTCTGATTCCTATGCAGCAGCTGAAAGAATCAGACAAGGCAGCCGGAAAGCACGCTCTGAGAAATAGGGCTGATTATTAACAATTATTAATTCAGGAAGCCACACGGCTGCTAGAGCTGAGGCAAGGGAAGCTGCTGAGACACATAAGGGGGAAAAAGTGTGGGATGAGCCCTGCCAGTACTGCCTTGTGGCAGCATATGGTGGCGTTAGATGTGTGCTCACAGGGCAAGGCGCATCCTATGCGTTACACCTGGAATGCACACGCAGTGAAAGGCAGTTCAGTTGGTTCAGCATAAGAGAGATCACAGTTAAATCCCTGCCCTCATATTTTTAACGTACATTTCTCAACATTTGATAGTTTGCTTTCCATCCATATACTGGATTTGCCTTTGGACGACCAGTATTTACTGGTTTCAAATTAGCACACTTCTGTATGCGATATCAGAACTTACCATAAAACTAGGCATAGCATAATTTTGCCCTGAGAATCAAGAAAGAAAACTTAAACTTAGGACTACATTTTCTCCTACTCATTTAACAAAACGGTGTTCTGGTATCAAATTATTTGCTTCAGCTTATGTAAAAGCTTAAAAATGTCCATGACAACAGAAAAATAAGTTGCACTAGGTAAGAAAGTAGAGCAATCATACAGTGAAAGAATGTCTTGGATCTGGACTACGTCTCAAAATCTCACTGTACAGGTAGGGGGGGTGGAGGAGAACATGTCCAACTGGTTTACCTAAATTGTTTTTTCCCCCATTATCATACTGGGACTCACTCACAGTTTGGCCTCACACAAGCCAGAAAGAGACAATGGCTTTCTTTCTTAATCAGGGAAATCCTGAAAAGACATGGCCCTGAACATCCACATCTGCTGCACTCAGTCTCCAAAGAGCAAGAAACTGCACTGCAACACTACATGCTGTATATAATGCAGTATATAATCCATATGTTACATGCTAAAAAACTTTTTGCAGTCCTGCATCAACTTTTATTGCGTTTCATTCTGGGATTGCTTTACAACCTTTGATCTTCTGTATCTCCCAGTTGTAGACTTAGACTTACTGTATTTATTTGAAGTTAGAATTCTCACATGACTGAACTGCTTCCATAGAGGCTTATATCTTTCCAGGGAGACGGCCTTGGCCATAGGATCTAAGAGTCCTTACATATCAGGACACAAATGTCCCATTCAAACATACTGTTGTTTTGTCAAGATGTTCGTACCAGCCATGACAGCACAGGATAGAAAACGTAGCTTGGATTTGTAATTAACTAAAAAGTCCTGGCTTGCCTCTCAGACTGCTATAGCTACAAGAAGACAGGTAACAAAAACAAGTCTAGAAAATTAATAGCGATGTATTAAAATAGAATACAATAGAATACAATAGGCTGACCTGAGGACTGGAAGCAGTACGAGGCCCCTATCTCTCAGGAGAACAAACTGTATTCCTAAAATGAATGGTGCTGTGCACTACATAGTTCAACTCAATACTGAACAATTTGCTTTTTTTAAAGCAGCTCATTCTGCACAGCTCAACCAGATGCATTTTATTATTTTGGGGCACACTGTATATCTATTTCTCAAGTACAAACATCTTCCCTAACAGGTATTGGAAGATTTCCAACACAGATAAGAAACGGAATAAAGAGATCTGAACAGTTCAGATTCAGTATTTCAGTCCAATGTCCATTTTCAGGAGGCCTGAGATGACAAATGTGCAGCAGCAGAATTACTATTCAGACAGACTCTACTGAGAACAAATCCAAGGAAGATTCAGCAGGAATGGCAACACCCACTCTTCAGGACAGGTTCTTTCCACTGTGGGTGCTACAGCCCTGTCTTCAAGTGTGCATTCCAGCTAACCACTATTTCCATAGGGGATAGGTGTGAGTGTGCACCATCCTCACACCCACCTTTGGACAGAAGCCCAGGTAGGTAGGACAAAGGGAGGCATGGTCTATGCCAGCACTTTCTTCACTCCAGATAAGCAGCAACCAGGAAATACAGGAAATGCCATAAAGTGCACCTGTCTTACAGTGTACCAGTGAAAGTTAACAGATGAACTCTACAATGCTAAATTAGTAACCATCTCTCTTTAATGATTTTTTTCTTAGTAATTCATTTAAAAGCAAAAATCAAGAACTGATGTACTTTCTATGAAGTACATGTAGTCTACGTGCAATTGATGTTATTTTAATGGTGCAGAAGGAATCGCTTTCAAAGAATATCATGTTTGTGGTGAGCAGTATTTGATTCCTCATGCGCTTCTCTGAAGTGATGAGCTGCAAGGTATCATAGGAACAGTTCTCCATTACAGCTCTTGTGCAACTGCAACCATGATATGATTATTTCCCATGAAGCCTGACTACTATAGTTATGCACACACACATTCACAGGCCCAAGGCTATTGCACGGACTGCCACATAAACACCAACCCACAAGAAGGTAATTTCAGCTCTCACACTGCTCCTCACCCAGCTGGAAGGACCAAAGCTATGAATAAAGCCTGTGGCACTGACCTCCTCACCAGCAATCTTCTGTACGCCCTGGAGCCAACCCTCAGCTCTCTTCTGTTAACAGTGCACCAGTTTCCCAGAGTGTCCTACATGTGTTCAGCTCTGATATCCTTGGCAACATTTCCATTTTGTGGTGCAGCCACTTCTTATGCTTGGCTCCATAATGATTTCAGACATTTATCATCACCTCTGCCTTTCACGTGAAACGTACACTGACTTCAGTTAAGGACATGCAAATAGGAAACTAATAGATTCTCAGTATTCAGGGCTTTATTTCTTAAATAATACACAAATACTGTCGTGGCGTTAAAGTCACACAAATGGGAAAATATTTAAAAGGATCAGTCTCCAGTCATTTTTTTCAAGTTCATTACCACTGTCCATCTGATCCTCTTCCTTTCTCCAAGACTCTTCTAAGCTCCTGGGCTGAAACCCCTGTCTACCACTGACACCAGTTAGCACACTTACAGCTGCTGCCCCTGGTGTTTTCTGTGGCACATCTCTGATACAGATGAAAACTTTTTTCAATGAACAAATCCTACCTTCAATTCACAGTCTTCATTTACTGCCAGGTTTCCAGGCTTTAGATCCTGTAATCAGATTTGAAATGGATGTTACTTATTTATTTTACAGCAAACAGAATAAAACACACTTTGCAAGTATTTATTTCATTTAGGTTAGATGGTTTTCCTGCAACTACTTAACACAGTAACAAGTAAGACAATGTCATAAATATAAACCAGAAAATTAGACATAGCAAATTACAGAAGTAAAGACACAAATCTGAATTCATATGGCATTTTTCCTTGTGTTCTCCCCCTAGATGACCTCTAAGGGTCCCTTCAAATAAAAAAAAAATCTATTATTCTTATATAGCATTTAAATATTTTTAAGAGTTTACTCTAATTTTTGTCTTCAAAAAGTAGAAAAAAAATCTTAGCCATCTCAATTTAGGTGTTGTTTGCTCTTATGGGGACTTACAACTCAATTTCATGAAGCACTTTGAGAAATCTAAACCTAAACTGTGCTCAGTGCAACTTTGGTGGTCAGCTTACACTTGATGTAGCTACACTGTTTCTGTCAAAGATATAATCAAACTTAAACATTATAAATGTAAACTCAAGAACATTTACGTCCATGCTTCCACGCATTGTAAGAATTTAAACATATTTTACATAGTTTCTACTTACCCTGTGAATTATACCAGACGAGTGAATATACTGAAAAAAAAAAGAAAAAAAAGAAAGAAAAAAGAAAGCGTGTTTTAGTTAATGAGCTCATGACTCTAAGGAGCTGTCTGAGGAGCAGGCTTTTTCGTGGTGCTAAAGTAATCTGAATTTTGGAAATGTTTATTTACTACACAGAAGATCTTTTTAGTGTTCAGGTAATTCAATAGCATTTTACCCCATTCCTCCCCCAAAAACTACATACCAGTAAACAAGTTTGAGTACTGTACCAGATCATACAGTTTTTCTGAATACATGTCCACTGAAATAAACACAGCTCCTTTATACAGAAATTTATCAGAAATGTTCTTTTGCAGTAGACATCTCAGCTGTGCCATCACAGTTTAGATCTGCATGCCTCAGCAGTACTGAATTTTTAGAAATCCTTTAAGAACAGGATGAAGCCTTGCTGTATGCTTCACCACTGCCTGCATGCAAATCTAGTTTATCAGATTTATCAGCACGTTTTCATCATGCATTTAAGGGCTCTCAAAATTCAAGCCAAGAAATGGATTCTGAAGACCAGTTCTTCAAGGAAGCTTGGAAACAAGACATCCAAGCAAATACCAGTACCTACAGCTGTGTCTGTCACCCAGTGCTCCCCTGAGGTACCCAATTCCTCTCACCAGGTGAATACCACCCTCAAAGAGATGTCTCATCATAGGCCATGGCAGGAGTCTCTGGTAATTGGTTCAGACATTGGGATCTCTTTTGCAAGTACTGAAATGCAGAAAGTGAGTTGCACGCTTGCCCGCTGTCCCGAAGTGAGGACGTACTGCCTCAGAGTGCCCTGGAACGTGCAGATGCTGTTCAGGTGCAGGGAACTGGTCTGAAAACACTGCAGACCATGAAGACTGAGGGATCTGTATTACTCAGACTAAGCAACAAGAGAACAATAAGGGCTTTTTAACAAGTCCTCAGAAATGATGGATAAAGTGGGAATCCTAAATGTCTTTACCTCAACCCACAGGTTTTATCTTTTTCCAGTTCTCTCCCTGATCCACTGGGGGAAGAATAAGCAAATAGTGATGTGGTGGGGAACTGCAGAGTTAAACCACAGCAGTCCTTGTGGTGACCCAGAGGGGGCACAAAGGGTTGAATTAATGACAGATCCAAACAGAATGTGTTGACATAAAATTCTTACAAGCATTATACTAGATCAATAATTGCTAGTTGCAGCGTTGATTTATTTGCTCATGATGTTGTTTTATTTGCTCTCAAGGATGGTTTTCTAACTCTTTTCTTCTTGTTTATCAACTCTGGTGGCAGGCCTGTATTTATGGTTTTGCTATTTTGTATGTAGCAACAGTCCCTCTGCAAAAGAATCCTCATTGTCCACCAGATGAGGGGAACAGGGAAAAGAAAGCAAATACTTCACCACCCTGGGCATCCTTCTCTCTGTGTTACAGGGAAATACAGGGAAGTAAGCTGACTAAACAAAATATCTACAGACAGTAAGCATTTATATGTTTGTTGCTCTATTTTTCTACAGCTGGTTTCATATCACACAACAACTGAAATTGACTGGGACTCTGCAGATCGAGTCCCACCACCCCACTTGCAGCAGGGTCAGCCACAGCAGGTTGCCCAGGGTGGGATCAGTCAGGTTCTGATCAGCTCCAAGCATGGAGCCCTTCCAGGCAACCCATTCCAGTGTGGTGGTCAGACACCAAACCTTTTTCTTCTTGTGTTCAGACAGAATTTTCCATTTCACCTTGTGCCTGTTGCCTCTCATCTTGGAATGGCACTATTGAGAAGAGTCTAGCTCTGTCTTCTTTACATCCTCCCATCAGATACACACAGACACTGGTCAATGCCATGCCGTGCCATGTCTTCTCCAGGTAGCATGAGCCTATCTTGCACAGCCTCTATTTACATGCTCTCCACTCCAGACCCCACAGTGCCTTGGTGTCCTCCGTCTGTCAGTGCCTTCCTTGTGCTGGGATGCCCCAAACTGAACACAGCACTAAGTTCTGAGGAGAGGGAAAAAAATCACTTCCCTTCACCTACAGATGACAACTTCAGCCATACAGTCAAGATGGTGACAGATCTCTGCTGCCACAGCAGCACACAGCTGACTACCATGCCTGAGTCCCCTTCTAGAAAGCTTTCCGTCCCTCTGCAGCCCAAAGCCCTAGCACTAGCACCCTCCAGCAGATGGCACATCGCTTCCTTCTCCCTATTAGCCAAGTTTTAAAATCGCCCATAGAACTGCCAAAGCACTCCACAGGATTTCCTGGGGGCAGCCACAAGGGGTTGAGAGCACAGGCTGTAAAACCACTACAGCACATAAAGAGCTATGAAACGCTACTTCTGTCATGGATGTGCATGAAGTGCATTGGAATGGAAGGAACCAGATGCAAAAAGAAGAGATCAGTCAGACGTACAGAATCCGGAGAAAATATAAATACATATATATTTTTAACAACATGCCTGGAAGTAGTTAGGCTCCCAACAAATGGAGAAAAGGCTGGAGTCTTCAGCTAACAGCTATCATTATCAAGGATACCACCATGACTACTTACATTCCAAATCACTTTGGTGTCTTTGTACTGAGGCCTCTTGATTTTCCAAAGCAGAGGCTAATAATATTCTATAGGCTATTTTTGCTGGTATGACTGTACACAGTAAGGAAATAACTAGCAGATTCAGGAATTTCTGCACCTAAGAACGTAGCATGTAGAAACAGGAATTAAATGAACTGCACCCTTTTGAGTTTTATTTTAAGTAAATCCACCCATTTGGATGAAGAATGTGGTTTTATTGGTGTTCTCACTCCACTGAAGATTAAGACAGTTAATAGCACCAAAAATGTCAACACTTTGGGGAGAACTATCTATTTTCTTAACAGTTCTCTTTAGGTAAGACTGCTGAGATTACATGAAATAGCACTTATTTCTGGTGCTTGTGTAAATGCTAGCCCCTCTGTAAACAGAAAAACCTGTGCTGAGCTGCAGTGCTTCTTCAACAATAGTGGTATTCTGTGACTGCTTTCTATTATCTACTGGCAGGTACAGCACTGGAACTAAGCTACTCTTAGTTCAGAAAGTTTTCCATTTCAGTTCAACAGCCTTCTGAAATGGGATCCTATTCTTGCCAATTTTCTTCGTTAAGTTATCCATCTGTTGTCAGATTATTCACTCTTAATGTGATAAACACACCGAGACCACAGCAGACAGATACTTCACAGTGTTATCATCACTTTACTGGAACAAAATTTAATTCAAGATTCCAGTTTAATATGTGCAAAGTGCCTCTGAACACAGAAGCTCTGTGCATAATCCTAAAAATGACTTCCGATAGCATTCAAAAATCCTTGAATGAAAGCTTCAGATTGTGCTAGGAAGAGATTCAACAGTTGTCTGAATTCTAAGGATTATTATCTGCATATGTAATATCTATACAAAATAAAAATCTACTAAAAAGGGAATTAGAAAAGTCTAGGGGAAAAGCATTCTAGGCAGCAAGAAAAACGACAATGAGGAGTGACTTAACAGCTAAAGAAAAACTGAAGAGGAAATGGGTGAGGGAGGAGAAAACAGTGAAGCAGAAAGAATACCACAAACATGAACAAAAGACAGTAAACAGGGCTGACTAAAGGAGAGAACTGGAGAAAATAAAAATTATCATGAATATGGCAAAAGATGCTTGAAAAGGTACTTGTACAGCCCAAGAGCTAAGTTTCAATATTGCAAAATCAAGAAATACAATTACCAACCCCATCCTCAGACCTCTAAGAAAACAAACCCAATTCACATTCCTGCAGACAAGAAACCCGAGACTGAAGGAGCTGGAAACTCCAGT
Organism: Phasianus colchicus; assembly: GCF_987193195.1. Taxonomy (NCBI): domain Eukaryota; kingdom Metazoa; phylum Chordata; class Aves; order Galliformes; family Phasianidae; genus Phasianus; species Phasianus colchicus. The sequence continues at coordinate 21,066,762 of NC_143436.1, forward strand.
CCCGTTCCACCTGCATAAGGACATTTATTTTCAGCTTGCCTTCCATATTCTTTGACATTACATAGCTTTTCTGCCAAAAACAAAAAAAAATGACAAAAGCCCTTCTAAGTTGCAAGCTTAACCAAGTATTTTAAATAAAAGACAAAAACATACAGCTGTATCACCAAAATAAAGATCAAAGAATCATAGAATGGCCTGGGTTGAATAAGACCTCAATGCTCATCTGGTTCCAACCCCCTGCTATGTGCAGGGTTGCCAACCAGCAGCCCAGGCTGCCCAGAGCCACATCCAGCCTGGCCTTGAATGCCTCCAGGGATGGGGCATCCACAGCCTCCTTGGGCAACCTGTTCCAGTGCATCACCACCCTCTGTGTGAAAAACTTCCTCCTGATGTCTAACCTAAACCTCAAGCACAAAACATATTTACTAAGTTTCATGACGAGAGTAGAACAATAGTTGCCCTTCTGTATCTATTAAATATGAAGCTACAAAGGAATCATGCGGATGCTCTTGTACAGGATCAGCAAGTTGTCCTGCAATACTAATTATTTTAATAGGGTTTGGCAATATAAACACACATCTGAAGAAATCAGAATCTTGACAGATGTGACAAACTTTCCTGTATTAAAACCAGTGCTGGATTTCCACTGCATATGCATATCCCTATCAGATAAAATTCCCAGCACACTGCACTTAACCTTTGTGCTCAGAGAAAAGTCTGCCCATATGTTGTAGGACTATAAAACAAAAGCTGTACAGTGCTGGCAGCAGCCAAGGGAACGACACCAATCCTAGACAGTGCAGTTCTATGGCCTTCATGCTACACAGTGTGTCTCCTGAACAGCAAAGGGAATTAGATGGCCATCACTGCTGGAGAGCTTGGACACAGCCTGCAGAGCTAGGTGAAGAGATTTAGAACAGTAATGTTACAACAGGAAGACATCACCTACATTCTGAATTCTTGTTTCTTGAATATATAAATAAGTGAAATGTGTTCTGGAGAATAACTTACCTAGTCACATTCAACAGTGCTTTGCAGAACTGGGCTCTTAACACACAGAGTCTAAAGTGACACTTGTTATGGTCCCTGAACACTCACCAAAACCAGTGTGAGCACTGTGAGACGGTGAGGCTCAGATTTTCTCTCCAGTTCAGATTTGCATTCCCCCAAATACCACACCTACAGGTTATATCCATACATATAGGCACTATATAACAACCTCAATTCTTTTCATTTTCTTGAAAAAAAAAAACAAACACAAAAAACAACAAAATCCACAAAGAAAACATTGTACAAAAAAACCCAGCCCTGCCAGATAACACTCTCACAAAATAACTACTGCACAGAATGTCAATACTTGTACCAAACAAAGCAAGGTAAGCTGTATCCTGCCATCAAATGGTAAGTACAGCTCTGCATAATGGTTTACTAGGAAAACAAGGTTGTGAAATAGAAATAATAAAAAGTGGCAAACCTTTAAGCCTTTTAATATCTGATATACCAAGAACTGGATTCGGTCCTCAGTGAGTTTCTCATGCTTCATTATCTTACTTAAGTCTGTTCCCATAAATGGCATGACCAGGTAGCTAAAACGAATTAAAAAAAAAAAAAAAAAAGGAAATAAAGTCAGAATAATTTTAAGTTTGTCAAATAAACTGAAACATACTTGTATGTTATAGTTCATTGACAATATTACAGATCATTCTGTTTACCAAACAGTTCTACTATCTTCCCTTCAGGCCCCTCTGTGTTGTCATGAAGAGGTATCACATAACCCTGACACTGATTATGGAAAGTTGGTAGTTACCAGAAGAGCACAGATGCTGAACTAGATAAAAGGTATCTATGTGATATTTCAAAGATATCTACACAGGAAACTGGGACATTCACACACAGTAGTATTTATCTCACTATCATTATCATAGGGTATGTGAACTAGCTGCAATCAAACGGCCTAGAATCAAATTGACAAGGTCAGATGTAACAAATTAACTTTTATCTAAGATCATAACTTCCTTCACCTTTAGTAACTCATACTGTTCCAGTCTGTCATCCTTTGGACAGAAAAAATGCGCAATTCTGTAATCATATAAGGACATAGCAAATACTGAGAAGAGAATGAAATTTCTTATCTCTCTCCAAGTCTCACTCTAGATGCTTCTCAACAACAGATCCAGTAACCTAGAAAACTGAGTTTGACTTCTGCTTTGTTGATGCTCTTGAATGTTAAAAGCATATTAAGTTCCCCCCTTATTCAGACTTATTAGATGCATTTTCCCAGAAGTCATGAATATTTGAAATGAACCAGAAAATGACATTAGTTCTACAGAAAAAAAAAAAAACAAAAAACCCAGAAAGAAATATCTACGTGTCTTTTACTAATGGCAGTGACCTTCAAGATTCATTAAGATTTCACTAGCCTGCCATCATCTGTACAGATCCCAGGGCTCTGGATGGATAATGATTTATGTAAATAGACAACATGAAAAACAATACATAACCATCAAGCACTTTAAGGCACTTTTACATATGCAATATGTTCAGTTTACAGTTTGATGACATAAAATCTAACAGCCAAACTGAGGAAACAAAACGGGGAAACAAAATTTAAGAAAGAGAAAACCCATTTCTGAGTTCGAAAATCCAAACTTTTGTAAGAGTTTATCAGTAACATACTGGAATGACTGGATCAAACATTATAAGCTCACTTGAACACTTTGTCTTCTATTTAAAACTTGTCAAACTTGTTTTTATTTTAGAAATGTATTTACAGTGAGGTTAGACACTTGATTGCCAATTCACTCCAATGGAAACATGATAATACCTAACACATTTAAGTTCCTTGCCAGTCCAAGATAAAACTCTACAACTTTTAGAGGGCAGCAACCTTTTCTAGATACCTGTTTTATGGTACAAGACAAGACAATGCAAAAAATGTAGTCAAAGAAGATGAAAAACAGCTGTACACAGTGGGATTTCAATTGGTAAAGACTGATTTTGTACAATATTTCCATCAGTTGAACTTCCAACTCTGACAGAAAACACGTGCAAGCAGGGAAATGACACTGACTGTTTCTTCACACAGGAAATGGGATCTTGTTTTTAGTCTTCATTACACTGACTCATGGAGCAGAGCAGCAGGAAAGCAGAGTAGCAGATAGAGCAGGAACATATTTCGCTTTAAACGGGAGGGCCAGAAGTTACTTGAGAAACAAGCTGAAAGTCTTGGATGACACCAGCCTGAGGGATTGGCTGGTGGTGAAACCACATGCCTCTCTTCAGCTGTTTCTGGCCACAAATCAACTTGAATTTGATCTTTACACAATCAGCAAGAGATAACATCTCACAACTAGTCAGCCAAGGGAAGACTCCCTCACATATCTAATCCAACCTTTTGGACAACATCCTTTTTGGCTCTGTGGTGTCTTAATTGATCAATATCAGCACACAGTCCATGTTTTTTATACTTTGTTTCCCACATTTTCTTGTCAGATAGCTTTTTTTGTCAACATACAAATACACAGGGTTGCTTTTAAAATATAGATACATTAGAGGAAATGCAATGCAGTTCTACAAATATAACATATTATCTACATTAAGCCCAAGAGCGTTTCTGACCACTGTTTCTGTAGTGACTCTAATTCACAAGAATTGCAGACGGATCCACAAGTAAAACAGACTTAATATCTGCAGCACTGAATGTCTGGTGTCTGAGATGCTGCCAAAAGAGAGACATCAGAGAGATGTAGATGCCTGGTGCCAGAAAATAATTTATACTACATACTGCTTGGATCATGTTGGCCTGTGAGGCTAGTAGTCAAGGGAAAGCGTAGAACACCTTCATCTGGACATAAGGGATTGCAGAATGAGTACTGGGAAACCATACAGGGAATGCAAAGAGCAGAGCTCAGATATTCACAAAAAAATTAAACAGTAACAGCAGTTTTGAATTAATCCTAGAATTAGAATGGACCACACTGGAGATGTGTCGTGCAGAAGGCACTACTTTCAGACTACTTGCTTGGGTTAAGAATGGTTCTATTATCTGATCAGTCTAAGCTTTAGTGTAAGAAACAGAACATTAAAAGTGGGTTAGGGAGCCCATCAGAATGTATTTACTGGGGGCTGCAAGAAGCACACCTTATAAAACAGGTTACCAGCTCTAACAATAATCTGAAAACTTACCAATTTCAAAGTTGCATGTAAAAGCTATTCTAAGATGGAATTCAGAAAAAGTCAGTAAGCAACAGGTTTGGAGTTCTCCATTATTAAGAAACACAAACAAATCTTTCTCCATACAAGAAACAGTCCCCTGCTCCCAAACAGAAACAACTCAAAACTCACAAGCCATTAAATTTCTCCAGTGTGACATCTGGTGTGAACACATCCAGTATTCCAATCACCTGAAAATAAGGAGAAGGGAGAGAAAGAAACCATGGGTTAATACTAGCTTAACACAAAAATTCCCGAATAGTGTAATTAGTGGAGAAATGTAATAAAAAACATTTCCATAACAAGACATTAACTACAGGCATAAAGATGGCTGACGTAGAGCCTAACAACATTAGGATTCGCTATGTGTTAAATTTTAAAACTTTGAGGGCTACCTGTGATAAAAAAGATGTAAGTATTAAATAAAAAGTTCAGAGGCTTGCAGTTTTATACAAGAAGACAGAGAGCCTTTTAACCTGAATGACTTCAGTTTTTTAAATAAACCAGATAAATCAGTTTACAATCTGAACCAGTCATAAGTGGTCCTCACCTAGCTGGACCTACACTGACAACAGTGAAGAACACTTCAAACATCTGCTGATTTCCCTTAGGAGGCAATTTAGGTAGAAAGATTGCAATTCCTAACTGGAAGAGCAAAAAAGAAACTAGAACTAGATTCTTCCCATAGAGAGTACACTGTCAAGAGAAATAACCACCTAGCAAAGTACATCTCCCCACCATAGCTTTTCCTAAGAAATTTAGGTTAGGCAGAAAATCTTTAGGTTGGACATCAGGGGGAAATTCTTTACAGAGAGAGTGGTGAGGTACTGGAACAGGCTGCCCAGAGAGGTTGCGGATGCCCCATCCCTGGAGGTGTTCAAGGCCAGATTGGATGGGGCCTTGGGCAGCCTGGTCTAGGATTAAATGAGGAGGTTGGTGGCCCTGCATGCGGCAGGGGGGTTGGAGATTCATGATCCTTGAGGTCCCTTCCAACCATGCCCATTCTGTGATTCTGTGATTCACTCAGAAGGTGGTCACGCCGTGGCACAGCTGCCCACAGAAGCCATGGGTACCCCGTCCCTGGAGGTGCTCAAGGCCAGGCTGGATGGGGCACTGGGCAGCCTGAGCTGGTGGGTGGCAGCCTGCCCGTGGCAGGGGGTTGGAACTGGTGATCTTTGAGGTCCCTTCCAATCTAAGCCATTCTATGATTCTAGGGTGTATTTTTCAGTGCAACTACATTAACTGAATATAGACTTAATACAGTCATCTCCAGTGCTTCTCTCAAGCTCATTAGTGACTAGTAAATATACAGAGCTAGATGCTTCAAAAGATGTAGCTGGCATTGTCCAAAGCCAAATCTCAGCTCAGACACTGCTTAATCCTGTAAATTCCTACACATTACAGGCATTTAGAGTTGTTTCTTTTCAGCTTCCTAGAACACCTGTAGTTCAAACCTCAAACTGGAGTCCTGCAGTCAGGCACTGCTGATTCACAACAATTTCTGTTTGCTCAGAGGAAGCCCCTGAGCAGGGCCCAGAAGCCAGGCTCTGCCAGCAGCCAGCTGGTGCTCTGGGCACTGGGCTACTCGTGCCATTTCCCAGGTCCAGGCTGCCACACTGACACTGGAACATGGTATTTTGGGTTTGCAGGAACACATGCTATCTCAAACAGCAGCTTTTCAGGCTGGTTCTTTACTGATGCACGTGCCTCCCTCAGCAACCTTCTGCAACACAGCTTTTAGACAGCATGTCACAGGCCTAGGGTTATTGTGGTACTGAGTTGAAGGCCACACTGAAAAAAGGTATTTGAAACAACTGTGAGGAATGGAATGGCATTAGATCAGTAAGACAGACTATCATGCTACCCCCTAAGCTGATACCAGGTCTGTCTGGATCTGATGTCATCAGTGCAGACTGGCTTCTGTGCTGAGGTCTGAAATGCTTTTTTAGAAGCCAAACACTTTGACAGAAAGCACTTCTCCTATTTTCAGCAGGCCTGCGGAGTACCAACCAGTGGGGCAGTGAAAGAAAGCAACGGAAATGGAAAATGAAAGGGAATATTCCTAGGAGACTTGTAATCTTTATAGCCTTATTCAGACCAATCCCTATGGCTGTGTGGTTTAGGGATTACACATCAGTTTAAAACTGAAAAACCAGAAATTTCATGAAAGGAAACAGGACTAACGGCATATTATGTTGTCAGTGTTACCATCAAAGTACTGAAATGACTGCACAATTCACCTGGATAACAATCAGGATGGATTTGGGACATTATTAGCATATTAGCATAGCAAATTATGTGGAAGCAAAGACAAATGCAGAGAGATCAGAAATGCAAGGAAAAAATGAAAGAAAGGAAGGACAACTTCCTTTTCTGAAAGCTTCAAATAAAACTAACCAACACTGATGAAATCCTTCGTGCACCTATTTTTATCCTTTCCACATTCAAGGGATGTACCACACTTAGATTGGGTTTTATCATAACATTGTAAGGCTTAGATGAAAACAGAAAGCTCACAACCCCTCATCTTTGTAGCCAAATGTATCTTAGAAAAAATAGCTAGTAATATTTTTCTGAGGACCATTATCTGAAACTCATTCAGAATAATGTAACTAGCATAAAACAGTGACTATACCCCAAAGGATTTGGTTATTCTCTGAAGTGACATCTTCAGTGTTTCTTCCCCTCCTTCCACTTTGTTAGAAGTCCTGCTTGTTCTCTCCAAGGAGGTATTTCCATGCTTTCATTCACCTAAGCTATCTGCCTCACCAACACAGAACATACTGAAGATAAACTCTGTGATGCCAGAATGCAGCAGTGAACCATGGGGGGGTAACCCCACAGGCAGAGCTGACAGAGCAGAAGATGAAGTGAGAAGGATGCTGCACTGCTTCCATCTCTGCACAAAATGTTATCAGGCCCCCACTGTCAACACAAGAACATGTTTCAATAAAGAGAATAGCAGAACAAAAATCATTCAATGAACCACACCAAAATCTTACTTCTTCTCCATTAAACAGTGTCCCATCGTTACTTTATGCTTCCTGAGGTACAAACTACTGATTCCAAGGCAGGCTGTAAACTTCTGGAGACGAGCTTACCGTTGGCCTGCATTGTTGCAAAGCCCGCGATGTGAGGAATACCACAGAGACCAACACGCTCCCGCCGGAGGGAATTTTAAATACTAAGACAGAAAACTCTTCTAACCTGCCAAGGGTTTCACCATGCTCCTTTTCTTGTTCTCCAAAGCAAGCTTTCTGAAAAAACTGAAATCCACGTTAGTGCCCAATATGTAAGTCATACTAATAGTTAATCAATTTAAAAATGAAAGCATGGGGCCCAATTCCTTTTCCTCAGTGATCTTTATTGAACAGTTGTGCTTTGGGGTGATCTTCCTTCCCTGGAACAGAGTCATTTAGTACTTCCACCCAGACCACTGCTTTCTGCAGATACGCCAAGAGCAAGGAGGCACAGAATGAAACAAGTCTTCCCAGGAAGATACATCTTCAGATACTTCTCCAGGAAAAGGAAAAGAACTGGACAGAATACAGGAAACTCCCTTTTCTGTACTGTGGAAAATCCTAAGTCTGTCTAAAATTCTCTCTTCTCCCAATTAAATATAGTATTTGCAAAAACTTTGTGGTGCTTAAAGATACTGTCCCAGCACAGAATGAAGCCACCACAAAACATGCATCACAAGAATCAACTTTTTCATAGCGTGTTCTCTATGAAAGCTGAGGTATTGTGAAGCATTCTGCAGCTGTGTCCTTCCCCTCCGATAAGGAACAAACTCCCTGCGCCCAGGGATGGTGATGAAAAGCATCTGTAGAAACTGGCAGGAGCCATGACCACATTTTTTCCCTACAAACTCTGCCAGGAAGTGATTTCAAGAATGAAGCGCCCACAAAGGATGCATTTTGGTTACTTCTGCCCATCTAACTGAAAAACAGTTTGGATTGCAGTACCTTCCCTGCTTGTTTCAAAGCATGTCTAATGGACAGAGCTCGACGTGTGCCTCTCCCATCTTCCTGCAAACCAATGCCAATCAACAGCAGAACTGCACTTCTGCTGGTCCTACTAATTTCAGGTGTGGATGTTCATGCTCTGTACACTGCTGACTGTGTCCTTCTCCTAGGAAGCCGCTGGGGAAGCATAGCAGTGTCTCCAGCCTTATTTTTAATCTCTGTCATTCCCCTGCACAAGACATTTACACTGATCACTCCGATCAGTTTAGTTATTGACAGCAAATAACAGCTGTGTTTGTAAGGTGGTTACCACCCTCCTCTTCTCAGAGTATCTCCTGTTCCAAACACGATTCTACCATGGGCACACAGCAGTGAGAAGTTCCTCATCCATATACTCTCGTGCACATTCATGTATTTTCAAAGACTGTTTCACTGGATTTCTGTAAAGGAAAGTTTCTGATGCAAGAAGCAGTATACAAACGAAAGACTTGATCTGCTATAAATTAATAAGTAATGCAGGCTATGTCTCTCATGCAGTAAGTGCTTCTTTATCCCATAGATGTTACACATGAACACATAGTGAAGCTGAGCAGCTCTGGCACTCAAGCTGTAAACACATATATTTTTTAAAAGAGCCCTGCTGGGGTATACTGAACTATATATCATACTGCATTAGATTTTCTGCAATGTTAGCTTCAACCTCATGTTGTTGTGCTCTTCCACATCACAGGGCACTGGGATCCTTTTAACTATGCTAAGAAGCCTCAATCTTTTTATAATTGTAACCCCCAGCACAAGGCTCACACTACAGTCACCTCCCTTCCACCCAGGGTTACCTCTGCCACACCTCAAGGAGAGATGGAGATGGCAGCACATCCACAGATACCAGCCATGTCTCAAGAGCCACACTCCTCTAGGGACCTATATGCAACACCCAACAGGTCCAAATGCTTTAGACTTACATCCTGGAGTGAGCAAAAATCCTAAAACAAAAAGTTTGGGTTTCAGTGCTGTCCTCACCATGTTTTACTTGACTAAGCACATTCGTCTGCTTTATTACTGTCTAAGGCTGGGTGTGAAGAAACAGGTGATGGCTGACGTTCAGCCTGGATAAAACACCTATCAGGTAGGTTTGTAAAAACAAGCCCAATGTGTGATGACTGGTATTGCCATGTTGAGTTACCAGCAGCTCCTTCTTTTAATACTCAGTGTCGTGTTAGCTGCCTTGCTGTTCGTAGCTTTCAGCATGCAGAAAAAGTGCCATGAATGTTACTGCTCTACAACATTTTGACAGCAGTAAATCATACAGCCATGTCTTACTTGCAATCTATAAGCAGATTTGCCACTTTCAGACAGGATTGGCAATTTGCACTTTATGGCACTTATCTCCTTAAAGGATGTGAATTTTCAGTTGATGCAGTCCTGCAGGGCTTCCTGCAGGAAATCTAATACAGTGAGCATTCACAGTGGCACCACTCATCTGTGTAAAGGCACAGCTCACCTGTAACTCCCTTCTTGGATTGACTTTGTATACTTCCTCTTCTAATGCTCATGTCAAGGTGGATGAGCTGCAGAAGTGACAGTCTGAAGATCTCCTCAAGCAGGAGCATACTTTCCCAATATTTTCTCTAAAACAATTTTGCCCCTTGGCTGATGCCAAAAGACCTCACCATTTTTTTTCATAATTAAGAATTCAAGATAATTAAGCATCAGCTAACCTGAAATGGAAGGCCTGGATCATCATCTTCAGAAGTGTAGCTGTAGAGTGAGAGCTGATTTGGTGTCTGTTGGATACCTGAGCTTCTTCCAAAAGGGGGAAAAATGCTAAATGGTTCTCCTAATGTAAAACATACATTGTTCTTGAGATGTTGGAATTCCCCAAAGAGTAATGCTCTCACAGAAAGATGACTGAGAGAGTAATATAGAGTACCTTTAAACAAATACTGCAGCTGACTCTTAGTAGGTTTCCAGGAAGACATCTGTAGAATATTAACTGACTCAACTTAAAGAGATGTTTAATGGGCATCTGTCAAAAACCTTATGCCAAAAGCACATTCAGAATTTAAATTGGTACAACTGGGTCAGAATTATCACGTGTGCTTATGTTTATATATAGATACAAATGTATGCTGGCACACAGGCAGTGTTTTCATTCTCTTTCTGGTTTTAAGTCAAAGCCATAATAGATCATTTTAAGGGTCCTCACTTTAAATGAACTCAAAATGAAAAAAGGCAGGGAACAAAAGCAACACTACCCCAAAAAACTTCCTAAAGATAAGCAGCCTGGTCTTCTACATGATGCAGTAGGTGCCAAAGAAACAACCAAGATCTGTAGTGGGAGGAATACTTCAAGATAGCATGAATAAATGAAGAACAGCAAAAAACACAGTATGCTTTTCATTCTGCTTAGCTGTTTGTATTCCACGTTTTCACACCATTCCCTCTTTTCTGCCAGAGTATCTGTTTATACAGCTACAAAGTGATTCAGCAGCTTATCTTGCTGGAAGCTAACTTTCCTTTTTGGCAATATCTAAGGCAATATCTAATATCTGGGTTAAATTACTTCTTAGGCAATAGAAGTAACTTATGATGCTTGTGAAACATCCCAGATTCTCTCAGACTATAACACCCATCAAAAGACAGATCTGAGTGCCATCAGAGGCAGGTCTCACTCCCTTGATAGATGGCTTCTACCCCATGGTCCTCAACACCACTTCCCTCATGGATTTGTTTTCTAAAGGATGAAGAGAAGTTCCATGCTACGAATTTGCATGGCTTACACAGAAATATTCCTTGTTACATTTCAGTAATGTGCTACTAGAAAGCCATTAGGGACCGTAATGATTTGGCATATAAAATGAAGAGATAGTCATGTCTGCAATGTATGGGAACTGTTGAGACACAGCCTGAGCCACTGATTGATCACCTGAGGCAAAGACTGGGTCAGCCATGGGAGCACAGGTGAAGGCGATTCAGCTGTGTGACCAGAAGGGGTGGAACCTGGTTGCACCTCTCCTAGACCCCATTTACAGTCTGACTGCCACAGGGGAAGGATCTCCTTTTGGAGATTGCTGCCTTTGGAGTTTTCTACTACAAGCCTAGGACACAAGTGAGCATTCCACTTATTTTTGATTCTCTCTCTCCACTGCGATAATCTTTCTAATGATAAAACCTATAAAATACCATCCTAACCACGCCATTCTGCTAACTGTGTCTTTGTTAATTGTACGTTGCAACCACAATTGCCTATTCCTGAAAATGCCTGAATAGATGAGCAAATTGAGTGGGAGTTAGTTCTCCTACAAGGTAAAATATAACTTCAGTAAAATGAAGTGAGATGACTCCCATATTTACGTTCATCCTGTAGGATAACAGGACATCCTACAACACTTCCGCACTAAGTAAATGCGTGTACTCTTCAAAGGATAAATAACAGAGGTAATCCAGGGTATCGAGAGGAAATTTTCTTCAGTTTTCTTCACTCAAGCAGGACACAATGAAGAACTGTAACACAGGCTTATGATGTCTCCTGTGCTCTTAATGGAGGGTCAGAGATGCCGGTTTTTACTGTGGTGTGTCAGAACATTTTCTTCTATTGTTCTGAATACATCACAAGGTTAAATAAACTATGTTAATGCATTGATACATACACATCATAACAATCCCTTGAAAGCTACGAATGACAGACATGCTCTATCCAAAGGCAATCACAATAGACAATCACAATAGAAAGGAACAGAGCATCACACTTTTCATGTAATCTGGCATCAGACACATCATGGTTACAGAGGTAATTTCAAAAGAAAAATAGATTAGATGCAGAGAAGTGAATTGGGTGTAATTTTAACTATCATATAAAACAACCTTGAAACGGTTTTATAACCTGAAGTAGAAAAAATTAGCAAGATGAAGATTAGTGCAGTGACAGATTAGAGCAATGTCACAACAATACTTCTAATCCACAGCAGCAGTACTGCAGACTGGCTATTACACACCACCACACATACTTTGATTACCAGCAGCCAAGGAAGAGATAGGAGTCCATCACTATTTTACTGCGGTCTCTGAAACAATTATTTCAATTTTACTCATTTTAATAGTGGTTGGATTTATAGTACAGCCAGAAGGATAGATGCTTGCTGTTATGCAGAAGTGTACTGCAATGGATTAGTTCAGAGAACTAATCACTTGGAGCAGGAAAAACATGCTGGGGACTGCTGATGTAGATGAGTAGAAGGACAAGAAGACTGAAATGCTACACATTTTTGTAAATCCATCCATTGGCAGCAATATGCAAAGAAAGAGGCTCTTTGACAGAATTGCAGCAGATCAAAGATTGGGGGGAGGCCTGAAAATCCTGATAAGGAGTGCTACTGCCACTCTGGTCTAATTTGGGATAGGAGGAATTTTTAAAGAGTATCCCGAGGTCAGCATGAAGGCTAGAAACCCTTAAAGGCTTTGCTGCCAGTCCTAATTCACAATGGGTAAAACAAATGGTATGAGACTGGAATCATGGATGGAAATCCTCATGAAGGGCTGTAATGCCCCTTATACTGGATGGGCGAGGGGTCAGTGTCTGCCTCCCCAGTGTCCACACATTCCTTGCATGATCATTTATTTGGTCACTTATCTTTAATGAGTGAATATCATAATTTGTGGCAAAACTTTTCTCCTTAGCACCTAGACCAGACTTATCCTTCTGTGGCTCAAACTGTTTTCTAAGACTCTATATTATTTATTATTCCCTTCCTCCATGTATATTATTTGTAACTGTTACAAGTGGCACTCACACTCCCCAGTGAGCAATTCCATCTGTATTCTGTAGTTATCCAACAAGCTTGTGGTGAGCTTCCAGAGTTCTGTCCTGAAGAGCCTACATGAGTGGAAAATGCAACCCAACGCATGATTTTGGGTAACGGAAGGCAATCTGCAAACTTTGGACACAAGTAAGAGCTTTTGACTGCATGAGCAACCTGCTCCCAGATGGTCAGTGAAGAAAATGCAGAGAGTATGAAAGCCTATGCATGACACAGAAGATCCCTGCAAAAATTAACTCTTTGATATGTACAATAGTGGTTAAAAAGCTATAAGATTAGAATAATATGCTATAAGATTTAGACTAAAACATTAAGAGGCACAAAAGGTTTTAAGCCTACAACAAGGCCTTCTTCTGGACAGTCCAGATATCCCACTGATTATTCTTCAGAATGAACCTAGACAACACTGGTACCCAGACTGTTAATCCCATAATGTCAAATGACAATGACAGGTTACTGTTAGCACCAGTTTCTCTCATCCTCCCTTTCCATCATGTAGCTTGCCATGAAGGCTATATGAAGGGAGAAATGTTCCAACCTCCCACATTAACCTCCCACATTATTATTTGAAAACAGACTTTGATGTATCATTTTAATAAGCCACCATCTCCAATCTTTTTTTTTTCCTTCCCCCTCCCCCCCCCCCCCCCATTTTAAAGCATTTAAAGCCACTACTGCGATCCCCCAAGCCCACCATGGGAGCCTCTCCTCACGTTTCAACTCCACAAAAGTTTTCACACAGATCTGTTCAGGATAAACAATTTAATCACAATTTCAACACTTCTTCCTACAGCTGTTCTTCTTTCGTACTGTGTGGGAATCTGTGCCGAGTGCTGTGTCCTATTCCTTTACTTTCCAGTAAAGCACTTTGCTTAGCTATTCCCAAAGATTCCCTGTTTCCTATTAGCACAAAACCAACACTTCCAAATACTTCGTGAAAGATAAAGAAAGCCCTACTCCCCCAAATAGGTATGCATGCATAACATGCCCACCTTCAACAAGTTCTGTTTCACTTTTCAGATGCTGCTTTGAGGGATGCACAGCACAGACCCATCCTCCTGTACCTCACAGGGATGTAATGACGAGGATGGACTTTCTGGGCACTCCATCTCTCTCACTGGCCTGAAGCACAGATTCCACTGCAGATCTAGACCTTCCCACCCAACCTTTCCTACAGGACAGCGAGATGGTGCTTCTCACAGGAGACTCCCATTTGTGTGAGCTGACGTTTGCAGATCAGGGACAGGCAGACGAAGGACAGGCCAGCAGGTCTTGTCAAAGAGCCCTGAACACTACAGCTGCACATCAGCTTGCCCAGCTCTGCCCAGTTTCTTTCCTTTTTCACATAAGCTCTGCGAGGACTGAACTCACGTTTTCGTGCTTCATGTGCTTCAGGAGGCGCAGCTCCCGGTAGGCTCTCTTGGCAAGGATCTGGGACTGAAAGGGGCGGTACAGCTTCTTAATGGCCACTTTGGTGCCGCTTCTTCCGTCCACAGCGGAGCTTCAGGGGAGCAGAACAGCGCCTTGTGAGTGCGGGCGGAGCGGCACCGCCGCGCCGTGCGTGCCTCGCCCTGCCAGCGGCGAGCCCGGCAGAGAAAAAAGATCCCAACCCAGGCGTCCCGCTCCAGGGTGGAGCCCGGGATGGGACACGCGCGGCTCGGAGCGGCCGCCCAGGTGCGGGTGGGGCCGGTCCTCCTCAGCCCCCCCGGACCCGGCACGCAGCCCGGCTCGGAACGGCCGCCGGAAAAAAGTTGGTCGGCAGGAAAGCGAAAGCGCCGCGCCCCGCCGACCCCGGGCTGTGCCCCGCCAGCCGCCATCTCGGCCGCCCCCGGCCCCGGGGTGCGCCCTCCTCCCCGGGGCAGCCGCAGCCCGCTTCCCGCTCACCAGACGGTTCCGTAGGCGCCGGAGCCCACGAGCTGCAGGTCCCGGTAGCGGTCCCGCACTTCCCAGAGGGTTTTGCTGATCTCCTGCCGGTAGAAGCCGTTCTTGGGGGAGGACATAGCGCGCGGCCCCTGCCGCCACCTCCAACAAAGAGCCCGGGGGGGAGCGCCGAGCGCCGGGCCGGGCTGAGCGAGCCGAGGGGCCGGGCTTGGCCGCGCTCCCTCCGCGCCTCCCTCCCTCCCTCTCGCCCGCCCCTGCCCCGCTCCCTGCCCCGCTCCCCCGGCAGCGCCGCGCTCCGCTGGGGGCACCGCCCGGCCCGGCGCCCTGAGTGCGGGAGGGGACGCGCGGCGCCCCGGCGGGCCGTACGCGTGGAAAGGCGGTGACCGGCAGGTGCTGGGCACGGGAGGACCGGAGCGTGGCAGTGCTGCTGCGGGGATTTCCCTCACGCCGCCTGTGCGGCGCACGCCGCGTTCGCTCTTCCAGCGGCTCAGTGCCTCCAGCGCTTCTGCTTTCCGCCCCTCTCCGCGCAGCAGCGTGGCCAAAGCCGTGCCGCTGCCCGCGTGGACGGCGAGGGCAGCTCCCTCACGGCGCTGACACGGCGGGGCGAGAGGCTCGGCGAGCTGAGGTGCGGCCGTGGCCGCTCAGCCTCATCCAGCGCCGTGCAGAGAAAAGGGTGTGAGGCTTCTGCCTCACCGAGACACGCTCAAAATCCATCTGTTCCTTATGACTCGCTTTCATGCTGCCTTGTGTTTGTGGATCTGGTGGGTGATGCGTGTTTTCTTGTCCTGCGAAGCTCAAGATATCTCCCCAGTTCTATGAAATCAGCCTTGGAAATGGGAGGTGGGAGTGGGAGCTGACAGGAGTGTGGATGGATGGCTGTGTGGTGATACCAGGGCTCCCTGCAAGCCCAGCGTGCCGTGCTGGGTATTGTGCTGCTGGGGTAAACTGAGAATCTTTACTATGGAGCTGAGCACAAGCACAGCCCGGCCTTCATCTGGGTGTGTGCACAGCATGGGCTTGTTCAGCCTGGAGAAGAGAAGGCTCCAGGGAGACCTTACTGCAGCCTTCCAGAACTTGAAGGGAGCGTATAAACAGGAGGAGGAATGACACTTTACATGCTCTGATAGCAATAGGACAAGGGGAATGGCTTTAAACTACAGAAGGAGAAATTTAGGTTAGATATTAGAAGGAAATGCTTTACCCAGTGGGCAGTGAGGCACTGGCACAACTGCCTCAAGAAGCTGTGGGTGCCCCATCCCTGGAGGTATTCAGGGCTGGGCTGGATGGGGCCCTGGGCAGCCTGAGCTGCTGAGTGGCACTGCCCATGGCAGGGGGTTGGCAATAGATGGTCTTTGAGATTCCCTCCAACTCATTCCGTGGTTCTGTGGTGTGGCTCTTGCAGTCTGGACTCTTGTGCCAGTGCTTTGGATGTGGTAAAACTCTGCTGACTTTTACACTAAAGCGTTAAGGGATATAAAGTAAAAAATAGAAATGGAAAGAGGAAGAAATGAGAATTACAGGCAGCGGAGAAAAACTGCCTTTGGTTATAATTGTAGAGGCCACTAAAGTATTGTACTGCATCAAATGATATTTACCAGTAAGCTGGAGCAGAGAAATGCGTGGTGGCTGTGACAAGGAGTGGGTGCTGCAGTCATAAGGACACAAGCAGAGGTGCCAGCAGCAGGAGCCCTGGGCATGACAGGGACAGCAGCAGGCTGTGGGCAGTCCTCCTGCCAGGCTGGGGCTGTGCCACCGCTGCTTCCTGCAGCTCTGCGTGCGCAGGGGTGTCTGCAGGCAGGAGGCAATGGATGTGCAAGTGGTCCGTGCATCTCTGGAGTGGTATGAAGCGGTTCACATGGCTGCTTAAATCTTCCACGGTGCTGTATTTCCATAGCAAATAGTCCTGGTCGGCACATTTAAGGCAAGGACCTGCTTTTTCATATGTTCTATATTTTCTCTGCGTATATAACTAGAATTCTTGCCCTTTGTTTGGTCTGACTTCAGGCCTGAGCAGTGTTGCTGAGGTTGGGCAATTCAGGCTTGCTGTTGCTGGAGTTCATTTTGTGGCTTATCTGGAAAGGGGCGATGTGGCCTTGCTGTGTGTCACTGCTCAGTTCGGGTGAGCAGCCCTGCCCTCCTCTCACTATTGACGTGTCGGGTACAAACTCACATCCTTCCACCACACAGGCGTTCTCCAGTACCGCTCTCTGCCGATAGGTGACCCGTTTGACTTAGCTATGTTAGCGAGAACAGAAAGCAGCCTTCTGGCACTTGGCAGGTAGTGCTGGGCTTCTGTCAGATCAATTGTACACATTGATCAACCGTCCCAACCATCCCCAATTTGTTTATTAAATTTCCAACATCGTTTTTTTGCAGTGTTTGATATTCAGATGATGGCTGGATATGGTATAGGCCAGGTGAGAGCTACACAGCAGTACCTCCTACTGGGTGTTGAGCCTGTCCATTATTTAACATCTAATAGCTTGGATCCATCCACAACTGGCAAATCTTACAGCAGAGTCACAAAACACAGAGTCTTGGTGACTTGCTGGGCTTGGTTGGATGGAGTATATGGTATTTTCCCAAATAAATCTGTTGCAATCACACTGGTATGATAATACAGCCATATCTTATCCTAGGCAGTGTGTGCTGGGCAGGGCTAAAAAGAAATGCTCTCAGATGTGTCTGTTTTTGGCATACTTTTAATGTAAAGATTATGGAACAAAAGGTTCCTCAGACATCATGAATAAAAGGTAATAAATAATATTATGATGCAAAACACACACTTAATGCCCAACCTGCGAGGGGAACATTGGGAAGATTGTTACTGTGAAGAAATTTTTGTTTTGTTTTTTAGCACCTTTCATTGCTGGAAGGTTGCCATCAGCTGCAAAATACATAGTAAATAGGATGTGTACAGTAGTCTTTATAATCTCTCCAGGGAAAAATAATTCAGTACACACTCCAGACTGGACCTGAGACTTCAATGCTGGAGAAGCAGCGCTGTGAGCCAGTAGTAGAGAAGCTAACCACATCTTCCTGAGGAGTTCTGCAGAGGAAGAGAAATTACACAGCCTGGTGAGGGAGCTGCATGATAACTGCTCAGGACAAACTCTCTATTAATGGTGACAAAGTGGCACAGTCTGGTTTGTCAGGGCAGAAAAGCATGGGCCAGCAGCCAGTCCTTTTTCTAAAGTAGTCTGATTTTGCCTATTTCTATATGTTGCTGTGGAAGAAGCAAGCCGATTTCATTTATTGCAAGGAGAAATAAAGCTGAAACAAAAATGTCAGTTTTCTTCTGACAATATTCCCGTGCTATCGTGTCCACACCCTTCCTCGTGGGGCTGTTGCCAAATGTTTTGCAATCATTCGGAGGTTGTTTCTCTGACCTCTGAACAGGGTGCCTGAATTCCACTGTATGTGGCACAGAGGGGAGCTGGGGGCTCAGCCATGCTGTGAGAATGCTGCACAGTAAGCTGGTAGGAATACTTAGGTACTACCTAGGTGTTTTTTATTTTTATTTTCTTTGGTTAGGCATTTCATTAGTTCAAGATGTTGAGTGAGGTGTTACAACAGTGTTTCCTGCCCCATTTATCTCTGCATTCTGGGAGTGGGATGGAACAAGCAAAGCCAGGTGTAGAGATAGCAGATGGGTATGTATAGAACAACTGCTTGCTCTCATGACTCTGTCCTCAGATCCTGCCTAAAGGCCTCTTCTTACTGATTCCTGCCATAAACTGATGTGTGGGGAGTCTGGGTTTGTGTCTGAATTTGGGGGGTTAGAAGGAAGCAGTGGTGTTTTAAACTATCACAGATTATCAGCCCGAGATCCTATTGTGCAGAGGAAAAATTACTCTTGAAGAGTTTTCCCTCTCTGATGCAAAAGTCGTACAAAAAGGGCATTAATGGATGTAGCTGTAAGCATAACCCATTTGTCACTACGTAGTTGTGCTATCACCTGCTTGTATCACCAGAAACTTAGTGCTACTCTTACCCGTGCTTTCCATCACCCTTAATGTTGAGTCCATTTGTTGCTTTTCCATTTCAGCCTGATGAGAAGCTGGACAGGACATGTTGCGTAGTTTTTGCACAGAGTGAAACATGACTGGGGTTTGTTCTTTATTTGAGCCTTCAGGCTCTATAACAAAGTGAGTATGAAATAGGAATATATTATCTTAGTGCTAATCTAGAGGGTGTTATTCTATGAGGGACAAGGTATGGCTCAGTGGAGGCTGCCAGTTATGGCAGGTGTAATGTCTATTTGTCTCATGGCTGCCACTGAGATTCATTATTTACCACATTCACTACCCTTTGGGATCAATCTGGAACCTAAAAGGAGCAGCTAAAACCTCTGTACAACTGCACATGTTAATTGGTGACAATAATTGAAGCTGAGGGACTATGCGAGTGCAAAATGAAGCATCTGTATGCATGGAGGATTGAAGCCTAATTGAACAGCTTTGCTCATTATGTAGAGATTTTCTGTATAATGGATTGGTTAGAAGATCGGCATTAGTATAGGAAGCTCACAAGATACCCCCCCTTAACTTAGACCTTTTTATGCATATCAGCTCTACGCTTTATACAGCAGCAGCAAGGTCGATGGCAGCTACATTAATGCAGCTTTCTGACCCTCTTGATACTAGTCACATAAAATCCTCGTGCTTTTGTCTTTGCCTACTTACATGGGTCCCATTTTTTTAGTAATGCGCATAGCACTCAGAACTGAAAACCAATCAATGTCAGACTGATAAATGAATGCCACTTGGTAGGCACACTTTGCAAGAGCATGCTGATTTCCTGAGAACCAGCTTTAGGGGGTGCACCGTATCTGCAGACACTGGCAGCATGGTTCACACGCAAGAGAAACAAGCAGCTCTTTCAAAGAGGAGCAGAGGTGCTGCCGTTAATTCTTTCCCAGTGAGACTGAGCTTGCCTTCCTTGAATTCCTTTCTGCTATTAACAAAAGAGAGAGTTTTATGCAACTTGCAGTGTATTTCTCTTATAGCAAGAGCTAAATCTTTCCAACTGCTCACCCGTCAGGGATTCCTGAGCCATTCCAGCAATTACAGGTGGAGCTAAGGATGCTAGTCAAGTAATTCACTGCATTTAAATAGTGTAATTTTTAATAGATTCAGGTTGTGAGTGTTGGAGAGGTGGATGTCTGCATGGTCTTTATTATCCAGGAGCACATGTGACGGGAAGAAGGAAGGAAGTGGCTTTTGTATTGATGGCTCCCCACCTCTGCCAAATGTATTTTTTTGCCAACATTCTGTCCTTGAAACAGCTGTCCCCCCCCATTCCTGGGGTGAGTGCTCACTCTCTCTCTCTGACCTTGCAGTGAACTGAACCACCTCCTCTTTTCCTTTCATCTGTTGTGCCAAATAAAAACATACTAAGAGCATTAATGGGAATTCTGCAACAGTGCTGTCTAATTGATAGGTCTTGACCTACTGTTGCATGACATTTTTTCATTCACCAGTGTTGACTACCTAGTTTTCTATTTGACCTTTTTTTCTATAAGTTCCTAAAACAGTAACTCTGCTGTTTCATACTTTTGTGGCCACAAGTACTGAGAGGAAGAAATTCTGTGTATTATGGCAAATGACAGCCTGTGTCAAAAGCACAGGCTGTGCTTTTCCCCTAACCCATCCCCAGTTTTTCTATCAGTGCATTTGTAAATTGTAAATTAAGTTGCTGAGGTATCTTCAAAATGAAGATGCAGACTTTAAAAGACATGTAGCCTACACTTGAGCACGTCAAAAGATTGAGCTGCGTGGTACAGACTTGTTTTTCCTTTTGCGAGACCTTCTACTTCCAGTGACAAAATTACCAGACTTGGAGTTGCACTTAACACTGATTACAGTGAGATAATAAATACTAGAGGTAATTTCAGTTCAGTAGGTAGCGAGATAACAAGCCCTAGTGACTGAGAGCTGAAATTAGGTAAATTTAGATTAGAAGTAAATTGCTAACAGTGACAGTAATTAACCAGTGAGAGCCCTCAGAGGGTTGTGATGTTTTCCTTCATTGGAAATGCGAGTAGCTGAGGCACAGCTGTGTTGTTTAGATGTGTTTTGCTGAGAATTAATTCTGTGCTTTACAGGTCAGGGATAACGAGCACCATCAATTATAAGCAGCACCAAAGGCGAGTCCTGCCTGACCAACCTCGTGGCCTTCTGTGATGGCATAACTGCATCAGTGCACAGGGGAAGAACCGCTGATGGCATCCATCTGGACTTCAGTAAGGCCTTTGACACGCTAGCCCACAGCATCCTTCTCTCCAAATTGGAAAGATACAGATTTATGGGTTGTCTATTTGATGAATGAGGAATTGGTTTGCAAGATCATACACAGCGATTGGTGATCAGTGGTTAATGGTCCGGCTGGATATCACTGATGAGAAGTTTCCCTCAGGTACCGATGCTCTTTAGTATCTTCATGAATGACATTGAGATTGAGTGCACCCTTGGATGACACCGAGCTGTGTGGTGCAGCCAGTGTGCCTGAAGGACAGGATGCCCAAGAGACCTGAACAGGCTTGAGCAGTGAGCCCAGATGGACCTCATGAGGTTCAGTGAATCCAAGTGCAAGGTCTTGCACCTGGATTATGGTAACCCCCACTATCAATACAGGCTTGGGGATGGAAGGATAGAGAGCGCAGCCCTGCTGAAAAGGACCTGAGGGTACTAGTGAACAGCAAGCTGGACATGAGCCAGCAATGTGTCCTCGTAGCCCAGAAAGCCAACCGGATCCTGGGCTGCATCAAAAGAAGCATGGCCAGTGGGGCACGTGAGGTGATCCTGTGCTGGTGAGACCTCACCTGAAGTACTGTGTCCAGATGTGGAGTCCTCAGTAGAGGAAAGACATGGACCTGTTGGAGCACATTCAGAGATAAGCCACAAAAACAATTCGAGGGATGGAACAACTCCTTTATGAAGACAGGCTGAGAGAGATGGGGCTGTTCTGCCTGGAGAAGACTCCAAAGTGATCTAATAATGTCCCTTCAGTATCTAAATGGGGGCTGTAAGAAAGAAGGGGATGGACTCTTTAGCAAGGCCTGTTGTAATTTGACAAGGGGAAATGGTTTCAAGCTCAAAGAGGGGAGATTTAGACTGGATACAAGGAAAAAGTTTTTTATGATAAGGGTGGTGAAGCACTGGAACAGGTTGCCCAGAGAAGCAGTGAAAGCCTCATCCCTGGAAACATTCAAGGCCAGGCTAGACAGGGCTCTGAGCAACTTGATCTAGCTGTAGATGTCCCTGTTTGTTGCGGGGAGGTTGGAGTAGGTGGCCTTTGAAAGTCCCTTCCAACACAAGCAATTCTATGACCATTTATTGTGGACAATGTGGAACTTTCTGCAGATGTACATGAAATACATTGAGAACATACAAAATCGTGCTTATAATAAAAATCATGTCAGGAGACTGAAAAAAAAAAAAACAGTTAAACCTACTATAAAAAGTTCTGCAGTTAAAATTCAGGCCATGTAAACATTTCCTTTATTAAACACTTTTTATCAAAAAGCCAAAATGAAATCCTTTTTTTTTCTTTTTTTTTTACAAACTCTTTGCATTTAGTTCTAAGTGATCATACAGCTGTGAAAGACCCTAATAGAGATATTTACCTCTCTTTCCCTGCTTCTGTTGGTGGACAGATGTTTTTTTCCATCTGTGTTCAGATGATAAGCATTATTAGTACTAAGCCTTCCCTGGTTTGGTCTCAGTAGGGTACTGCCTTTCCAATTACCCTGTCCTGCTGCTGTAAACTGATAAACTTACCACATCACCTTCCTGCATTTCCACTAGGGAGTCTGTTACCTGTTCTAGGAAAAATAGGTTAATTAGTGGCTTTTGAGGTCAAAGAAATGGCCTTGATTTGGGAAATGGAGGAAAAAACTGTCTTTCATACTATCATTTTTTTCTCGACATTACAATGAGATAATGATTTATGAGTTTTGACAGTACTTCATTAAAAATAGCTGAGCTCCTGTTATCCATTACTGTCACCTCTGATTAGTTTGCATGTGGCTATGACTGTATTCTTCCTACATAATTTATCTTCTAGAAAAAAAAAAAAATCACATCTATGAATGGAAAATAGAATATAATTTTGTTTGATACTTTAACTACCCAGTTAAGGAAGACTCAGGTTTGCCAGGAGAACAAACTCTGTGTCTTTCTACTTAACTAGATATGAGAAGCAGAGATTGTCTGCTATTTGCCAGTCATGGAGTTTTACACATTCTTTTGAAACATTTGGAGCTGGAGACCCCCATAGCTAGGAAACCAGATCAAACAGATGATAGGACAAATCCCACACTAAATTCATTATCTTTTGATGCAGAGGGTTCTCATGAAATTTATTGCATCCTTCCCCTTCCAGCTGGAAAACAGTTGCAGACCAGGCAAGAAGCTCAGCATGGGATTTCAGAGAAAATAAAGCAAGGATCTATTTTTCTGTTAAGTGGTAAATAAGTAAATGAAAAAACAGATGCACAAGACATGCCTGAGTTATGATTTTCACTAGGCAGCCGGACAAATCACTTAAGGATTTATAACCTTGTCACCTATTTTAGTGTGAAATTCAGATGACTGCTGCACAACCATTACAGGCCTCATGCAGCTCCAAAGGGTGGCACTGTAATGACAGCCACACCAATTCAAAGGACTCTCAATAAATCCGTGCAAGCTTAATATGCACTGAAGAAAGCTGAATATGAATTGCTGCATTCTACCGAATGTAAGTAATAGATAATTGGCAAACATTGACAGGAGTCATAGAATCACAGAATGGCTTGGGTTGGAAGGGATCCCAAGGATCATCATGTTCCAACCCCCACACCTCAGGAAGGGCTGCCAGCCTCTATGTCACATAGTAGATCAGGTTGCCCAGGGCTCACCCAACCCAGCCTTGAACACCTCCAGGGATGGGGCATCCACAGCCTCTGTGGGCAGCCTGTTCCAGCACCTCGCCACTCTCAGTAAAGAACTTCCCTGACATGTAATCTAAATCTCCCTTCCTTTTGTTTAAAACCATTCCCCATTTCCTATCGCTATCTACCAGTGTAAAGCACAAATGAGGAGCAAGTTTTTTAGGTGGAATGATGATTTCTATTTCTCAAAGCAGACAAAAGTACTGCGTCAAGTGTCTTTGAAAAATAAAAGTTCTTGGACTTGATTTTTTTCTATCTGTTTATTAAGAAAAAATCTTTTTACATAGAAAAGATACAAAGGAAGGTAAACAAATGCAGTAGAATTCATTATCTCATGTAATAGCTGTACAACTAGATCTTAATGACAAAAGTTGAAGAAAACCTAAGTAATATAAAAAGCCACCTCCAAAATGAGACTTTGACAGTGAGAACAAGACACAAAAAAGAACACTGAGTAGTTTGTGCAACCAAGTTTGCTAGTACGAGAAAGACAGCCATTAAATCATCAGAGGCCTTATGCCAAAGGATATTCCTGTCTTAGTATTATGCCTTCCACTGGGAAAGGAGACAATAAATTATTTAATACAACTCAGTATGCACTCTGCCCTGCAATTTATTATGTACGTTTTAATTTTCCAAGCTGGAAAGCCTTTCACATTTTGTTTAAAAGAAAATCTGTCAAGATGGCTACTTTGTTTTTCACAAATCTGCAATCTGTTCTTATTTTGTCTTGTCTTCCAATGGCAGTTCATAGACTATTTTCTCACAGATCAATTGAAGGAAAATAAGATAATGAGGAATATTGAGTTCCAAGTGTTGAACTGGACTGAGTATACTTGCACTTTGATCTGTGACAGCCTTGGCTGATGTTTGCAGAAAACCATAGAAATGTTCTGGGTGCCTTCAGGGCACCCTCCTGTAAACTGCAAGACCAGCAGCCCTCTGGCACAGGTGTGGTTAGGAGCACCATCAGGAATTACAATGGTCTCACAAACTGGCACTGTGCAGATTAAAGATACGTACAGGGAAAATAACGAGGACAGACACTTTAATGGCAACAGAAGACAAAGATTTATTTTTTACTGACTTCCAACTGGTGCTAGATTGTTTGAGAGACATCTAGTAAATCTGTAAGACCACCACAGATAGGACTACGTGTGCATATTCTGTCTATCTTGCTACCACACCCTCTCTTCATAAAGGCACTAACTATAAATAAAATGAGAACAGTTAAAATTAGGCTAATGCCAGGAAAAAAAAAAAAGATTGCTTGTATGGAATTCTATGTTTATGTTTGTATACATTCATGCGTTAAATGCACAATTTTAAAATTAATTAAAAACATCACCTTCATTTTGGCAATACGACTGATAAAATGAAACATGCAGAAAACACCGTTAAACAGAACTCAGTGCATAATTTTGTCAGAACAGAGCAGTTCTTTATCACCCTTTATGAACCGGGAGTACATTCATATTACAAGGTAAGAAAACCTCGAAACAGACAACATCTGGCTTCTGTGTAACGCCTCTGCTTTTCCACATCTTCTCTGATATCTTTGGATAGTGAAATCTATGTTTGAACACAGGTTAAATTGTATGATTATATTTTAACAGTCCTCATAGTGCAGCAAGGCAAAGCACAGCTGCCAGCATTCACTGTTCTATTTCCAGGCTATCCATTTTCAGGTCAGGTGGTTTAAAGCTCATCACTTCTTCATAGGTAAGTTCTGCAGAGAGGGGATAAGAGAGAGAGAAGAATTACATGATTTTTCTAATTTCTCTTTATGAGAAAAATATTCCAGACAGAACTGTTAAATGCATGCGTGACTTGTAGTCTGTATTTCCAGCCTCATTAATCTATCTGGATCGAAACTCAGACTGCATTCACTAGTTCTGCTAACTTGGATACATGATTCTATTATGGTAAAATGTGTCTGTCCCCTTCACCTAATTACTGAAACACAACTGGCCTTGGATTGGAACCATCAGTTATGCTGTCAGATGACCTAACAAAATGATGTAATAAAAGACAAAATGTAATGCAAACTGGAATCTTTAGAAGCACCAAAACATGTTTTAAGATGTGCACTTTTAACCACAAAGAATGTTCTTTATTATCTTTCATCAGTTGCCTACTACATAAATCATGTGCAACCATGCACTAATGCCTCTGAATCCAGGTGGTTTAGGTTTTTTTTTGTGTGTGTTTTATTGTGATTATCTTAAAGATCCTCTGACAAAATGTTCTTTTTCTGTCTTACAAGCATGCAACAGTTCTACTTTCATCCAGAGAGGCCTAACTAGAAACACAGACTGACTCTATTTTATGCTGCTTTTGGAAGAGCCCTTTATCTTTTCATGTTGACGTCGTATTTTGTGCCTTGCGCAGCAACGACGCGTAGCACCGGTGGCCACCTCCTATGAATTTTCTCATGCTAGATAACATATTTTAAGGATCAAATCCAGTCCATACATAAATAAATGGCCAACTGTATGTTATTTCAGGATCTGACAGCTAATAAACATAAAAGTGGACTGAGCACTACTGTAAGAATGGTGTACAAATCCTACAGTTGGGTCTTGGCTACGCTCCAGTTACACAGCATTCAGTAGCATAGCACATCAACGAGCAGTGTGCCAGCTTTGCTAACAATTGAAGGATTCCCTTGGAAGAAATTCCAGCTACAGAGCCCTCAGGCTGAAGGATTTGCTGGGTGACTCAGTGCTCCATCTGCAGCATCTAAAGAGCACCTGGTCACAGGCAGCCAGGTATGTCAAGGAGCTCCTGGCTGAAGTCAATAAGACAGTGCCTTCATGGATCAGGTGCCTGGGACTGTATTATAAATTATGCTGCTGGCTGTGCACTGCATGCTTATGAAGATCTTTCCTCTGTTCTCCTGTCACCTAGTTAGCTGAAAGTACAGATGTTATGCTGAGATATGTGAAACTGGAGCAGCAGCGAAGGAGCAACAGTGCGGAGCATTCAACTCTGAATGACATTCTCTTGGCCTCTGCATTTTGAAATATCTTCTAACTGATTAAACATGTCAGAATAAAATCTATGAGCTTGGGCTGCAAACCTCAGCTGTGCAGCAGAGGTCAAGGAAACTCTTAAGTGCCCAATGTGTAACACAAAGTGTCTGAAATCTCATTTTGCTTTGGCTGCTCAATGCCCCTTGGGATCAAGCACCACTTTTAATTTGAAGAGAAAAAGAGAAATATGGCACTGATGTCTGGAGAAAAATGGGTCAATATTTCATTAACAATTCAAACATTTTATGCAAATAGTGACCTTTAATGTCACCTTATTAAATGTGCCCCACATGGTACTTGAAAATATTTACTTTCCCAAGCTTTCCTCCTGTGGCCAGGAGGAAGAGCTGCACGTTCCATGCCAGTATAGCTTTGAAATGGTTTTCTCCTGTATAACAAAGGAATTTTATCTGTAGTTCCCAAAGCACAGCGATGTAAAAGAACATGGTACTGCTGTAGAATACGCTGCCCTTCCTACAGAATTCACCTCCAATTCAAGTCAAGCTAAGACTGTTCTTAAGTTATTTTAACAAAGTTCCATCACAAACAGAAATCAGCTTTAATGAATTGCAAACTGTTAAACTTTCCTGTTAAGGACTCCATCAGCTGAACAAACAGCAGAAAGCAAATCATCCATTGGTAAAGAAAACTGAACACACCTCCTCACTGCCAGATTTTGCATACAGAGCATGAGTAAGGAGCAAATGATGCCACTCGATTCTCATTTTTTCTACAGACTCTCTAGGACTCTAGAAAGCCTTTTCAGGACTCTAGAAGAAGTCTGAAGATTTATTGTAGAGAGACCCACAAACCATTTCCTATCTTTCTGTGAGGTGTGTTTACTTTAGTCAACCTCCTCAATGCCCAGGATAAAACGTGGCACAAAATGCAGAAAGTCAGCACAAGGACATGAGGAAGGTACAGGAGGTCAGTAATGTTCACCATAAAACTAGCTACTATGCTCCTTTATTTTATTAAACTTTTCTGGAGAAAAAGTTGTAGAATATATAAATGGAAACAGAAAAGCAATTATTTTATAGATTACGTACTGATGAACTTAAGCCAAGGAGAGGGCTTTATTAATAAGCAGGAAGAATTAGTTTTCTAGAATATTTCTCAATTTAAAATGTTGAACAAGGATGCTTTAGCATAATATATCCTCATCAAACATTGATGAAATTGGATTGTGCTTTTTAGTATACTTGCAAACTTACTGTTTAGCCACATTATTTCTGTGATGCTATACTGCAATATGATCATGATGCAAGCATGAAATTAACTACTGAAAAAACACTGTTGCAGTATTTCTCAAGGATGGGTTTGGGGTTTTATCACTCCAAGGTAGGATCATCTGCTCACAGCTCAAACAGGATCAACAGCATGCTTTATCTATTCCCAATTAGCTGGCTATATCAATAAGGATTAATAAAACACATGTACATAGCAGTTTTTCATTTCTGGTTCTGAAGAAAGCAAGGTCAGAATCCCAAATAGTGTCAGCTACTGTAAGACTGTTACTTCAGCTGAGGATCTGAACTAGCAGATTAAAAGGAAGATGAAATGAGTGGTTACACGGTAACTAGTGTCAGCTTTTAGCTAAGATTAAACCTGTTATAGGAAACTTAGTGAGGAGTTGTTAGAGGAATAATGGGGGGAAGGAGCACAATCCAGAGAGAAACTACCAGCCCTTCCACCCCTCTACTCACCTGAACACACATGGACTGTCCTTACATCCCTGAAGTTTAAAAGTTAAAACTGCTCTGGTCAGAAACAGAGCAAAACTGTTTCTGAAGTCAGCTTTTGTTCTGCTGACCACATTAACACCTGCGTGCAGTTATCTGTTACCTTTCCATTCTTCTATGGTTCGCTCTTTATTCTCTATTGACTCATCATAGAGCTCAGCCTCAGGTTCGTCATCCGGATCGTGATACTGTACAAAGTATGGATGTGCAAGGGCTGCTGAGGCAGTAATTCTTTTATCGCTGTCCAATATCAGCATCTTCTCAAGAAGGTCTACAGCTGCAGGAAAAAGAGAAACTAGGATCAAAACCAGAAGGGACCATTTAGAAGTGAAAGAGAAGGCAACTGTTTACATGCTATCTGTTCTCACCTTATGCTCATTTAACATTATTGGGGAAAGAAAAAAAAAAAAAACCCACAAAATTTAAGCACTATAACAATTTTTGAAGATTTTATACTGTGAGTAGAACTTGCATAGATGGAAGAAGCTTCTGGTTTGCTTGTGGTGGGTGCATGATAATCTATCTGAAATGTGGTTCACCTCTTCAGACATTCACAGCCTTGACTCTGGAAACACCTGTGTGCCTCAAGTTAAATACCCCATGTTGTGCATCTGGTGCTTAACATGGTCCCATCAGACAAAAACCCAAAAGAACTCTACAGGACCTACCACCAAGTAAATGGTGTTTAAAGGCAACAGCTGCAGATTATTAGAAATGAGAGAGATCTTTAAGACTGAAATTGGCTCTATATGGATAGTTTACCACAAATTATTATATAAAATGATATGAACTGCCTTCATATACGTACTGTCATCAAGTTCCCTTTATAATATCAGTACATAGCATGTACTCATGGAACCCATGCAAACAGATTCCATTTTCGGTAAGCGTTCACAACTACTTATATATGTAAAAATAAAACTTTATTTCAAGAAATATAAATAATCTACATCTTAACTCAAAATGTTTCCCTCTATACAACTCTTGAATGTGCACTAGATGAAACAAACTAGGAAGTGTAGCAACATGTTTCAGATGACTCAAGCATCTTCTTTGCCATGTCACAATAAATGATTCATAGGAAAATCTCTTTTGCACGGGCAGATCCAATTGGTTAAACACAATAACAGCTGTGCCAGATCAGACCAACAGCCAGTCTAGCCCTATATCCTGTGTCCAACAATGGTTCATAAATTCTTAGGAAACAATACTCAAGAGGAACATTCAAACAGCTCTATTTCCTGGTGTATTCTTCTTCTTGCCAGCAGTTCACAGCTCCTGGCCTTCCTGAGCCAGAAGTGATGCCTCTAGTCCAGATCCTGTGACATTTTTTTATTTACTCCTGCTATATATAGCTTGCTTTTGCTTTTCACCCACAGACTGTTTTCACCCACCAACTTTTCCATTAGGAGGTTCCAGTAGTCTCCAAAAACAAAAGATTTGGACTTCACAAAGGAAAAACCATCTCAGGATGAAAGGTTAAACACAATGCTCTCTTCACAGCACCAATCATCACATGGGATCACATAGCAAAGGAAATCTTTGGTTCATATGTTAGTGAGAGATTTAAGCTGTATCACTCTGACTTTCTTACCTAATGGATTGGCACCACGAAATACTGCTTTCAAATCCTGTTGAGGCATATGTGGAAGAGACTCAATGTACTTTCTTGCCTAGGAACAGATCAATATACATACCACATGCACAGAGGTTACATTTTGCCCAATATTAACAGTATCAGCTCTAAAAAAAATCAGATACTCATCGCATTTCTTATATATGGGAAAACTTCTAAACAGTCACTCATATATATGATTATCAGGCAAGAGAGTTTGAAACAGGTGTACAATTCTAGCGGTTATATGTTAGCACTTAAGTTCTCATCTATGCAAAATGGTTCACTGATGTGTATCCCCAGGAAACACATGCATGAAGCTTTCAACCAAAAATCACCACCTAAATAATCTTTCAGTTACCCTCGGCAAAGTGGCATCATCCAATGTTCTTCCTTCCCTTCTCTCTCTCCACAGATGAGCAGTAGTTTCACCAACCAAAGAACAAAGCCTGATTCTCCTAGCCCACAGATGTTTAACAGAACTTACAGCTTGCCTTGTCTCCACAGATGTGAAAGGCTCATCCAAACTCCACTAGGAAGGCCTACACTCATATCTGACCCACAGATGTTGGCGTGATGCCTGACACCACATGATCCAAGGAAAGGGCTGAGCAGATAAAACCATGTTATTCCATGACGAGGCTGAATGCTGATCATAAAGGCTACAGACATAACCAGGAGTTCTGAATAAACAACAGCTAAAGAGGCAAGTTTGTTTCCTACCCAAACTGATGGAAGCCACGTCCTGGTGCTTGGGATCCACACGTGCAGGACGCTGCACTTTCCCCTGTTGAACTTCTTGAGGTTACTCTGACACATAACCTGCACAGACCTATAGCCACATTTAGGAAACAGATCCTGTTTCCTACCTTTCTCTGCCATCTTAGTTTCTGCAGCTACTATGAGTTGATATAAAAGTTTTTTAAATCATTACATTACATAGTAGAGTCTTTTTAAATGGTGTCCTAATTTAACAAGGCAGATCTTTATTTTTTTTTCCTGCTGTTTCAAAGCTATAGGCACATCCTATTACAATTCTAGACTACCATTAGTGACATTTCAGAATCTTAATAAGGTTCCCATCCTAATGGAAGTGAAACTTCATGACTTATGTCTCCAACATATTAAAAAAAACCATATTAGCATGTTCCCTTTTTGCTGTAGGAGCTGACAGCGAGGCTTTTTTTTTCCAGCAGCGGTAACCAGTCATCCAGAGAATGAAGTTTGAAGTCTATACAAACACAAGATTCACAGCACCTCTTTTATACCCCTAAATTTCACAGAGGTAGAAAACACATACTAGAATGTCAGAAATAAGTTCCTGGGGCATTAATTTATATACGTGTATGAAACGTGCAGCAGAAGAGAGCTTTTGCACATTCTTGCATGGAAGCTATGGACGAGGCAGGGACAAGATGTACATTTATCTCATGACAAACATCTGTGGATTTGTGGATTAGTTTTTTCTACGCTGACATCAATTAACATCACTAATCCAACCGTGACTGAATAAGATATGGTCAAAATTACCTCCAACCAATGCAGACCTGTCAAAGTATACTTAGCAACCATTCAGCTGCGTCTATATATTTGCCACTTAAACCCAACTAATAGAATCTAGATGTTTAAATTAATCTGAAAATAATGGAGTGCTATCAGTTTAAACCTGTATTAACAACGAAGAACGGACAAAACAGCTCAGGAACTTGTGCTGAAAAATCCTGTTGATTTTTAGTTCTCATTTATTTGACACTCTACTGACAACTGAAAATAGGCTTGAGATTTTAGATAACCTCCAGCTTTGCTATTAGAGGAACAGAAAAAAATTGCTCACAAAAACTAGCTGCATTAAGTGATATCTAAACTGTAAGGACCAAAAAAAAACCAAAAAAACCAACATGGTAAAGAATGAGAAGGAAGGAATGGAACAGACACTCCCACACATGAGACAATTACTTCCAAACAAGGTATGCATCTTCTTGGCACTGCTCCTCTATCTCGGTAGCAGCAGCCTGGAGGTGACCTGGCTGCACTCCCACTCATTAACCTGTTTTTTGTGTTCTCCCTATGCTCTATAATTAGCCCTCATGTCACAGTTTCAGAATCCCTATGGATCACCATGTCTGTTTAAACAAGAAATCTAAGACAGAACCAGATACCATCTCCAATAAGTGTTTATGTTATTTAATACTGCAAAAGTCATAGAATCTTAGTAACTTGTAAAGGCTACTCAAGTTCCTATGCTTAACACAGCACAGTACAAGACTTGATCCAATCCCCTGGCACAAGGGCTGATCCTCTTCCTGCCCCGTGGCTCACAGGTACTCAGTAGCCACAAACTTTGTGGTTGCACACTGGTGTGTGCTAATGAGGTTTCATCATGCTTGGACTTTCAAGAAAGGTAGTGTTGGTTTTAGGCTCCCCTATTCTTTCTGCTTACTTAAACAACTAGCATTTTCTTTATTGAGTTCAAAGGAAACCATCAGTATACACGTGATCTGAAAAACAGCCATCAGTATTAGGGTGATGTCTATATAGAAAATGTTTAAGAAAAAAGCTGCAGCTTAGCAGGTATCTGCGCTGTTGTTTATCTGAATTTTTATATCCTGGCCATCACACACCTTTATCAGTCAATGCTACCTCTCATTCCTTACAGCTCAGCTGGATATTTGTAATTGCCTTAAGGGAATCTTGTAAGTGTAGCTTAAGCAGAGAAACAAAGTGGAAATAGTTTGTCTACTGAATAAGGGAAAAAAAATTACATGGAGAGTTAAAAATCACATTATTAACAATACAGACACCACCATTAAGAGTGGACCTCACACAAGCATTCAGAGAGATGAATAAATATGAATTTCAAAGTAGTGTATTATTCCAAATAAGATGACTCACACAGAACGCATTATTTGATTCTGATATCTGTTCCCTCACATCAATGGAAAATGTAGAAGTGAAAGCGACATCAGATTTAATAATAACAATGTAATGCTCTGAGTTGAATGTCAGTTTGAATTCTTTTATTGTAAGTATGGCAAAAAAAAAAAAAAATCATCAGGGTCAATTGCAAACTCCTTTGAAACAGGAACACGTAACAAAATGAATCCAGCTGACAGTCAAGGTATTTGGATACCTCTGAAAATAATGTTTTCTTAATGGTGCTATTGTAGCATTAAAAAAGAAAGATGATCTTAAGGCGTCTGCTCACTTCCAAATCAGATATGTCTGTCACACAGTTAAAGAAGAATGATAAAACATTGGCTAACTCAATGAAGCTGTGAACTCACATGTTCTGATGATATCTTCTTCAGAAGTTCGGAACTCGGTGTACCCACAACTTCCATTATTCTCTTTAGTTGATCAATATCTACATTATTTCAGGAAAATTAGAGGCAACGTAATAAAAGTAAGTGTCAGACAGAACTGCTGGGTTAAACAATTCATGAGCTCTCATGCAGCTGGTTGTTTAAAACTATTAAGCAGGACAATTCCATTTTAGTCCATTGGATGATATAAATTCATACCTGCTTAAACCTAACTTGGAGGACCTAATTCTTTATTTCTCTATAGCACTACGTGAATCTCTGTTGGGTGAGCCCATATGTGAGAAAATTGCCTGCAAAAACATTGCTTGCCTGTCCCAGCTTCCAATTTAATAGACTCTTAAGCTTAATTTTAATAGCACATTTTTTTTTTTTCTGAAGGACTGAAAAACAATACATCATACCAAATTGGAGTAGATTACTAATCCGAGAGCTGGTAAAAGGAAAAATCGCATTTGGTAGCTTTGAACTGTGTCAAGATTAAAAACTTTAAAATATGCATTTTTTGTTGTCATATACGACCCGTAAAACACACTACATTTTTCCCTAGAGAATGCTATTCTACAACTTTAAGTTGTAGTCATGTAATTAATTACATAATTGTAATCATATGGTCATAGACAATATTTTATAACAGCAAAATATCTTATTCCTTCAAAGCTGGATGTACTGATCTTTCCATGTAGTACATAACCAGTCTGAAGCACAGTGATCATCCAGACGATGGACATCTGAACAATGCCTGTGCTTACAGTAGAGCCTAATGAGGCTGAGCATGGCAGAAGAGTCAGTGGGAAGTTTTGGCCTCTCACTTCTCTTAACAGCTTTATCAGGCAATTCTAACATGATGCTGTTCCACACCTGGCAATGGTTTGGTTTCAGCATAAGCATTGGTTTTTGAGGAGGTTTAGAGTAGTAAGATATGTCAACATCCAGTACAGAAGCATGTGCCTTTGTTTCTCACATTAAAAGCTTTCTTTCTCTGATGCAGTTATTTTCTCCTTCCTCATTAACATTACTGTTTTATTTTACTGCTCTCCTCAGCACCTGTTCTCTTATTTCTCCTGTCAGCACAGACAGTGCCAATGGAATCCACAGCACAGTGCTGGAGGAAAGAAAGCATTCTGTCGCCTCTGTGGCACTTCTGGAAATTCTGGTTTGTTTTGTAACAGGAAGTGATATCCCTATTTATTCACTTACTATTGAAAAGTGAGGTTTTTTTGCACTTGAGGAACTTCCAGCCTTAGAGCAGTTCTATGTCTTAACACAGTATTAGCAGATCAAAAATACTGTCATTACCCAGCTTCATTTTTAATGTCTGTCATTTATGTAAGACACACACGTGGAAGAAAACTGTTCTGTTGTAACATGGCTATTATTTAAATACAGATACAACATAAGGAAAAAATGTAACTATTGTTTAGGAACATCTGTTCCTGCTTCTTTTTCTACTGGATGGTCTCATATTTAGCAGCAATATATATCAAACTGAAAGTATAACAAAAATTGTTTATAGTTTTAGAAATCTGTTACCTGAAAAGCACTGTCATACATTTGATCTATTAGAAAAATGGAAGAACTGTACAGTATTTCTATAGCTGCATTTTTCTGCTTTTACTTAAGGATACAATCATCTCCTGGAAACAGGGCCTTCCCTTTTAACAACTCTGCCATGATGCATCCAACAGACCAGATGTCAACTGTCAAAAAATAGAAGAGAGAAATGTGTAGGATGACTCAAAGACATCATTAAGTGGAGTTGTTTCCATATAGGTATACTATAACTATATACAGCTGTAGCAAAATGAAGTCTCTGTAGTCTACCTGTTTGATTGTAGTGCATCCAGTTCAACATGATTTCTGGAGCTCTGTACCATCTTGTTGCAACGTAGCCTGTCATTTCATCATCGGTTTGTCGAGCTAAACCAAAGTCTAAAATCTACAGAATGATAAAAATAAATAGAAATAGCTTTTGTTACTTTTGTTTTGGGTAATGATCTTCCCCATTACCACCCCAGTGAGGGCTGGAACAAGAGGATCTTTAAGGTCTCCACCAACCCAAGCCATTCTGATGGTTCATATCTGAGCCCAAGCATCTCTCCACCGGTGAAGTAAAACTGCAATGCTGTGCATGAGCTCCTGTGCTCTCCCTGCTGTGTGCTGTCTATGGGGATGATAGAGATACTTCCACAGTGATGAGTCCGGCCCTTTGTTTTCTAAGAAAAACTTTGCCTAATGTTCAAGTTTTCCTCTAACACTTGCTTTTTGAAAAACAAGCACTGTTGGTATAGAAATGAAACACTACCAACTGGGAACATTTGTATGAAGTGCCAACAGCAAATGCCACTGGACACAGCATTTAAGGAGCATGCAAGCAAATCACAGACCCCCAGAAGTTTTGTTGTTTCTCTCTCATATTGCTCTCATCACTGATGCGCACAGGCAGCATTTGCCCAAATCAAGCAGTGTTCTGATGTCACTAGGAGGGGAACATACATCCTGCACAACGAGGTACATTTGCATCATGTGCCATCTATTTTTGATAGAGCTCCCCCAGCGAAACAACAACAGAGCTCAGTTTAGGTACACGTTACTCATAGGCACGATGGCAGAATGTTCCCTTCCATACGTTCTCCCTTTGTGAGTTTACACTGACAGGAAATTACTTCAAATAATTTTTTCTGCTCATTGCTTTCTTTCCATTTTTTAATTAGTCTATGTCCAACTAATTGTGGAGCTAAAAGGTATCCCACACTTTAAGAGATGCTGTTGTGAAAGGGTAATGTTCAGCTTCAGTATTGTTTGCTATCTGATTACTCAGCATCTCTTCACACAGAAATGTGAATAAAACCAGTCACAATCCCATTCTGAGATCCAGTGTTATCTATTAACCTGATGGCAAATTCTTTTCACTGGGAACACAAACATTTTAAGATTATAATTCAAAATTCTGCATTTATAATCCAATATAATGATATAAAAAGTCTAAAGAAAAATGCTAAAGTAGAAACAACACATTAACATATTTACTTCTAATAAACATTAAGAGCATTATATATTTCTATAAAAAGATACATGAGACAAATAAGGCATGAATAAGGGTTTGAAACTTGAATACCAACGTCTCCATTATTATAAGTAAGTGTCAGCAAAATTTTTTTTTAATAGCTGATGCCTTCTATCAAATGTGTACACACAAACATGTCCTGCATCTTTTTGCTTCTATTTCCTTCTTGCTTGTACTTGGAAATGTCCACTAGTTTGTTATATTACAAAATAATTTGGTATCAGAGGAAGTAAAGCTATAAAGAAAGCAAAGAACAACGTAGCAAATGGTAGGAAGAAATGTGGACAGATAAAATAATAGAAAACAAGATTAAAAGGTTCTTACAGTACAAAAGCACAGCACACATTTTAAAGTGAATGATCAGAACCAGATGAACTATAACATTTCACAGATGCTGAACGTACACATGCGTAAAAACATTAAAGGGATAATCATGAAAATTGCTGAGCATCTGCAGCTCTCACTAACCCAAACAGGAACTACAGTTTCTTACAACAGATCAGGATTAGCATGAGAACCTAAAAGCATTGCTCTTACTCAGTATTGCATTTCTCTTTTTTGTTCTCACAATATTTGGAAATTTAAATCCCTCGCAGCTGGAATAAAGTGATTACAGCAGAATCCCAGTCAGAGAAAGAAACGTGTCATGGAGAAATGCTAAGCTACTCATTTTCAAGCTTTAAGGCTTAGAAAGCAACTTCCCCTTTTTCCTTCAGAGCCTCGTGCCTATTAGTTAATATTGCATCACATGGATACAGAAAGATATGTATTTATATGGAGATGTGAATTAACATAGTACCTCAACAGTGTGATTTATGGGTTTGTTTTGTTTTGGTGTTAATGCTGACTGTACCTGGGGAAAGATACCAGCATCTTTCATAACATGTTTATTAAATTTAACTTGTATATTCTGTAGATATAAAAATGAAAGCTGCTACATGGCCTCATCTAAACTTGGCATGTGTAGACATCATAGCTTAAAAGTGCAAGAGCTACCCAATTAAGTACTCTATCATGAGATGTGTCTAGATAGAACATGTCTATGTTCTGTCTGTGAGGAACTGGGGAGGAATGCTTTGTAAGGAGACTTGTGGTGATAATAAATTCACATTTGGGAGAAAACATGTTCATGAAAATGCTTCTATGGCCAGAGAACAATAGTAGCAAGCATACAAAATTAATAGAATCAGAAACAAAACTGGCAAATAAAAGTTTTCCTTAGAGAACTGTAACACTGAAAGCTATTAAAACATTCTTCATTATAATAGAACGATTCCTCATGCACTCTTCACTACAACAGAATGATTCTTACCCTCAATTCACAGTCTTCATTTACAGCTAAGTTACTGGGCTTCAGGTCCTGTACCAGAACACAGAGAGTCAGTCAGGTACCATTTTAACCTTTTAAGGTATATTATAAATATGTCTTAATAACACATTCAACACATGGAGGGACACACTCCATTCACCTTTATTATAGCAATGAATGAACTCACCCTGTGGATGATTCCAGCTGAGTGAATATACTGTGAAACAACAAGGGGAAAAAAAAGGTAAAATTGGAAGTCAGAGGTTAGGAAGATGTAGGTCACTTGCTTTATCTTTTTGCTACTGGACCTGATGGTTTTATATACAGCAAAGATTTATGTCACACTACGCATTCAAGGCAGATGGGGATGTGACTAATTTCAAAACCTATCTGCTTTATCTTACCCAGAGATAGATATTTCAGAAAAAGTAACTGTAAACACTGTCGTAAGCAATACTTGCAGTAATTCTCCATCAAAAATTTCTCATTTTGAAAATACTGAAACATATTCCAATCTTACCTAGCTGGCCATTTTGAGCAGTTGGTTTCTCAGTACAGACAGTGGCCTTGGGAATAGTATGGCTGACACCTAAGTAACACAAGTTATTTTTCCATACTGTGAACACTGAATGTGGGTGGCACATATTTGATCCCCTGGACAAGATAGTGGTCAGAATAGACATCCAGGCATTGTTTCAGATCTACTTTCAGGAGGGATACAAAGTGGTGTTTCAATGGTTATTTACTGTCTCTGCTATTTTACGCATAATACAAGATCTCAAAGACTGAGAAAAGCTTAACCTGTAACTGCCTATACTTCAACTGTTAAGACTGACAGCCAATTTATTTATATAATCTTACTGATAAGGACCAGTAGGAGCTCTGAAACATACTCTTCCATTCTCTAAAGAAGCAACTACCATCTTTTAGGAGCGAAGATTGCACAAAAAATGTTTATATCAACTGGGCAAAAACCCAAAGAAAACAAAACTGCATTCTTTTCGTTCCAGGCCTACACACTGTTTATCACTGGGGCAGGGACACACTTAAATGCTCTTCACAATAACTATAAACAGCTGAATGTGGACGAAACCAGAACACTGCTTGCAACAGAATTAACTGCGTACAGTGCTGCTGAGAAGGGATGCTATAGTACCACCAAGCAGCTCTACCTGCCTGCCACACCAGCCCCTCATGTGTTCCAATGGGATCTGCAGGGCTTGAAGCCTGTATTGAGTACTTCCAGACAGACGTACCCATGAGTCCAGGTATAAGGACTAAAGCTGTAATGACGGCAGCTTAGATGTAAAGAGGGAGTTATCTCTGATCAAACGTTCAGCTAATGAGATGTGAGAATTTCAATTCCAAGTAACAAGCAACCCCTCCCCTTGGAAACAGAGACAGTGCATTTCTGAAATGAATATTCACTTTTGAGCTCAACTGTTACTTAGCTCTGACACAACACAGTCAAATTCAAAACTGTGAATTGGATAATTAACTCTGGATTCATCTTCATTCTTAAGCTATGAACTTAAGTAAATGAGACAAAGCAATTAAGGGCTCAGTTCTGCAATTCTTCACTAAAATCTGCACTTAAATTGACAGAACCCACAAGCACGAATAAGAATTATCCTCTCGGGCACCAGATGACTTCCTCAAAACCACACAGTAAACATCTCAGAGCTTTTCAACACTGCTTGCTTTCAAACACACAGTTGTTTTCCATGTCAAAATTTTCAAATATTATGAAGTTTACTCAGCAGCTGAGCTCTCTCTTCTCTTTTTACATATGCCTTGAAAAAAACACTCAACACTGGCTGAGGAAAATGTTTATCATCTAGTACTGCAAAGCATTTCCTAAATCTTCTGCTGTTTATAGATACTTTCATGTTTAATGTCAGCAAAATGAAACATATTTCAGTTCTTTAGGAAGCTTTTGCTACAATTTCATTGCCAATTGTCTACATGATTGAGTTGTATACACTTTGACAATGTGATTAAAGGAAACAATGAGTTTACAGGAAGAATAAATCCTAAGTGATCCTGTGTAACGCTGTACACTGCTAGAATAAACTACTACTTCCAAAAGTTTCCCAATAAATCCAACCAACTCACTTATTCCCCACCCATGAGATGCTCTCTACAAATATCAGGGCTGTATTTTTTTTCAAACTGGCTCAGGTCTTTCAAAGCACAAATGTGAATTAACTGCAATGTTAAGCTTTAACAATTTCACATTCTCCGTAAGTTTTGTTTTTCATTACTTTCCCTTGACAGAGAAAATGTCTGAAGCACACAATGCGTGCTACTAAACACCTTCACTTGAGAGACCACGTAACAAGTGAATCTCCTTCAATAACAGCTTGAATAGACCGACTGGAAGTCAGTGTTTGATGGAAATATTCCATGTGCATTGCACATGTCACCATTTGCAGGCATGGGGCTTTATTTTTGGTGAGTAAAATAATCAAAAATTCTGAAATATTTGCTGCTATCTGAGCGCTCCCAACACAAACTGAAGTGTTCTAAATACTGAACCAGTCATTACCACATCTTGGTTGCTCTCTCATATATATCC
Source organism: Phasianus colchicus (assembly GCF_987193195.1). Lineage (NCBI taxonomy): Eukaryota > Metazoa > Chordata > Aves > Galliformes > Phasianidae > Phasianus > Phasianus colchicus. Next base: position 21,107,238 of record NC_143436.1, read on the forward strand.
TTATATTGAGCCAATACCTTAAGTCCTCGAAGTAACTGATATATAAGAAACTGTATATGGTCATCTGTTAACTTCTGGCACTTCACAATGTTATTTAGGTCAGCACCCATTAAATTTGTCACAAGATACCTGTGGAAATAAAACAGACCTCATAGAAGAAAACAAATAAACATTCCCCATTCGAGATTGGCAGAATGTAAAAGAAGTACAACTAATGAGTAAACTACACACTCCTGTTTACATTCCTTTTCCAATTTCTACTCATGTATGGCTTATGTCCCTCCAGTCAGCTATAAGCTCTAATAAAGGAATCACAGCTATGAGATTTAATATGGGGAAAAAGAAAAATCCTTATGGCACATTAAAAGCTTTTATCTGCTTTTCTCTCCATGAAATACTAGAGCAGTTCAATCAGGGGAGAAGGCATCATGCCTCAAGATGAATAGGGATTCTGACCAACATAGAAGTGGGAGCTTGGGGCCTCTAAAGTACAGTTCCTGTGAGGAATATCTGATGATGGAAATCAACATCAAATTGTTTAAAAATAAGAGTGCTTTGCATGTTTTGTGTCATTTCTTTCCCTACCTCCACTGGATTTTATTTTATTTTTTCCGAAGGGAAAAAAAAAAAAAAAAAAAAAAAAAAAAAAAAAAAAAAAAAGTGTTGGGATAAAAGTATGCATCTGTCATTCTTAGTTCTTGTTTGCATAATTTTGCCCCAGAGGAGCCTGACCACTAATTTTTATGGAGCAAAAAAATGTTTGTTAGTATTTCCTTGTCTAAACTGTTTATGTAGTTGCTTATAGCACATGTAAGCCAAGAGCAACTCAGTATATATGGTGTGTTTGAGTAACACCAAATTACAACTAGCTCTTGGTTATCCAGGTATCTAATTTACCTCGTCTAAGGTAGCCAACAGAATACTTTCCTGCATTCCTGAATGATCCCATCTGCCTTTGAACAAAACAATCTACAGATAATAAATAATTGAACTGAATATGCTTTAAGTTGCATTTATGCAACACCAAAACATTTATGAGATACCTGCAGTCTTATAAACCATCATTCACAAAGTACTACAATGAGGCCTGTCACCTTGCTTTTCTTTTTATGGAATTTTTTTTTTAGTTGTTGTGTTTCTTTATACAGAGCCAAACTTGGCTTCAAATCTACTACAAAAGTATATGCTTCCTTTCTACAAACAGTACTAGTTGGTTACTTACTAATTAGTCAGAATTATTTTAAAATGTTACTTACACTTCATTAAAATTTTCTATTGATGTTGCAGGTGTAAAAACATCCAGCAATCCTATAACCTGAAAGACAAGAGAATTTACATTTTATTTTTAGAAAGATGGAAAGAAATACACAATTACTATTGCCAGTGCTTAGAATTTTTGTCAGGAAGCTTACAAACTTACATGGCATGTGTTCATCTTGAAGACTCAGTATAACCTGCAAAATTTGGCAGGCAGTTTGTGCAGGTAGAGTCTCAACTATCTCCATGACCAATTAAAAAAATCTATTAATTGTAAAAAGTAGAGTGGGACTGTAGACAATCAGAGAAAGTCAGGAAATGTAATGTCACATTACAGAAAAGCTTCCATCAGATTCCATTAGTTGAATCTCCTAGACCAAAGTAGATCATTTTGCAGTAAAAAGGCAGTATTATACTGGAAGTCTTTACAGTCCACTGACTTCATTATAGGTGAGGTATTCATGTTCGGGTATCTTGTGTAGCCAGAAAGAGTTCTTTGCACTTTTCTAATAAGATTGTACCTAATAGAAATTATGCCTATATGACAAACTTGTGTCATAAAAAAATCTGAAGGGATAGCACACTCTCTTCACTTACATTCTCATGCTTCATGTGCTTCAGCAACCTGAGCTCTCGGTAGGTCCTCCTTGCGTGTATAAGTGATTGGAAAGGTCTTGAAAGCTTTTTTACTGCCACCTTCTGTCTTGTTTTGGTATCATAAGCTGAACTACAAGAAAAAAAAAAGTCCACGTTGAAAGCACACTTCCTTTCAAAACTCTCCCCTTGTTCACTGGGTTTTACTGGAGAAACTTCTCTCTACCAGGGATTCTCACTCCTTTGTCTTCTTTTACTTTCCACTCATGGGTTGCAAGTGGGAGAAGCTAGGCAGCAATAACCACAATGCAAAGACAATTCTCATAACGTTTCCTCAGGCAATAACAGTAATAAATGAACAACAGGTACATCCTGAACTTCACAGCTCTTGCTGACATATAGCAAGTGCTTAACTTCAGACATGTGGAGATATCCCACTGAGGAAGACACTAAACACACAGGGACAAAAGGGAGACCCACTGCTTCCTGTGCATTAAATGATACAAGTGCAATACAGCACAGTTAAATACTGTCTGTTACAGAGAGCAAGAATTGAAATATAAAGATTCCTTTATATTTTACTTTGTGACATCAAACAGTGTGATTACAAAAAGATTCAGTTTGCTACTTTCTGTTGTTAAGAAAAACATTGCTTTAATTCGCTATTTATTTAATTAATTAAGAAGTTCTTCAAACAAAATACTTTGAAATTCTCAATTGAAATGTGGACAACACTATCTGCAATTGCTAGCAGCAGATTAGCAAGCACAGACCTCAATACATTCATCTTACTGAACTTATTTTTGAATTACAAAGCACTAAAAATTAAGTGACATGAAAAAAAGCACTGTGCAGGATGACAAGAGGCAATAGCCACACTAGATGCTATTAGGTCCTTGCGATCAGTCTTTAAAACACTCCTGACAGTTTCAAAGCACTGAAGGCCAGGCTGGATGAGGCCCTGGGCAGCCTGGTCTGGTGAGTGGCATTCCTCAGAATCAGAGGAAACAGATTTAATCAACTAGTTTCTTGCAAACACCATGGAAGGAGTGAATCACTCACAAAATCAATGAAAGAGATAAGCAGATTACTTAGTTACTTTCTCGCCAGCATCATAGCATCGGATCTTCTGTGAAGTTTTAAAGGTTGTGTCTTTGCAGAGCACCTCAGGAAAGGCATTCCCTGAGCAGAAGAAAGCATCGGAAGTAGGAGAAAACCTGTTTCACTTGAAGGAGTGAAAGGATACCATAAAGATGCTTGTTCTGACACAGTTATTCAGGATATGAAGACACTGCATTGCTCAAATATGTGGAGAAGCTCAGAGAACGAATGGTGCAAGAGCTGACAGTAGAGACACCCTAAATTCCACAAGATTGGTCACAGACACAATATGAAGGCTGCAAAAGTAAATCGGAAGAAATAAAAAGGAAGCCAGTACTTTGCTGTTAGTATAACAAAAATGCAGTATAATTGCAATGACTGCAATCCTGGTCAGTGAAGTCAGTGGAAAGCAGCACAAACCCAGAAATACGTACTTGCTATATCCTCTCTAACGTTTTACAGTGTAAAAAAAGAAATGTTTATACAGATAAATAGATAACATTGCCCAAAGCAGCAATCTGTGTTTAACATCTCAGCTCTTCTGGCAATTCGCAAGCCTCGCCAATCAGGCTTGTACTAGTTTTTGAAATATCATATACATTATACATAGCTAGGAAGAATTAAGTTTGAAATCCCATTAGCATGACCAACACCACTCTCCTCCCTGTTTTAAAGTTAAATGTGGATTTTAGTAGTTTAGAAACCGCAGATCTTTAAGATAGATTGCATTTTACCCTGCGTATGATTCAAATGGTATGAAGAACTACTTTTCTGTTTTAGTAATTCTTATAACAGCTGCTTTTTAGACCGCAGGAAGAGAGAAAGAAAAAACAAATAGCTTGAGTTTTGGGACCTTCAGTGGGAAAGCATGAATTGAAGCTAAACAAGCCAGGAGCTGTCTTGGCTTAAAAGCATTCCCCTACAGTCAAGAAACCATGGAGAACAGTAACTGGAGCTGATGCTTTCAAGCCTTTTCCTTTCCTCGTTTACCATTATAATTCAAGCTATAAACACTGGAGCACTCAAAATGATAGATTTCACTTTGTTAGAACATTTTGTTTGTCAGATTCAAGGATGCCTTGCACCTATGACCTCTGATCACTGTTTCTAAGCAGCAGGCCACACTCCCACTCCTCCCCATCTCTGATTTTCAGACTGAGTCTTTCCCTCTCCCCCGTGCATCACCACAGTTGTGATCTGAGTCATCCCCAGATTCCCTTGCAGCCCCTTGGGCAGACTGTTAGCAGCAGGAGTAGCCATTTCCCTTCTGTGCTGCTCTCTCACAGCACTGGGCTTTCAGCCTGTCAGCAGGCAGCCATGCAGCACTGTGGGCCCACCTGGCCGGCACCTGCAGGAATCTTCTGTGGCTGTCATCAGCTGCTGATCAAAGAGATTCACAATGGCTCCTTCAAAACAAGTGTGTCCTTAACAGTCCAAAGGCCTGCTCCTATTTAAAAAAAAAAAAAAAGGACTACAGGCCCTCATCTTCCCTTATAATGCATTACACTCTTCAGATACCCCCACATTTCACCCTATCCCTGCATTTCAACTAGGGAGGCCTACTCTGTCAGCCTCTTAGTATCTGCAGTATCTCATAAAGAGCTGACAGCAACTCAGAGCTCTCTTCTTTTGCAAGGCATTTTCTACTGATGCAGGTCCTTCAGAGCACAGGCTTCAGCTCTGGTAAACCAGCTCTGAAACAATTGCTTGATGGCAAAAACAATCATCCTTCCAATGATTCAATTGCTGTGTCCTCATTTTCTTTCCATTTACTTATCCTGAGCTGATTATTTATATTGCTTTATGTAGCTGGATACAATAATGCTATGGAGATAAACTTTGATACTTGTAAAGGGATATCATCTCCCACCTCTAAACTGTTCTTTACTTTTAGCATTTCATTTGTTGAAAACAATGAAAATGAGTTTTTAATTGCGTAGTTTCAGTGAGCCTGCTAACATTACCACAGAGCAATATGCTCTCACACCTCTGCAGTATAAGGGAAAAAAGAAACTCAAGTCTAACTGTTTTCTATTTTGCAAGAAACAACATCGTACTCATCTTAGTAATACCTTTTTTAGATATGATTGTTCTTGACCCAGAACCCCTGGCAGTTATGCCAAACATTTTTTCCTGTCCTTTCTCAGATCAAGGATATAAGAGAGTCATCATTTTCTTTGAAGGGATGGCATCATTGTGACACAGATAAGAGACTTTTGCTTGGTGCAACTTTCAATCACTGCTTAAAATAGACACAATTTTCCAGTGTTGTCAGCTGCCGTATCTAATATTTTGGTTGATGTTCCACCAGATGAAAGAACAATCTCTATTTATATGCATGTTTTCACTTCTTAAGGCTTCAGAGAAAAGTTTGGATATAAAAAGCTAAAGTAGCCCAAAAATTCAGAAGGCAAAAAGTCCAAGATTTTAAAATGGTTTCAAGCTAACTTCATGACTTTGCCGGTACGGATTTTTAGTGCTGAAGTTTATAAATATTGACTACACATTTAGTCATTTCTACAGTATCCATGGTTCATTTATCCTCTGTGGTTGCAGACCGGTAATACTGGACAAACTACTCCTCTGCAGCCTGCCCACATCCCTCAGGGCTTTCTGGATTAGGAGCACAACATTCAGCTATGGCAGTTTGAGACTTTGAAATCACATTTGTTCCAACTGGAGGGCTGCTTGCAGGAGCCCAAACTACCAAACCATGCATGGGGCCAACTTTTCCTATTTAGTAAACTCCAGTATGCAATATAGGAAGGACTGTTCCTGGGCTCAACAGGTCCCATTCCTGAACTTAATAAATGCCTTGGGCTGTGAGGGCTTATTAGCTGGTGCAATACTGTAAAAAGTGTCTGGAAAAAGCCCTGCTTGAATGAAGTGAGTTCTCCTTATTTCAGCAGTCAGCTAGGATCTAAGTGATGCACAATGAAGGCATGCCCCAAGCTGACTGTGTGGTGCCAGTATGGTGCATCTGCAGCAAACTCCCAATTTTCCCCGTTATCCCTATCAGCTGATACTCCACACCCCATCACTGCAGACAACCATAAGGTTTTGGTAGGCTGAAAAGCGTGATTTTGTTTGTAGAACCATCGTATCCATAAAAATAATTGTTCTTAGAGATTAATTTAGGATTAAGTGCAAAACAAACAAACAAAAACCCAACACACACACAGAAGACTAACACTTCCAATTTAATTTATGCAACTCAGTGTTCCAGTTTGTGAGGCTGTTATCCCTGCGTTTGACAGCTGGTTGGACACTATGGACACTATATACCATACCTGGAGAGAACATGATGCACAAGTCAATCCTTAAATTTGTTGTGACAATGATAGGAGGTTTGGCAATTCACAATGCAGTGCTCATCCTCTAGCACAGCACTACACAGGAGTTCCTTTCCTTCACTGGCCAACCCAGGTGAGACACTTCCCAGAATGAGCATTCCCCACTAAATGTATACGTGTAAATGCATGTAAATGTAAAAGGAAAAATCAAAGAAAACAAAATGCAATTCACGCTCGAAACACAGATTAACATGAGCAGAACCTTAATAATTTTGGTGAGAAATAAATTAACATCCAGAAAACAAAATGGAAAGTACATAGAATTTCTGCCACATATTAAGCACAGCCACACCTTGAGATCTTGTCCACAGACCTTAGCACCCTTTCGCATCCCCATGAACTCCTCCCATTGCAGGAGATATGAACACCTTTATGGCCAGATGTCCCTTGCAGAACACTTATGAAGACCAAGCAGTGGATGTGAGCACAGCAAGGCAGTGGGTGTGCATTTCAGCAGTGGTGACAGCAACTGTGGCTCACCTCTGGTACAGATTTTCATGAGCACAGCATGCAGGATGTTGCTCACTGCTGGCAAAAATGCACAGCTAATGGTGGTGATAATGTTGAAAATGAGTGCTCTGTAGCTGAGAATTTGCTCCATCAAATAGTGTCATTGTGCTCTTTGTATAGTATGTGAGCACATACATATCATATGGTTCAAAGTTTTGATTGCAAGATTTAGTTGATGATTTTTGTCTTCTGGGTTTTCTCTAGGATCTTGTTCTTCTTCTTCTTTTTTTTTTCTTTTTTCTTTTTTTTTAAATTTCTTTTTCTTTTTTTTTTTTTAAAGCCAGACTACTTCTTACTGATGGCAGAATATGTCAACAGGTATATATAAACATACCTGAAGATATGAAGATAGAGTTAGGCTCTTCTCAATGGTGCCCAGTGCCAGGCCAAGAGGTGATAAGCATAAATCAGAACACAGGAGGCTCCATCTGGACATGAGGAAGCACTGCTGTGCGGTGCAGGTGACAGAACAATGACACATGTTGCCCACAGAGGCTCTGGAGATCCCTAGGGATCTTAAAAAGCTGCCTGGACATGCAGCTGGGCACCCTGCTCTGGGTGTCCCTACTTGAGCAGGGATTGGGCCAGGTGGACCCACAGGTCAATGTTAACCTCAGTCATTCAGTGATTATGTGAACAGTCCTGAAAAAGCATAGACAGCATCTACCCAGCACCTGGAAATGGACCGCGGCAGCCACTGGTAATATAGCAGAACAAGGCCACCCATGCTAAGACCAAGCCAGGCAGCTAAGTAAATCCAGGGATTGGATCATTTGTTTCTTCTCTGTAAATGATTTGTTACTTTACACAAATTCAAATTGGTGACTTCCCCCCATTAAGAGGTAGAGTTTGTATTTGTTAATAAATCACACCAATCACAACATATATGTGCATTGGAAGGAACCCATGGAAAAAAAATGAGACAGTAACAAGACAAAGGGTGGGAGGATGAGCAATGGGCAGCTCTGAAACAACACATTAATCTATTCATTAGAGAAAAAGAACTTCCTTAATGATGACAGGTTATTCATTGTAAAATTATATCCTATCACTTGGATGTTATTCCTACACACTATGGTAAGCACTGGCATCAATTGTTCTGGCTTTAGTTCAATCACTGTCAATTACCTCAGATTAATTTACCACTAGCACTAAACATAAAAGTAGGAAGTATCTATTACATACACAGTATAACTGCTCTTTAACCAACATAAAAATAAATACATACTTTTAAGCAGACCTTGCAAAAGCATTATTGAATAATTCCTACGCATGTGCTTACATGAATGCATTACCTATTTTTCTTTTAATGATAATATGTATCATTATGCTGTATCAGCCTCTGTATCTACAAGCTCATTTTCCTCTGCTGGTCTGTCTTTTATGTCTCCACGGTGACTTACATTTTCAAATAACTTTACGGAGGAGCAGCCACACTTTTCTAGGTGAATTATAGATAGTATAGCTTACATCAGTGGTAGTGATGCATTTAAAAATACCCTTGTGAGAGAAACAAACAAAAGGTTGGGGTCATAAGCTGTTAGCTTCTCTGCACCTGCAGCCAACTCACAGATACTAAAATAATAATGTGTTTTAGACAGCCTATAAGCCCAATGCCAGTATTTAAGCAAGAAAATCAGTCAATTGCCACAAAGCCAATACAGTACTAATGACAAACGTATTCTATCCAGCATTTTGTTAGAGAAGACTGCAGGCAGCTACAAACTGCAGGCTCAGAACCTAATGCCAGAAACACTCCCAGTGAAACCCAATATAAAGCTTAATAAGAAAAATATTAGTGCTTTCAAATACATTACATAAACCCGAACAGACAAAATCCAACTGACACTTCTGTCCTTCTTTTTCTGTTCCTCCCCCACTGCTCCTTCACATTTCCTGTTTTCTCTCTGCATGCTGCCCAAAATATTAAATGATAGCCCTTTGTTCTCAGGTCATGTAGGGGTTTTGAAACGCCCCTCCTTCCTGCAACTGTACACACAGAGCGAAGATGAGGCCTCTTTGGCACCCAATGGCTAATAGTTGATTATGAAATTGCAGACAGCTCTCTGGGAAGCTGTGTGGAAGTAATCAGGCTGTAGGACTCTGGACCAGGGATCATGCATCCTAGGCCATTGCAATCCCAATATCTGTGATGATGAAAGCTGTTAGCTATGCCATTGCTCGATTGCATGGTCAGGAAGGTGCATATTATAGCAAACTATACTGAAGTTGGGACAGAGGAGACCCTCTACAGAGAATTTTTATTCTGCTGATGTATTCCTACAGCCATATAGAAGGCCGTAGTTCTGTATTTCTGTCTTTCTGCCACAACTCGCTCATCTTGTGCTCCTCATATCTCATGTAGCCCTGCTTCCTAAGAAAGCTCTCAATAATTCCTCCCAGAAGAAAACCAGCAAAACACAAGGATGACTTCCATGCTTCTTGAGCTTACATTTTTTCACCCATCCTATACCTCATTCCACAACACTCCTCATGCATGTTTCTTATCTGCTCCCTAACTACTCCTGTGGCTTAATGAGACCGTCCTACCTACAACGTTATTTGCAGCCCTTCTTATCCTTCTCTGCAAACACTTCCTTCCTGATTCAATATCTTTCACTGAATACACTCTTAGACACTTTTATTTGAAATATGAACCTCAACTCTACTGAGTACCACTTCACTTTCCTTTCCGAAGTCAGTATCTACACTGTTTGAGTAACTGGAAAACCCGCTGAATGAAACAGGACAAAAGGAATGACACGCTTTCTGCACCCCACCCCGTACTCCAGCAAAGTCACTTTTACCCAACTCAAGTATTTGCCTCCCTGGCCAATACTCATTAACAGTGCCCTGCCTTCTTCCTCCCCTGATCCATCTTTTGAAGCACAGATAGCAACAATATTAATGTGTTAATTTTTTAAAAAATGTTTCCAGTAAAATACAATCATATTTAGGATTAATCTCAGCCCCCATACGTACACTGGAAACAAAAGATTTAATCCACATGAGAAGCAACCCAAAGTGAGTCCACTGAAATCTGTTAGCTCTGATATGGCTGGGATCCTGCCTCAACATGTCGAGATCTTTGGTTTCCATCTGCATTAGCACAGCAGCTGTGTGTTATTGCTACACTAAAAGCTTATCTAAGCACACACTATTTGAACAAACATAAAGTGTTACAAGGACACATATCATAATGCTAGTAAGGTGAGTTTATAGTTGAAATCTCACACTCAGTCCCTTTAGAAACATTATCATAGCATATCATATCATAAGTCACCAAGTACAACCTTGGATGAAGTAATTTCTTGCTTTGGTAGTCAATTTATATCAGTTATTTTTTGTTTGTTTTTAATTTGCATGGGTGGTTCAGCACCTGTTTAGAGACCCTTGATGGAGAAAGGATAGTCTCAGTGATCTTATGTTCCAGTCTCGCAAGGTACTGCCCTCTGCACATCAAAGTGACAGCCTAATCAGCAATCACAGGACTGGGTGGATGGGGGCAAAACGGTTAAACTTCAGGATTCAAGTCTTCCACTTCTATTTTTCCACTTGTACTTCCTCAAAGCAAAACAGAAGCCTAAGCTACCCCCAGCTGTTCAGGAGATAAGCCAGGACAAAAACATAACGGATATTAAGTGTGCCCTTCATGTGAGCAGGGTGGAGGGACCTGTTTAAGTGTTGTGCTATGTGCACAACTTCAGAGAGACTCTGCTCACCCACTTCCCGATCTGAGGCCTATGTCATCACACTCAAACTTAGCAGCCTACTTTCTAAAACGTATTTTGCAACCTGGGTTTGTGCTGGGCATTGCATGCTGTTGAAACTAAAGGAGACTGACTGCATGAGGAAAGGCAAAACGTATGGAAAGGACAGCACAAAGAAAGTACTGCTGATAGCAAAGGCCTCTGAGGAAACCGTAGATGTTTCTGTTTGGGAAGAAGTCCTTCACATGCTTCTGTTGAGTGGGCAAGGTCTGTTCTTTCCTGAGAAGGCAGAAAGCAACGTTTTCTATATGCTAATGGAAAATAACCTGTTGGGGAGATCAGAGACAACACAGCGCAGAGGGCCGTCTGCACCTCTCAGGCGGGGATGAAATTAAGTAGGTTGAAAGACAGTGTGCAAAACCTGGCATGAAAAGAGGCATACAAGCTTTAAAAAGACCCCACACAAATAGCTGTCTGTGTTATGTAACTTAGGGCATAACAAAACGCTGTTCAAAGATGAAGAAGCTCTTATCAGACAGGTGATAATGCTGAAGACCAGAGCAAAAACTGGACTTATAAATTGTCAATAAACTGGGCCAAAACATGGCATTCTAGCCCAAATTCTTCTACTGATTTTTCAGCTGCAAGCAAAAGGAGGATAAGCAGAAGTTAGCTTAAATTCAAGTATCTACATTATACTTCTTATTACCAAATATTGCTTTGGTTGCACAAGTATCCTGATCTGCAGATAAGTTACTGTACAAGAGGAAAGGGAAGGACCAAAAACAGAGCTTCACTGAGGTAGAAAACAGGAACTTTGTTCTTGTCCTAAATCCAGTGTTTGGAGTTCAGGACTTTGGCTTCTTTTCAGCACAGCACTTAAGAATTTGTTTAATTCCAGTGGTTTCTGTAAGACTTAAACACGCTTTGTGACATCTTCCTGAAGGAATACGATTATTCACAGAAGCAGCATAGCTATTTCTCAGGGGAATGGTTGTGCTTCATGGGTCTCCTGGGTAAAGCATGAGCTGATAGAGGGAAAAAAATCAATTTCAATAGGGACTAAAAATAAATGGCTTTTTTGAGACATGAGTCTTTTCCTCACATTCAGGACCTGTTTGGGCTTGTACCTCATCAATGTTAACAAGACTATTAATGTAGAGTAATATTTCATTACTGCACTCAGTGCTTAAACAGGTATTTTAGAGCGAACCTTTCCTACACCATCCTCATTTCCTATAGCACCCTCCTCTTCATAATGCCATCTCCATTCATATGGGCATCTCCATTGACAAAATACCACGATTTGCTTCACAGGCAGAAAAAAAAATAAATACCATAAATTAACAACACTAACCCTGTTAAAAACAGCCACAACAAAACTCCAGCTGTGCTGCGAGCAAACCACCACATGTTTTCATTTCCGCCGCAATCTCTCAAGCCCTGACATCTCATTACAAAAACCAGCAGAGTGGGTTTTCCCCCCGCAGGAAAAGTAATCAGAAACACGGTTTTAATTGGAAAATGACTGTAGTTACTGTTGTACGGCATATCCAGCTTCTCCTTAGTAAAGTCTCGGAGAAAAGGAAGATGTTTGTGATCTAAATTAAACCACATCCTCGTGAAAATATTCACAAGAACCAGATGGCTCCAGGACTGCACAGCAGCAGGTAGCACTCCGTGGCGCTGGCCCAGCTTTCCCCTGCGCAAGCATCAAACCAAAATAACGTAGAATTAAGAGAGAATTCTCAAGCCCTGGGTGCTACTACTGGTTGGAGGGGGGTTCTTACATAAATATTCCTACTTTACGTGTGGGGCATTTTACAGAGCTAGAGGAGGAAGCAATAAATAACAAACTGCACGAATGTTCTCTGGCATCCGACTGGAGAGAGAGAAGTTTTGTGAACTGCAGAAGGCGGAGTTCTACAGAACCTTTTTCTGTGCAGCGCATTTACTTAAAGGCCCGCTATATGGGTGGGTTTTCACGTAATTCCACTTGGCTTACGATCCTTCCTCACAAACTCTTTAAACATCACTGTTCTTTCCAAAACCTGGCTCAGGCCGTTTTAAAAGACAGCTCAGCGCATCAGATACACCCAGCCCTGCGCTGGGACCGCAAACACGGTATTGTAATAAAACCCAGGAGCGCCGTGCGATAAGCGACGCGATAAACCCTTACACGACACAAAGACTGCCGAGCACCCAACCCCGGGCAGCAGCGCTCCCCGGGACCGGCGGTTCCGGGCTGGGCAGGGGCGGAGGGCAGCAACAGGCAGCGCGCCGTCCGCCTCCCTCCCGCGCGCACCGTGACTGTGCAAGATGCCCGCCGCGGGGCAGGTGTCACCCGGCGCGAGCGGCGCCGAGGGTCGGAGCGGAGCGCAGCGCTCGGGGCAGCGCGCACGGCGGGGGGCCGCCCCGTTCGGCGGGCTCCGCTCGGCGGGCGCGGTTGCCCGGGTTACGGCGAGGCACGGCCCGGCCCCGGGGCGCCGCCGGCCGTGGGGGAGGGCGCCGCGCGCCGCAAGGAAAGCGCCGGCCGCCGCCCCCCGCCTCCCCGGGCCGCTCCCCGCCGCCGCTCGGCCCCCTCCGCGCGTTCCCCCCTCGGCCGCGGCCTTCGCTGCGGCATCGCGTCCCCGCGCCGGGCGGCTCCGAGGAACGGGGCCCGGGGCGGCCGCCCAGCTCCCGGCACCTGCCGGCCTCCGCCCGCCGCCCCGCACCTACCACACCGAGCCGTAGGCGCCCGAGCCCACGGGCGTGAGGTTCTGGTAGCGCTGCGGCACCTCCCACACCGTCTTGTTCAGCTCCTGCCGGTAGAAGCCGCCGCGCTCGGACATTTTAGCGGAGCCGCCGCCGGCGAAGGCAGCAGCAGCGGCGGTCGCCCCTCAGCCGGGGCGGGGAGCGGGGAGCGAGGCGGGCACGGCCGGCGCCGGCGGGAGGAGGGACCGCGAGGGGAAGGGGAGGGGAAGGCGGCGGGCCGGGCCGGGCCGGGGGCAGTGCCGGGTCGGGGAGCCCGGAGGGGAGGGGCCGCAGCGCAGCCCCGGGGCGCGGGCCGGGCACGGTGTGGTGCTCGGGGGACGGGGCGGGGCAGGAGGAGCTGCGGGCCGCTCTGCCGGAGCTCCTGGAGGTACCGGAGTCCCCCCGACAGCATTAAGTCCGTGCGCTCACCGGAACGCTGTTCGTCGGGGAGGACTGAAGTGATGAAGACTACGGGACAGGTCTTGAAAACCTTAGATGCCCCAAACCCAGCAACTAAATTAAAGCGTTCTCTGGTTTGTGTATTGGTTCACGTTTTCAGAACACACTTCATATCAGCGGCTTGCGGAATCAGCAATGTAACCACCGCGTACAATTTCATCTCGCAACTTCCTATGCTGCCTTCGGCACCCGTACCCTACCCGCACGCAGCCTGCTTGTACCGGGGCGGTGTGCGGGCATCGCTCTGCTTCTGCCTCTGAATCAGCAGCGGATGCAGATTCTCTCCTTTTAGAACCTCACTGAAGTCTGCTCTGTTCCTATACCATGAGTCGCTGGTTGCCCAAGTTCCAGCTCTGAAGCCCCAGACCGCATTGCATTACAGGGCTTCTGTAACGAGGCTGCCCAAGTGAGCAGTACCAGCAACTTTAGTGCTTGCTTAGTGCATTTCAGGTTAAAAACTAAACGGCTGACATTAGTGAAGCCTTTTGGAACCACCCACTCGGGAGGCACTCAGTGCTCCTACCGTGCCACTGTTTGTCCCTGCTTCCCCCTGCTCCAGTGCTCTGGTCTTCCACAGAGCCCGCTCCTTGGTCTCACCTGAATTTCTGTGCTGAGGTCATAGAGTAAAATAACACATCTGTGTGACTTAGCTTTCTCAGTACCATCATTTCGAATTTTAAAATTACAATAACAGTACAGTCACTCTATACCAAGCCAGGAAGAAGTGCTTCCTTCCTGCCCTCCTAAAGAAGGCCAAAATCTTTCACAATGTCCCAAATGAAGTAAATAACCCTGCTTGCTGACTTCAATCTGTCTCTTGCAGCATGTCAGCCTCTGGCCTTCACCCACTCACCACGTGTTAGATTGCTTCTTGCTAACTCCAGTAATCATTTGTGGAGCTTGGATCTATCCATATCTGCCCAAGCTTCTAATCATGCAGTTCCCACAGGAGTCAATTTTCCGTCTGCTTGATATTTACAGTCTCTCTCAATTTCCTGTCTTCTATGAAATTCTGTCAGATATTTGTACTGCAATCATTACAGGGAGATTGCATTTGATTATCTTGTTTTATTGGATACTACATATATGATGTTCTTTTCCATGTAACAAGGGAGATATTAGAAAACATACTCGCAGAATGAACCACCTTTATAGCACAGTAAGCACCTGCTCACCTCCCTAGTGAGTTACACTGACATTTCTATCCAGTAAGATTAACTAACTAGTTCCTTTTAACCAAGACTTCATGAAATCCACTAGCTAAAATCTATATGTAATAAAAACAGTCCACATTCAGAGACCCCAGAGGACAGCACATGTGAGCAGCTTCAGAACCAGACAGGTGTGGGTATCAGAACACCGCCTGTAAGGCCAGCCCTGTCCCTTCCTGCCTGTGGCAGGAGGAAGAAGAAGCAGCCTTCTTGGTGAGCCCAGTTCTTTGCTTTTGGATACTGTTTTGCTGGCTGGCCAGTTCTTTGTATGTGTAACTCCGCAACATTGACACAAACAATAAACACAGAAACTCATCAGGAAGAAAGAATGCTACCTAAGTACTGAAAGCATGTCATGTTCTGGTGGGAGATAGAATTCTGGTACTGCAAAACCAGGACTTTGGAAAACAAAAGACATCAGCAGAACAGGGCTCTGACTTCTCTCCCTGTAACTGCTGTAAACAATGGGTAAAGCTAATAGCAGATCTACAAAGCATCGATGAAGCTTCAGGATGAACTGCCTTGGTTCTGCAGTGGATCTCATACAGACTTAGTATTGAGCTTGGAGATGTCCACCAATAAAACTGAGACGAAGATCTTTTCTATCCTGATTCTTTTGAAAATGTAATTAATAAGTGACATGTTAAGAAACAAAATATTGATTGAGGAATGTTATATACATTACACTGAACAATAAAACATTGGGGTAATCACCTATAATGCTGGCTTTATTTTCAGGTTCTTGTGAACTTTTGAAACCATGTCTACAAACATGTAATTATACCATGGAAAAGCTGTCACTATTTATAATGACGTAAAGATAAAATACAGGCAGCAGAAGAGGCTTAATGGAGCTCTCTGTAGATAGCAAGTCAGTCATAATACATGTGTTTGCGTGGGATTGCTTTGCAAGAGATTGTATATCTTTTTATGGAAATATAAGACACTTGTTGCATTTGCCTGCCAGGTTGTATCAACCTTATTTCTATTAACACAGTTTGACTTGCCCTTTGCCACAAAATACCTATTTGGTAACCTTACCTACCACCCAAGTTGATTCACCGCTGTACCATGGCACAGCTTAGGTGTTTAACCTGGAGCTCACGTTGCTAGCAGAGAAAGGGCCTTGCTTCAAAGAAATCTGTTGAAATGTAACTGCTCATTTTGGACCTCAAGTTTGATCATGGGGAATCCAGGTCTCCTATGAGAAAGTACAAAACCTGCTGAGGAATCCTGCCATGAACTGAAGATTTAAAAAAATCCAGATTGTATCATAATAACGGTATGTCAGGCACAGGTTTTTGTTATTTCTGAGCAGACAGATTCTACTTAGATGTTAGCACCGGGGCTTTGTTTCTGTCTCCCGCATTTTCTGTGTTAAATTGGCTTGATCTCTTGGTACCTCAGTGCCACCTTTCCATTTATGAACTGAGACTCAGATTGTTTTCCTACCTTAAAAATAAATACATGTAATATTGATATTGCCTCAGATAATAATAGCACTCATGCTATCTATGATTATTTTTTTGCAGACACTGATAACAATATTTTTCAAATATTGCTTTCATGCTGCTGTGGACACAGGGTGGGAAATTTTTCTCATATCCGTTTGAATGAATGTAAGCAGAAAAAAATCAAGCAGCCTCCTTTACCTAACCCTAATAGCAAACCACATCTCAGCATCCTGCAGCTTGCCAGTACGTGGTGGCAGTGTTTTCTTCACCCAGGAGCAACATATGGGTATTAATCTAAGCTCATGCTGATATTGGATTTTCAATGCGATTGGGACAGCGAACATGTTAGCAATTGGCATCACGAGTCACCAAAGTGAATTTAATCAAATACAATATCCTGCTCAGTCATGTCAACAAGGGCTTCTCAGTGTGTGTATTTTCAGAACAAAGTCGTAATTGTAAAAAAAAGCAAACACAGATTTAACTTTTAAATAGTTCCTAATTTAGTAAACCAAGGTCCAGATATAATGAGGCAAGACTGAGATGGGCCATTAGTATATGGTGTGTGTTTTGCTTTGTCTCTCTTGCAGTTCATGTAATTATGCTGTCTTGTGTCTCACAACTCCATGATACTTTATTCTTATGCATAATACAGCATAATTCAAATGCAGCCCAATATTGACATGCATAATCAGCAGTTGCAGAGAACCCAGCGCTGTTCCCATTCAAGTCAGAGACAAATTTCATTACGTGAATGGGAACAAGAACACATTGTTCCAAAAGCATTAATTTGGGTTTATGCCTTGGATAAACATCAGCTATAAATTTCACCTGTTTGACTCCAAAGAGACTCCAAAGATAAAAACAGATCTGTGTGTAAGAGCTGACAGAATCTAGGCTTTCTGCTTTTCTGATACATATAGGAAATCACATTTGAGGAAAGCTGCTTAGATGACCGTTGTCTCCTTGGGCTCCGAAGAAAACACCATGGGATTCTTAAAATGGCTGCACACTCCTAATTATGAATTCTTCTAACCACAGTCAGAAATATTTATGAATTGGACCAGTTGTATTAATCAGCCATCCTTTTACCTAAAATTGTGTTCTTTCCACACAGCAAGTCCATATGAAGAGAATGCATTACTCACAGGGCTTCTCAACCATTGCGGATGCATGTGTGTACAAACTTGCATGTGAGAGCTACGTCTGCTTTGGCCTATTCCTGTGAGATTCAGTGCTACAAAATGTGGTAAGCACCAACGAAATTGCAGTTAAGAGAGGACAATTTGTGAATTCTCATTCATCTTTAACTCTTTGTGAATGGCTACAAGAAACAGTTATCAATGCTAAAACCTGTAAAAACAGAAGAAAAGTCATTAATAAAGTATCAGCCTGGCTTAATATGGAATGCACGTATTCACATGCCTTCATTTGCCATCTGCTACTCATCTACAGAATTTTGTGCTTCAATCTGGAGCTGTTCATTTCCCATAAAGCAGCTATGCTCACCCTTGTCATAAGGAAACTACCGCATCATTCTCTATTGCTGTATCTTTCAGTCATTGTTAGAGGTATTGTGAGGATGCAGCTCTCCGGCTATCTCAGAAAAATTGTACAAATTCAGTTGTCCTACAATATATGAACCTCACCAACCTATCTGCAGGTGTTTGGGTTTTTTTCCACCAGCATGACTCCATTGTACAGTGTGCTATTCCACTAAGGTGGAAAGTGGATTTTCTACTTCAGTAACAAACAAGATCCTCCTCATTGATTCTGTAATGTCACCTTCTCAGTTTCAGCTTTAGATACTGGCAGTGGACCCTGCTGAACAGAATTCTGGTTGCTCAGAACGAGTGTGTCAGCAGGACTCCAAATAATGGCTGTAATGTGACAAATTGCATGGCAGATGTTGAGCAGCAAAGGCAATGACAAACCCTATGGAGGCATGCCCTCTGCTGAGTGTTCACAGGAGCTTGATAAACCCAGTGGAACTGCTGTTGCATGGCTTGGCACACTGTGCATTTACCGGGCACACTTGGACCCATGACATACTTTGCTTGCTAAATATCTGGATCCAACTTTCAACTAATATTATTATGGCAGGATGGTAAGACAGTAATGTGATGTGCTTCAAATAATTTCAAACAGCCATTTGGATTAAAACTGTGATCCACGTGATACACATTCTGTTGAAAAGCTGCCACCAGTAAAGGCAACAGTTTTCAAAATTTCATCCTCATTCAGGATGTATTTGATACGTATGGGATCCTTAAGGCTATTCAGACCGTGTATCTGCTGCGGTCTCATCATATTTCTCTCAATGAACCCACTAAACTGTTGCGAGAGAGTAATTGGTTAGTCCTCTGTCTTCTTGTATTACGTAAGTTCTGCCCATAGATCAGAAAATCTTATATGTGTATTGTCCTCTTAAAGCAAATAGTCATAAATCTTTATATATAGGGCTGTGGTGACATACGATAGATACATAATAATAGCTCAGAAGTAAATATCAGTTGGCACCACTGTCTACCTGTTCTATATCATTGTATGTAACTGTACACAGTTAAAAGAAATGAATAAAAGCAATGACAGAGATAAGGCTCTTTTGAGAAACAGTTGGAGGCCTTGAACTTCAGATATTAAGTCTTTTAATATCTTTATAAACCAGAAGTTAACAAAGGGAATACTAAATCTCCATAAGATCAGAGGGCCTGGAAGGGAGTGGGATTATCAGCTACTGCAAGAAATATGCAAAGCAGATCCTTGCTGCAGCAAGTGTGCAGCCAGGCAAAGAGGTGAAGAGACTGAGGTTGGATAGAGCATCCAGGGAGAGGCTGCAGGGCACATGGGGCTGGAGGCAGCCACCCAGATCGGTGCATTACAGGTGTTACTTTCACCCTATTATATGCCAATTTAAAAATTATTGATTTCTGTGCCTCTGATCAGAAAGGAGTTCTAATCTTATCCTACCTTACCCTATCCTACCCTACTCTATCCTACCTTACCTTATCCTATCCTACCCTATCCTATCCTGCAGACTGCTAAAGTGGCAACATTTCTACAGTATTTCAGTACCACAGCATATTTCTTTGAAGAAAAGGCTTACCTTTTCCTTTGACTCTGAGAAGCAAAAACTGTAAAAACTTGCATGGAGGAGATTATTTTATGAAAAAATGTTTTATGTCATGGTTCTTGTGGCCACGGGGAAGCTTATGAACTAGTCCATTTTTGTATTATATTATATCGTTGATAGAGAATTATCTGTTCGCAGTTTTCTTCATATTTTGCTCAGTCTGTAGCAAAACACACCAACTTTCCTTGTTCCTGCTTGCTCACTGTTATCTCCTGATAAAGGTGAAACTACGAGCAGGCTGCATTTTCTTTCTGATTGAAACCGAACATAAATGGCATAGCAGTGAGCTTTCAAAAGTGATCATCATGGTCTTCTCTGAGTGGACATGTCAGTGACGGGACAGTGACCTGTGATAAAACCTATTACATCCCCAGAGCCCACTTGGGGCTTTGCTCTCAATACGAGCATAATTAAGCTTGGCAGAGATAGAGACCTACAAGCAAATGCAAGAGGCACTTCAATGTAATTTTTCATTGCGTATGAAGTTGCAGTTTTTGCCAGAGAAAGGAGAGCCTGCGCAGGACATCTTTACTGGCAGAGAATCACTTTGTTGTAGGAACTGGCCTCTTTTACACTAACAACCTTGGTAAGTTAGTGTTTCTTAACACCAGCTTCAATTTTATGTAGAATTACACTTAAGGAAATTCTTATCACTAGTTAATAAGGCGACTATATCCTTCCATGTAGATAACAGATAGTGATTTTTATGTCATGTTAGTAGTTCCCTGTAAATCACCACAGAGATGAGTCTGAGTCTGTCCTTCATTGCAGCCACAGGAACATGCTCCATCTCACCCCACTTACCTGCCAATATACCTTAAGAGATCTGCCTCTCTTTTGCAGTACTGCAAAACAGTGGATGAGCTTTTAAGCAGTTTCTTCTCCAAGCATGATTTTCTATTTTATTCATTCCAGTATGTTCTTGCTTCCTGCTGAAAGACATCAGCAAAATGCCTCTTCCAGCAGTTTCAATAATTTTTGCTTTGGGATAGAGCCCAATATTTTCGTCAAAACCTCAGATTGATTGTAAATAGGACCATTGAAACTAATTCTCTTTGCCAGTCTTTATCTCTCCATTTGAAAACAGAGAGCTTTAGCAAATATTGCATCAGCTGTACGCAATCATCCTTCTAGAAAGCTCTGCAGGATTTCCCCAGTAGGCATATTAAAAGCTCCCAGTATTCTGAAACATTTCCTTTTACAGGTTTTCAAAACTTTTCCTGTTTTGGAATATGCAAGGAATAAACCTTGAACCAAGGTGTTTTTTTCTTTTGTATTCAAAAATTCTAGTTGTTTACTCTCTTTTGAAAACAATGAGTGTCTTTGAACAGTGTCCATTTACTTCTTCCATTTGATCTGTGTCTTGTCTACCTGTGTGATGACACTGCATCTACCTAGCACATTTGCCACTTCTCTCTCCCTAACTCAACAATTACCAGCATATTTTTGAGGCCCAAATCAATGTTTGGGGTTGCTTCAGTTTGTGTACAACAAACTAGCAAATCTTTTTGAAATGAGAGTTAGCAACATTTCAAGGGTCCTGTGCTTTTTATCTCCAGTGTAGACAACAAACATGTTAGTAGTAGCTCAGTGAAGTGGTAGTATTTAGTCTGTATACAAATAGAGGCTGCTGGTAATCTCACTGGGTTTTGTACCCAGTGAAATTCAAGCACCAGTGAGATCCATGACTGTTCCGAAGAGGACACGTGCCATCACTGCTACTTCTGCAGTTTGCAGCCCCTTGCTTTGGTTGCTGAACTCATGATGGCTCTTAATTTATCCGTGTACTGAGAAAATTTTATCCTTCCTATTTGGCTCTGCTATGAGAGCAAAGGAGTCATTCACGCAAAGTCATTCAGTTTCAGTGCTATTTTGTGTGCTGACTTACAAAAATTCTAGCTTTAGAGTAACTCTCTTATTCTCAGATGATCAATAAATTATGTTACTATCTGTTAGAAACTCCTCCTGTTAGAAACTCCTCATGCAGGTGGAGCAGTAGATTTTTTTTGTAAGCATCCAGACCTTTGGAGCTTTCTGCCTCCTGGACAAGTGGTTTCCTTGCATTGCAACAGATGCAAGTTGATGACGTCCTTTTAGTTTCACTCAGCTGGCTTCTTCCTTTCCTTCACTTCCAGTTTAGGGTTCCAACTTAATTGCGAATTGGCAGGACACTCATTCCTCAAACAATAACCGTTTGTTAAGTTTGGACCCCATCAAGGCATTCGTACTGCACAGTATAGCACCAACTGTGATCACTGTAATATTTGATGAAAACAGGAGCCTGGCCTTAACCTGTAAGATTCCTTCCAAGTGCTGTGGCCTTTCTATTTCAAGTCACACAAACAAAAGACAAAATGACAAAGAGAAATAAAAGCTAGATCACAACATATGGATAAGAAACAGCACAAGAAAGACCTCTCTGGGGAGGCCCAGTCCCCTGACTCATTTACTTTGACCAGTGGCCCATCATAGCTCAAAATCACGCTGAACCACAAAACTTAATTACAACAGAGTACAGGTATTCATGATGGCATGAAATCTGGGTACACCAGAAAACATCTTTTTGGTTTAAAATTAAAGATGAAAAGTCAGGATTCTGCTTCAGGTGTACCCAAAATTCAGATATTTCATTCTGTAGTCACACAAGCCTTGATATCATCATTTCTGGTTTAATAATGAGAAGAGCTTTCTCTAAATATTCCTAGACGTTCCATTCCTAGGTGTTCACTTCAGTAGTGTGAATGTTTTCTCATTGCTTCCTTTCTTTCTTTCCTATTTGTCTTTGACCAAAACAAGACGCTTCCAGCAGTCCCACATGGCAGAAAAGACAGAAAAATGGCAGGCAGATGGACTGTAGCCCCCACTGCTGTGCTAATCACACACATTCTCTCTCCTGAGCTTTCCCAGAAGGACAAGGTTTGACCTACTGGATTCTGCTCTCTTCATTGCCTTATGTCTATTTTTTGCCCTTCTCCTGAGAGATCCGGGCTGCATGGCAGGAGGGATCTGCCCGGCAGGGAACTCTCTGTCTGCAGAGAGCAAGCCACAGATAGTGTGGAAATGTGAATAGCCTGAAAGGATCACTGCTAAGAGAGCATAAGTAACAAAATTACTGAGTTCAGGCTCACTGATCTTCCCCTTTCTATTCATGAGTTCCGTATTAGGCATAACTCAATCTCAACTAATAATATCAATGCAATATTTAATCAACAATCAAAAACAATGAAAGCTTAATCAAGGTTTGAGTTTGCTTTCTCAGATATAAATTAGTAGGTCTAGATTAGAGATGAATACATTCCATTAGATCCTCAGATGTAGGTGACTGTCCTTAGCACAGGGAATATGACAGATGATGCTTTGAGAAAAACTGGCTACAGAGGGGGGCATTCAGACTGTAAATGTAGCTTTCCTTTTTTATGTAATGAAATGGTTGTAATCACTGAAAGGAAACCACACAAATGTTTCACACATATGGCAATCTCCAGCAGTCAATCAAATAATTTCCCCAACACAATGAACACAATCTTTCCAGTTCTAGGCCTTTGCCATACAGCTAATAGCTCTACTGTTCCAGAAAGCAATCACATGCCCCATGCCTTTCCCTGCGTGTGCAGCTTTCCCGGTCAAACGAACCATAAACATGGTATTTTTTCACTCCCTTGAACAGGAGTAGGTTGTAATCCTGCAACCGGGAAATGCTGTGATTAGGAATTATTATGATGAATTTTCTGAACTGAATGCAAAGGCGCACAGGAAATATCTCTCTGTGATTTTAAATCCTTTATACAGGAGCTACTGGATTCTCAGAAACAGCAACCAGTGACTGAAGCCAAAGGGTTGGTTATCTGTTCTTTCCCCCTTTCTTTTCTCCCATTGATGCAGGAAACAGAACTAAAGAAAAATCTGATTTTAAGAGATAGGAATACATTTTTACTATAAATAAATCTTGGGCAAACACAGAATGAGCAACAGCAATGTTGTTTCCCTTTTTGAATGGGACACTTGGCATTAAGACGTAAAATATCTCCTACCTGTGCAAATAATTTGTTAAAACAGCAGCTGTCCCACTTTCAGTCATAAGAAGGCAGTTAAAGTCCTAGCTGTGGCTATAGGTAAGGAGACAGGCATCAGCACAACTTGAATCCTGTCCCTTTTGCTTTTGCTTACCAGTAGCCATGCACTACCCCTGGCCTTCCATGAAGCGACAGACACATCTGCTATCAGCCAGAGAGGGGAAGTCCCTGAGAAATGCAAGGTTTAGTTCTTGTATCCAAACACACATACTATGAGATTTTGTGCAAATCATTGCATTTGGTTGGTCCAGATACTTTAAAAAACTTACTTTTAAGTTTTTTTCCTAAGGCTTAAAACATTCAAGTGTTCATCCTCTAAAGAGGAATACACCCAAGAGTAAGATGCACAGGTATTCAGTATCTACAGAGTGTTAGATGAAGGTTCACTCCTATCTTCTAAACCTGGGAGAAACAGGCATCTTGCTGTACAAGACTTCAGTAGCAGAAAAACTCATCTGGGAGTGAGAAGTATGATTTTAATTCTTCCTCCAAACTTACTCTCCTGAACCTCATATTTCTGCCCATTGCCTATGGCTGTACAAGCCCTCAGGTTCAAAGATATAGAGAAAGGATGAGAAGAAAGGCAAGAGCCTTTAAATCAAGGTGGGATGGGAGGGAGAATATGTTTCTCCTAGAGAAAGTGTAGGGTTTTGTACAGATGGAATTTAAAGACTCAACAAGCAGGATGGCAAATAAGATGCTCCTTTGTTGGGTAACATATCTGGATTCCAGTCACTGCTTTAATTCAGTCATCAAGAACAATTTTTTAATTTAATTTAATTTAATTTATTATTATTTTTACATTTAAAGTAATTATCTCTCTTTTTCTAAGGGAATATTTAATTGTTTACAAAATGGAGCTGCTACAAACAACAAAATTAAGAGCACTGCTATACTTGCATAACACAAGTTCTCAACGTCCTGGTGGATGAAGGAAACGAGAGCAAGGAGAGAAAAGAGCAGTTCTCACTCTGTATGGGCATAAGGAAGCACAGAATCCAGACACTCTTTTCCTAAGTACCCTAACCATCTGGAGTGCAACTTTGAGAGAACAAGCTCAGTGGATACACCGCAAGAAAGCCTAAGGTTTAGATCTTAGTCAGCTCAGGTATGGGAGATAAGAGCTGTTAGGCCTGAAGAAATGGAGGCTGTTCCATTTATTTAAAAAAGTAAAACTATAGGCAGAAGGCCTTTAGTGTTAAAACCCAAATATCTGTGGAATTAGGCTCTAGGAGTATAAGGCTGAGTGCTGAAGTTCATGGTGTTAGAATTCTGTGTCTAACTGTTGTATACAAACTGATATGGACATCAAAGCTGACTTTCTGGATTTGATCTTCTATACTTTTTTTTCACTATTTCTTATACAACAAGTAATAAATGTTACTTTTTTTTTTTTTTTTTTTTTTTTTTTTTTTCCTGAGGCTTTTTTGGAGGATAAAAGCCCTAAAAAGTTTTAGGTGTTCACCCTGTGTGGGAGCAACAGTCTCTCTAAAAGGCTGTGTATCTAGTGGAGCGAATACATGACTGGTAGAATATGCAAGCACACGTATTTCCATCTGAGTGACAGCACAACCGGAGCATCAAATGAGCATCAGTGGATGCAGTGGAGTACTAAGAGCATGAGGACATTAAGCATGGGGGTTTGGAGCATCAGAACAGGCCAGAAAACAGGCCTGGAGAGACTTTAGATTCTTCCAGTGAAAGAGCAGACAGCCCAGTAACATGAGCCTGCAAAGCTAAGAGATGAACACCACTCCTGCATCAGCTTACACTTAAGGACATTCCACCACCACCTTACAGAATCACAGAATCACAGAATTGCCAGGGTTGGGAGGGACCTCAAGGATCATGAATCTCCAACCCCCCTGCCACATGCAGGGCCACCACCATTCCACCTAATGCTAGACCAGACTGCCCAGGGCCCCATCCAATCTGGCTTTGAACACCTCCAGGGACGGGGCATCCACAACCTCCCTGGGCAGCCTGTTCCAGTACCTCACCACTCTCTCCGTAAAGAATTTCCCCCTGACATCCAACCTATATCTCCCTTCCCTCAGCTTAAAACCATTTCCCCTTGTCCTGCTGTCACTCACCCTTTCAAAGAGTTGATTCCCCTCCTCTTTGTAGGCTCCCTTTATGTACTGAAAGGCTGCAATGAGGTCACCCCGCAGCCTTCTTTTCTCCAGGCTGAACAAGCCCAGCTCCCTCAGCCTGTCCTCATAGGGGAGGTGCTCCAGTCCCCTGATCATCTTTGTGGCCCTCCTCTGGACCCTCTCCAACAGCTCCCTGTCTTTCTTGTACTGGGGGCTCCAGACCTGGACGCAGTATTCCAGATGGGGCCTCACAAGAGCAGAGTAGAGGGGAACAATCACCTCTCTGTCCCTGCTGGCCACCCCTCTTCTGATGGAGCCCAGGATCCCATTTGCCTTCCGAGCCGCAAGGGCACACTGCTGGCTCATGTTAAGTTTTTCGTCTACCAAGACCCCCAGGTCCTTCTCCACAGGGCTGCTCTCAAGGACCTCTCCTTCCAGTCTGTAGGGATGCCTGGGATTCCTCCGGCCCAAGTGCAAAACTCTGCACTTTGCAGTGTTGAACCTCATCAGGTTCACCCGGGCCCACCTTTCTAGCCTCTCGAGGTCCCTCTGAATGGCATCCCGTCCTTCAACTGTGTCAACCACACCACTCAGCTTGGTGTCGTCAGCAAACTTGCTGAGGGTGCACTCAATTCCGTCATCAATGTCATTGATAAAGATGTTAAAGAGCACCGGTCCCAAGACAGATCCCTGGGGGACGCCGCTCGTTACCAGCCTCCACCTGGACATAGAGCCATTGATGATCACCCTCTGTCTGCGGCCTTTCAACCAGTTTCTTATCCATCGAGTGGTCCACCCATCAAATCCACATCCCTCCAGTTTGGAGAGAAGGATGTGGTGGGGGACCATGTCAAAGGCCTTGCTCAAGTCCAGGTAAATGACATCGGTCGCCTTTCCCTTGTCCACCGATGCCGTCACTCCATCATAAAAGGCCACCAGATTGGTCAAGCATGACCTTCCTCTGGTGAAGCCGTGCTGGCTGTCACGGATCACACGCCCTTTCCTCATGTGATCAAGCATGTCATCCAGGATGATCTGTTCCATGATCTTCCCAGGCACAGAGGTGAGACTCACCGGCCTGTAGTTCCCAGGGTCCTCCTTGCTCCCTTTCTTGTAAATGGGAGTGACGTGACCCTTCCTCCAGTCATCCGGGACCACACCAGACAGCCACGACTTCTCAAATATGATGGAGAGCGGCTCGGCAACCACCTCAGCCAGCTCCTTCAGAACCCTGGGATGCATGCCATCCGGCCCCATAGACTTGTACACATTCAGTCTCATGAGGCGGTCTCGGACCTGCTCTGTCCTCACAGCAGGGGGGGATTTACCACCCCAGTCCCCACCCAGAGGTGTAGGGATGCAGGGCTCAGGGACGGAAGGAGTACTGGAGTCCTGGCTGCCAGTGAAGACCGAGGCAAAGAACTCATTCAGTACCTCGGCCTTCTCTTCATCCGTTGAAACCAGTTCTCCTTTTACGTTTACCAAAGGAGGTACACTCGCTTTGGCCTGTCTCTTCTGGCTAATGTACCTATAGAAAGTCTTCCTGTTGTTTTTCACGTCCCTCGCCAAGTTCAGTTCCACCTGCGCCTTGGCTTTCCTGATCCCACATCTGCAAGTCCGGACGACATCCCTGTATTCTTCCCAGGTGGCATGCCCTTGTTTCCAGAGTTTGTACACACCTCTCTTTGCCCTCAGCTCTCTCAGCAGGTCCTTACTGAGCCACGCTGGCATTCTCCCTCCTCTGCCCGCTTTCTTGTTCAGTGGGACAGAGAGTTCTTGCGCTCTTAGGAAGGCATCCTTGAAGAGTAACCAGCTCTCTTCAGCATTTTTGTTTTTAAAGAGAGCATCCCAGGGGATCTTGGCCAACAGTCCATTGAACAGCTTAAAGTTTGCTCTCCCAAAGTTCAGGGTCCTGATGCCACTCTTCACCAGGCCCACAGTTCTCGAGATCACAAACTCGATCAGAGCGTGGTCACTGCAACCCAGGCTGCCTCCGACCTTAACACCATTAATTATTTCCTCCACATTGGTGAGCAGCAGGTCCAGCAGCGCTTCACCTCTGGTCGGTCTGTCCAACACCTGGACCAGAAAGTTATCATCAACACATTCCAAGAGCCTCCTGGACCTCTTGCAACTCGCCGTGTGATCTATCCAGGAGATATCCGGATGGTTGAAGTCCCCCATCAGGACAAGAGCCCGTGAGCACGAAGCCTCCCGCATCTGAAGCAAGAATACATTACCTACAACGATAAATCCTTCACCCTGTGCCACTTATGTCCTCCCAGTGCTGGCTCCTGCACAGTGTTGCAGCTTGGCCTTGCATCCTCACAGCCTGGGAAGGTTGAGAAGAAGATAGAGGCTTCAAGGGAGGGGCCCAACAAACAAGATTGTAACAGTGAGCAAGTTTTTGTTGCCTTCATATTTCTGGTTGTGCCCACTTAGGTTGCTAGCATGTGCTTATAACTGGGCTCTTAAAGCATCATAAGCATTGTTACCAACTTGAGATAAAATCACACTTTCATTTTGCTGTGTGCACTCATCCTGAGGGGCACAACCCTGCTGCACACTGTGTATGGAGCAAAGGCGGCCGAGCTAGTGTTAAAGGAAAGGTGGGGTTACTTATCAGATCGCAGCTTTGTGCTGCTGTGGCTTATTTAGAAGGAGCTGAGATATTCAGAGGTAGCAGAGTTGTGCTGAGCAGACACTTCAGTACAGGAATGGGTAATATTTTTCAAGTAAATATACTTGGCAAGAGCTGCTATACAAAAATAATCAATTTTAAGTCAGTAAATAATAATCACTCAGAACTGATGCCGTTGACTCCCTGTGCCTTGATGATGTTTTAAATATTGCTGACTGCTGCTGTGTTGATACAAGTAATGCAAATCCACGCACTTTCTGACAGGGAAAGCACAGGAAAACAGAGGCTCCAGGGCTAAACAGCCTCTTGCAACAGGAAATATTTTCAGAACAAAAAGTGATGGGGTCATGCATAAGTTTTGCTCTAGCTGCTATTCTGGCAGCTGAACAGTCTGCTGGGGGAGGCAGGCAGTTCAGCTCCCTTGACCTAAAGAGTTTCTTTTCTTTATTAATTGGCTGTTTTGACATGCTGCTTTTGGTACCTATGCTTTGTTTACTTTTTTGTTTTCTTCTTCATTTTCATTTTCTTTTTTAAGAAAAGAAGGAGACATGGCAGAAGAGGCCACAGGAATCCGGGCAGAAATGCTTCTCTTTTGGCAATGTCTGATTTTCAGTAACCTTGGCATACAATATACAGATGGGCCTGGAGATAAATCCCAATCCAGCCATGGGTCACTGTTATTACGACAATCCATCTAGCTTTGTGCTGAATTCTGTCATACAGAAAACTTTTAACAAGCAAACATCCTGTGTGTGGGGGGGGGGGGGGGGGGGTGCGCATCAAGGCATGGAATCCAACTTCCATTCTAGTTTCAGGGACTTTCCCTTTTGAAGCCTAAATCACTGAAATGAGAACAGTGCCAAGTTAACAAGAGTATGTCTGACACCACACTGCCCACAAAATGTCTCTAAACAGAACATAATATGTGATTGATGGTGACATGAACTCCCCAGATGCTTGCACAGCCGAGATTAGTATTATGGTATGGTATGTTGTGATTAAACAAAATAGTTTTGGCACTGTCTTTTGACAAGCTTTTTGTATAAATCAGTTGTGTCGAGCTACACATCTGAATCTCTAATTTATCCCATGACTGAGTGTCCCATCACCGAGTGAAAGAAGCTTTTTCTCCTTTCACTTCCTTGCTTCTCTGATAAGAAACAGCTCACAACATCATTGTAGCACCAGAACATACAGGACACATCCAGGCAGACTTGCCTAACCTGCAGGTGGCTTCCAGCAAGTGAGGAAGACCTCAATGGAGAGGTGCAAGGACAGTGCAGTCACTCTGCTGGGAGCTTGTGGAATCATGCTGGCTCTTGAAGGTGACCTGACTGCTTTTGAAGCATGTCTCTGATACTTGGAGCATGGGGTGAGAGTCCAGAAATGACTGAGAATGAATGAGAATAGCCAGGATCAGACAAGCTTACTAGCTCAGCTTCTGTGCTGGTTTTAAGGAAAAAAGGTTCTGAATGAGCAGGAGTAAGGAATCATAGAATAATTAAGGTTGGAAAAGAGCACTAAGATAATCCAGTCCAACTACGAACCCATTATCACCATGCCCAAGGAAGACAAATGTGGGCAAAGAGTGAGGCTTGTGCCAGGAAGGACAGCCCTGGTGCTGCTGGGGAGATGGTTGGCACTACTCCCTGTCCCTGTGCTCAGAGGTCTGACCCACATGGGAAGGTGATAAAAACTGCAGCAGACCAGTTGAGCCTCCTCATTTACCCCACAAAATTATATAGCAGACAATGTGGCCATGTGGAGGGACAGGGCAAATTGATGCTGCAACTGAAATGAATGAGATGGCTTTTGTTGCAAATCAGTAGGTGCATCTTGGTAGGACATCCCAAATGTGACTGGTTGAAGTGATCACGATCCCATAAGCATGTCCATCAGCTGAGAAATTGGCTGTCACTGGAATTCTACCATGAATGAACTGCTGACGAGTTCAGCAGCCCAAGAGAGGTATGAAATCTGATTAGAGTAACTATGGATCAGGCCTTTCACTGGACAGTGTCACCAATACTGACTTTTCAAACGCTTTAATTTTTTAAACTTTTAAGATCTGCAGCATGAAGTATATAAATTATTTATAAGGTATTACATGAATTCAATCTACTCACAACTCTTCTTTAAACTACGTCACATACTAGTCTGTTTACTTTGAGTGAACTGTGAGTAAGGCAGAGAGTGCAAGACCAAAGCAAGCAGGAAACTTCCAGTGTGGCCAGACTTGTAAAGGTATCATTCTCGCGTTGTGTTTGTGTAATCATTCATATCATGGTTATCAGACAGAACCTGATTTTTGAGTCATTGTGAACACTGCAGTTCACCAGCAGCAGAGGGAGTGCTGCAGCTACAGGAAACAACATGCACCAGCACAGCAGGGCAGTTAACTTCCAGCAAGAGCCAAGTCTCTGCTATTCATGCTGATCTTCATGTGCAATTTTACAAGTGTTTCATGCCATATCTTAGACAAGATTTATTTTAACTAATGTCATTTATGGCTCTAATATAGTATGTAGGTCACCACAAAAGTAATGCCTCCTATTTCCACAGAAACTACAACAGATACAAAGTGCACAATAACACTATTCAGTAGAGCAAATTCTCAGCTCCAAAACACGTTTCAATAGAGTCACTACCATTAGCTGTACATTTTTTCTCAGCACTGGACCAACATAATAAAGTAGGAGGCATTACTTTTGGAGCAGCCCTATATACTGGGCTTTTACTACCAATATGTTCAAAACTACCTTTCCTTAGCATCTCTAAAGACCACCATGATATTATTTGTGTTTTAATGCTTCTGTCAATGTAAAATCCTGGTGCACTGAGATCTGTGCAGCAGTTAAGACAGACACTTCATCAAACAGTGTGCAGGCATGTAAATTTGGGCACCATCTCGAAAAGAAAAATTTTGTCTCATTTGTGAGACAGCAAAGGCAAGGATAAAATAGTTAAAAGTACCCACTGCATTATTTTTATTGTTGTAAATATATTTTCTGTCCTTGAATAACAATTTGGAACTTCAAGCACTGTATAAAAATCAAGTATTGAAGAGCAATTTTTTTTTTTTTTGAAACAGTCACTCAGCATGAACTGCCTAAGGAGTTAGTATAAGCTGTTATTCAGTCATACAGCAAAAGATCTCAGAAGAAAGAGACTTTCCCTGTTGCACTCAGCTTGAGGAAATTTCCACGTTAGCCTGGCAGGCCCTTGTTAAACCAAAATATATGCTGAGGCTTCACACCTTCTCAGGTGTTGTGATCAAGTTTCATCAGAACAATGCTGCATCTTGGCCATAGCTTTCTGAGAAGAGAGCATGGTGCAAGCATTGTGAAAAGGGCAATCTGTGCCCAAGAAAAAACTCTGGAGGACAGAGAAAGAGTATAAAATTTCCCCATCCTTGCAGCAGCTTGCCTTGTTTCCCTTTCCTACCTCCACTCTCCAATAAATACTGATCAGTAGACACTGCAGGTCCTCTTGCTTGACCTAGAAGGTACTGGTCTGTTGTCCAGAGCTGAGCTGGTATCTGCATAAAACTGACTTTGCCCTCATTGGCACTAATTGTGATAGGGGCACATAGCATGTAATTTAGAGAACTAGATATTAATATTGCATATGTATGTGTAACTCTTTTCTCCGCTTCTCTCTCCACTCTCCTCTCTTTTTCTGTCCATATTCTCTGTTCTCCATGGGGCTGGAGCAATAGCACTGCAGCAGCTGTGATGCTTTAAGAGCTGAGGTTGGTGGGAAGAAGAATTAGCCTACATTAGGCCAGCTGATTTCAGCTTCATAAGCATTTCTTGACTTCCACATTTGAAGTCAAGAGTTGATCTTAAATTCTGACATTAATTGTGGACCAAAAAATTCCTCTCAATCTGTGCAAATTCACTTACTTTCAATGTGGTCAGTGGTCAACTGCTTGTGACACATGAGGATATTTTGAATGGCCCATAGTACAGTTTAAGATAATGCTGAGAATTCATCTATGGAGGGCAAAAGTTTATTTCCACTCAATTTGTGAAATCCATTGAATTCAGAGAACACAGTCCCTGCTCCTCAGAATCAAGGTGCTGCCAATGAGTTCATTTGCAACATCTTGCCTCTGTGAGGCAGCATCCCTTAGCTCCTACTGAGCTTCTACCAGAGCTTTCCAATTCTACACTGAGAAATAATACACAGCTTGGCGCGTGCTCCTAAAAACTTGCTTTTCCAGCTTTAAAGCTCACTCATCTTTGAGGATGCTCCATTTATTTGGGCTGGAATGTAATATTTAATTGAAGCTGCTCCAGGCTCCAGGCTGAACAGTGCTTTTAAAATGTGGTGCATCTCCTATGAATCACATCATATCCTGGGATCTGTATTGTATCAAGTTGCCTTTTTACAGCTCTAGGCTGAAAACTTGAAAGCAAAGCAGTTTGAAAAGGCTGTATAAAAGCAAGCAAGCACAAAGAGGTTTGTTTGCCTCACAGCCAGGCCAAGGTTGCTATCTGGGGAATACTCTGAAGCACAAGCCACAAAATATGAACACTTGCCATATTATCAGTTATTTTTAGCAGAGTGAAAAGAATGAACTTAGTTTTAAGAAACACATTAAAGATTAAAGATGTGTCCTTAAATTAACTCAGGTTTTCTTTAGTTCGTTGAACCATTAGCATTGAACACTGATAGCATTTCATATACCCGCTCTAGAAGCCTATTCTACATACAAATTCAAAATGCACCATGAAGTAAGATTGAGTACACAACTATGTAGTTAAACATGAAAAGGAGAGTTAGAATCATTTGGAAAAGGACAGTTCTACACATCTAGAAGGCCATACATTTCTATACCTCAAGTGCCAGCTTGCCTGATGTTTTAATAATGTTTCAGAGAGCTCATATTCAGAGTTCTATTTATTAAAATTACACCTTCTGAGGTTGTTATACATAATGTATTTCTTGCCTCTGGCCCCAGTTCAGGTGGTATCTTTTCTCTTTCCAAGCACTATAGTTATTAATCTCGTACGTGCTTTAGACTTCAATGGATCTCAAGTTCTGATGGCACTTAAGCAGATATTGATATGCTTATGTGAGGAACCATAAGCACAAACTTAAAGCCATGTCTTAAACAAAGGTTCTAGAAACTAATTTTTCTGTGAACCACAGAAGCAGACCTAATCCTGTACCACACACGTGGCCAAGTCATAGTGAGATGAGAGCTGCAGTCTTTCTAACCTTCTCTAAAGCAGCAGCCCGTAGCTACTTTGCCTCCTTGCAAAGGAAGTCAATACAGCCAGGAATCTGCAACCAATGTCTGATTTTAATTAATTACTCCATTATTAAAGAAAGTTATTAACTGTCATTGAACTTAGTGTCATAAGCTTGCTGCAGAGGAAAATCTCTCCAGCTACACAGTTCTAAAAGCCCTCCTAGTCTGATTGTAAGCTGGTAGTTTCAGACAAGTCATATTACACTGTTCAGGATGTTACCTTTTATCAAAATAGACTTTTCTCCTTTAAAACAAAGGAAAGAGAAACTGATGAGGGACTAAAATCTACCTCAGGCAAAGAACCTGTTCTGTAAAATCAAGGAAATAGTTCTGATATAAACACTGACAACTGATCGCTGAAGTTTTTCTCATGATAGAGACATTGATAGTAGAAGGACTGGGCAGCCACTCTGGTGCTTATATGAGATGCATTTCATCATAGAATCAGAACAGCTTGGGTTGGAAAGAAACTCAGAGCTCATCTAGATCCAAGCCCCTGCCATGGGCAGGCTGTTCCCCCAGCAGCTCAGGCTGCCCAGAGCCCCATCCAACCTGGCCTTTAGTGCCTCCAGGGATGGGGCATCCACAGCTTCTCTGGGCAGCTATGCCAGGGCCTCACCATTCTCTGAGTGAAAAATTTCTTCCAAGTATCTAACCTAAATCTCACCTCTTTTAGTTTGAAGCTACTCTGCTTTCTTCACTATCTGTCCACTGCTTTCTGTCACTATCAGACCATGAAATGAGTTGGTCTCCCTCCTGTTTAGAAGATCCCTTTAAGTACTGGAAGGCCTCAATGATGTCTCACCAGAGCCCTTTTTTTCTATGGGCTGAACAAGTCCAGCTCCCTCAGTCTTCTTTGTAGGAGAGGTGCTCCAGCCCTCTGATCACCTTAGGCCCTCCTCTGGAATCCACTCCAAGAGCTCCACATCCTTCCTGTACTGGGGGCCCCAGGCCTGGATGCAGTACTGCAGATGGGGCCTCACAGGAGCCAAGTAGAGGGGGACAATCAGCTCCCTCTCCCTGCTGGCCACTCCTCTGTTGATGCAGCCTAGGATACCATTGGCCGTCCAGGCTGCAAGCACACACTGCTGGCCCAAGTCCAGCTTTTCATCCCTCAGGACTCCTAAGCCCTTCTCCACAGGGCTGCTCTGAAGTTCTTGTTCTCCCAGTCTGTACACATACTTAGGATTTTCCCAACCTCATGCAGCACCTTACTAACATTTGCTAGTAACTACTAATAGAAAAGAGGATGGAGGGGAACAGGAATGTACAGTTTTCTCTTTTTTTTTTTTTGAAATTCAAACTACTTACTACCTCAGTACTGAACAGATGAGTACTTGTGTGCATGCAGGTGATTTACAAGGATCCACTGGAAAATATAGAACCACATCCTCCATTTCTGCATCTTTTTTTCTCCTGGAATCTGAGAATAATTGAACTGAAGTAGGGAGGAGAATCACATCTGAGGTTTTGATTTCTCTCTCTCTCTCTCTCTCTTTTTAATTAAGCTTTTCTTGCAGGCTATCACTTGCACAGAATGCAAGATGTCCGCTTGCAGAAACCTAACATGCTGTTTGGCAGAAATGTTCCAGTTTAATTAAACCTTTGAAAGAGGTTACTACTTTTAATGTGGGAGGAGGGCTACTCTCATGGTTTGCTACAGCAGAAATATCTTCTTCCAACAGAAATTAAATAGCTAGGGAAAAAGAAGCCAGTGGCCGGATACAGTGCAAATGAGGATTAAATGACAACAAAAAACAAGAACAAGGAATAGATCAGCAATAAGGGAAATGAAGACAGAATGAGTAACTGTATGAGGAAACAGTATGAGTAACAGTTTTAAAGGAAATTACTTTTTATGCTAAAGAGCCATGAAAATGCTGGACTATCTTTACTGCATAAGGAAGTAGTGATCACAGTGTGAAATTATGATTTAGAAACTGGAAAATGGAAAGCCCCATCTTAATATGCAATCCACCTCATTAAAAAGTCTGAGGGTTCATAAAAAAGCTTTTTTTTTATAGATTCGATTATAGATGGAGAGAATGAAGGAACTGTATATGAAGAAAAGTACAGAAGACATAAGAAAAATAAAAAGCTAATATCCAAAACATTTATTTATGATTCTGAAGACAGTCTGAATGCAGGGAAAGCCTCAAATAAATTTGTGAACAATTTCTGGCACTAAATGTTACATTTCTGCACTTTGTAGTGAATGACTCTGGATGCATCACAAAAAAATCGGGTTGAAAGAGAGAAAAACTGAAGAAGGAGAGAGGAGAAAAACACAGTGAACGGAGAAAGGATGAAAAGAAGATCAGTGAACTTATCTAAGAAAGAGGAAGGGTGCATGAAAAAGCAGCTTGTCTGTAGAGAAAGGGTATGATGGGAAAAATGATAGTTCAGAAGTACAGTTGTTGATGAGGATCTTCCTTGGTATCTTTGTCCTGCTGCAGGGACGATGGGAGGTCAGAACCCCACTCAGATTAGTTCAGGATCAGAGACTCTCGAAATCTGCACAAAGATAATTTTTTTTCTGATGTGGTTTGGCATATATCTCAGGTAGTCCCAGGTTTACTACAAGAGAGAAAGAAATGGAATGAAGAGACTGGAAGGAGAAAGAACATAAACAGGGAGAATTTAGTTGCTTTTTTTTTTTTTTTCCAGTGCAGTGTTGAACTGGTGAAATGTAATTAATATTGATCCTCTGTGATTCAGAAACTGTCTGTAGCAGCTTCTTTGAATACAGATGACACTTACAAAGCTCCTTTTGGTTTTAAAGGAGCAAAGAGCTGCATCTAGCACCAACAAATGTGGAAGAAAAAAGGCAACACTGGGCATTAGTGTGATGGGGGATCTCAATAAGAGGCAGAGCTTTTAGCAAGGGCAATTAAAAATCGGTATATCACAGCAGTGTTTGAAATGCATTGCACTGTTAGAGACTGCTGAGGGCACTCATGAAGACGTTGCTGCAGTTGCTAATGTGTAATGGAGCACTGCCATAGGCAGAACGTATCATAAATGCTGTGAGCTGTGACAGATCATCATGAAGTTCATCATCTATGTCACATGCGTGCACCCTCATGTAAAACTTCCTAGAAAACCTGTGTCCTGGAAAGATGGATGCCCGAACAGCAGATCCTGTGGGCTGCCAAATGGCTGTTGCTGATATATTTCTGCCAATCCATTTTCATGACAAAGTTGCTTCTCTTCTTCCCAGCCACGGTAAGGCCTTGCTTGTCACAGCCTCCCAGCCCATCTGTCCTATCAAATTGGCTTTTCTCCCTCTGGCTGTTTTGTGTTTCCCTGGTGTAAGCAGGTTTTAATCCCTCCATCTGATTAGTTAGGAGAAAAAACCATGCTTAATCTGATAACAGCAGGATAATGTAGCAC
This sequence comes from Phasianus colchicus, assembly GCF_987193195.1. Taxonomy (NCBI): domain Eukaryota; kingdom Metazoa; phylum Chordata; class Aves; order Galliformes; family Phasianidae; genus Phasianus; species Phasianus colchicus. The sequence continues at coordinate 21,144,213 of NC_143436.1, forward strand.
TGCAAAGATGGTATGATTTAATTATGTAAAAATATTTATTTATTTATTTACTTATTTATGGGCTCTTCAGCAGAATGCAATGGCTTTTGTTTCCAAGAAACTAAATGTTCCCCTAAAAGCATATTGGATTTAAGAGCACTTTATAAAATATCAATATTCCCCACTAAGAAAACATTTCTCTGAGTTCATTTTGGTAGCACGTTTTGAATTGCTGATGTTCCTAATGGGCTTATGCTGTCCTGTGTATTCTCAGCTCAATTTGCCCACTCTGGGAATTTGTACATTCACAAAAATCAACTAGCAAACACTCTCTCCTTAGAAAAAAAGTCGCTGCCTTCCAAAGAAATCTCATTATAATGATTTCCACAATGACACAGCTGAAATAACTTGCAGATTTAAATGCTTAAATTGACAACTTATTAAATGTTTTTATTTAAACTAAGTAACTTACCCAGGCCTGAACATTTTAGTTCTTGGCACGTCTCAGGCAGACTAGCTGTTGAATTTGGAAACCCCTGCCTCATACTGTCTATGTCAGGTTATTAGACCTGAAAATGGTGTTTAACAAACCTCCTCCTTGTAGGAACGTGTGACACTCGGCTGGCTGACACAGCCAGGCACACATCTGGCTCAGGATGAGGAAAGGCACACCTGGCACTTGGGGTTACGTGGTGGCAGAGTCCCTCCCAAGTGCACAAAAACCTCTCCAGAGCTCTGGATGGGACCTTCTACTCCAATATCCCTCCTGGTGACCACTCAATGGTCCTCTAATCTCACATGATTCTACTGACGTCGAGAGGTTTGAGAGGACATGCACATGGAGGAGCAGCATGTCCAGATCGTGGATGGCCTGAGGCAGAGCCCAAAGAACTCAGATCAGCAGCTGAGCTAAGTCAGACACACAGAAGGATCACTGCCATTGACCTCAGGCAGAGAATGACCACCCCTTTCCCATAACAAGCTATGGTAGTTAAGCTGCATTACCTTGTAGGTGAATCTAAACTTCTCAGGGTGGCTGTGGGCTGACTTCTGGTCATATCAACCTATGGCATCTCCTACAGGTGGAGTTCTCTGTGCTAAGATCTTTGTTCCTTAGGAACCAGTTCCATCCAGCAGTCCCCAATCTGTTCCCAACTAGCTCCTGCACACCTACACCAGACAGTTCATTGGGCATGGACACAGCCTCCTTCCTATTGATTTGACAGCACTGAGCAAGCCTGGCTGAGAGCAGTGAATATAGTCTATGAAGGTCTAACAATTATTTTTGCCCTTCCAGGACATTGTGAATGCTGAAAGGCGAATTAACCCAGTCTGCTTTCCTGAGGACAAAGAGCTCCTGTGATCTTCTTACAGCATGTGGCTTTTGTTCCACATTCTTAGTTTTATTTTGTGTTTTAAACTAATGTACTACTAGATCTTATCTTCAGCAATACCCAGTGGACCAGGAAAGTGTCACCAGGAAATATGCTCCTGTTATGTGTGTAGCCAAATGAGACCTGATTTCTCCAGTCCTTGACAAAGTTTCCTTAGAAAACAACATAATAATTATAATGAGAAATGAGCCTAGAACATGGGTGGTTTTTTTTGCTCAGAAAAATGAAATGGCAATATGATTCAGGTCTCTTACTAATGGATGTTTCTGGCAGTACAAAATATGGGAGGACATTTTTTATCACTGGCATTGTGATTTTAGCTACAGTGAGTTATTAGCAACATCTAAAAGGCAAGATCTTCAAAGCTGAAATTTAAAAAAATGTAATGTAAAAGAATGTATCTATCATATTTGTCATGGATTGAAAGTACAGGGCAGGAGAGGTGAATAGTCATTGAATTTACACAGGATGACTCTAAGTGCAGTGCTCTTTTTTGGAAGCTTATGACTAATATTGGATCCTACTGTAACCTTTTGTTAACAAGAATTTAAGTGCCCTTCCTGCATAAATGAGATTATTTTACTTAGAGTATACAGTCTGTTATTAATATGGTCTCAAACGCTTCATCATATTTATAGTCTTACCAAATGTTAATGGTTTATTTGAAGTTTCTTTTCTGATTATCTGCTTTGCACTGATATTCTAGTTAAAAAATCATATCCAACACAATTCACCTGTTTCTAAAAAAGGATTGGGTAAAGTATATTGCTCTATTTTTGTTAACTTGTATGAATTTTTACATCAACATTTTCATTATTCTTTGACTTAAAAGAGGAGCTTGCATGCTAGTCTTAGTCTGGAATGTGCCTTTTTGCTTATTTCTGATCTTGAATCTGCCCAAGCAATTGCAACCCAGTTGCAATTGCCAGAAAAACAGTTTGCAGGAACAAACACTGGCCTCAAATCTAAAGAGTTACTGCAAACAAACTAACTAATAGCAACAACAAAAAACCTACCTCATCATCTTTAGCCCATATCCAAAGATCTGGAGAAATTTTACTAACATTTCTGGTATTTAATGAGTTAATTTTCTGCTGAATCAAACATGTTACAGATAATGCTTTTACTGAAAAACGGAAAAGAAAACTGACAAGATAGATAAGCAGGGTAATAGTATTTAAATATTGAAGTATTAAAGTGTAAAAGGACTATTAACAATTTACTGCAGTATCCTCTGGAGAATCAACTGCTGAACCAGCTATTTGCTTCTCACCTCTTGCAGTTCCCTTCATTCTCTCTTTTAAGATTTTTAAGTGCTGCTCAATAGCAAGGCGTCCTCAAACTCATTTAATTTGTTATCGTGCTTCCTTTCTTCCAGCTGCTTTTGGATCTGCTGTGCCCTTCTCACAGGCAGCCTCTGTCCTGGGTGCACTGGGCTGATCAGGCTGAGCCCTGCAGATCTGATGACACTGTTGTTCTGCTCTCACGTGAACCTGAGTGACACTAAGAACTAAACATGCTCTCACCCCTCACATGGGACATTTAAGTATCTTCTGTGCTTCCTGAACTCAGAGATTTCAACAGCCTTCTATATCTTATACCTTCTGCCATTCTGGTCTCTTCTCTGTAGGTTCTTACCTTTGCACCCTGGTGCCTACGTTTTGGATGGCAGTCACCCTGGTGTGGGCAGCCTGTAGGCTATTGCAGTGTGATTCCTGAAGAAGGATCTCTTCATACAGCTGGTACTAGAGCTGTGCTGGGCGGGAGGCTGTATCCTTGGGATGGGAGGGCTGGCTGCTAAGCTCAGACCAACTAGGATCCTGCTTGGTCCCAGACATGTCAGGTCACTGCTGTTAGGATGCTCCTGCAAACTCAGTAATGGGCTTTTGAGCTGGAACACAGCAGGCTGTTTTGCCACATTCACCTTTCTTCCATTGCTGTACTGACCAAAGCAGGCAGCAACAAGCTTTAGTGCTGTGCCACTGTCAGGATACAGTGCTTTGATTGCCCAGAAGTAGGCATTACTTATGAAGATAAAGCAGGTGAAGACTTTTTGACTCTTACCTTAAGAATTCTGCACTGCAGAAATACAGTGAAAATAGATTCTTAACTATTTTGAAGAAACATTGTCTAACACTTATTTTTACTAAAATAGCGTTAAGCCTACTTCTGTCAGTATGGTAGCTAGCAGCAGGGGCTTACTATTGAATCGTGGGCTTTTCTTGCTTCATCCAAGAAAGCTGGCACTTCTAATGTTTGGACAAACTGCAGTAATGTTTTTCGGCAGCACTCTGTATGCCTCTTTCCAAGCATTAATGCACAAAATTCAGAAAGACCCAAAATGGTAAAGAAACCACCTGCTCCCCGAGTAGATGATTCCAGGAATTAATTACGCTCGCTGTGAGAAACGTGGTTCTTATTTTTATTCTGGTATTATTTGGCTTAGCTTCCTTTTCCATCAGCTTCTACTACTAGAAATCTTCTAAACAAATACTTTGATTAAACCAACTCTGAACTTTCTCTTAAAAAAAGTAAATAGTTTGAGGGTCTTTTGTCCCTGTTACTGGGTTTCTTGGGCTTCACATTATTCTTCTATATCCTTTTGGAAATCTTTTCACATTTTTCATAGTTCTTCAAATAATGTAATAATTACTCCTGTGAAGCATACCATGTATCAGCTGTGGTGCAGATGTGCTCTGAGGTGTGCTGGGCATTCTTGGGCTTCTAACTACGCAATAGATGAAGCCACACTGGCCACAAGTTTGTGGTTGCCTGAATGACTGAGAAACACAAAATGTATCATTATGGCTTCTTTAGACTTCCACAGACCATCACGGACCTCAGTAAACCTCCTCATGTATTTCTAAAAGGCCACATACATCTCTACTAATAAAAAACCCACTTTGTGTAAAGAATTTCAGTTCATTTCTGGAGAAAAGAACAAAAAGGATTATCAGAAATCTACCTTTCATAATTTGCTTTCAAGCCAGATGCCTATATTTGCTAGAAGTTAATTCTGCTTTGCATTCAGTAAGACAGTTTCAGTTTGTTTAGGGCTGGTTTCATCGGTCTCTGTCTCTAACACTCAGCATATTCTGCAAGGATGATGCATTAATCTGGTTAAGAAACTATAACAGGTATTTCTAGACTGGGAGGTTTCACTCACTGAACCCCAAGGGAATTTTACTCTGCTATTGTGGATTGAATTTATGGCTTTTTATTTCAATTGAATCAGAATTGTTATGCCAGGGATAAATTTGTCCCGGCTTGTTTACTGGCTTATTTGAATGATTACACAATTGTCACACTCTAGGAAATCATTCTGCTATTCAAAGCGTAAGGCTAATCAGAATTTTCTCCTTGGAAATAAAAGATTATGGGTAAACAACATAAAGGAGAACAAGGCTATATTATATCATGAAAGCAATCAAACACTAATCCATTTAAGTGCTCAGTTCTGAAGTGGAATAGCACTGTGCATGGTATAGAATTAGGAATCAAGTATACAAGATACAAAGAGATCAGTCTGTACAACTGGAGAGACAAAGTAATTAGACAAATCATTCTCCAGTTTCTGTAAGAAATGCTTCTTCTTCCTATTATTTGTATGCTGAATTACTGTTTGCACAGCTTTTTATGATTTTCTGTTAATACTGCAAGAGACAGTGTAATTATATTTGGTTTAGAAGTACTGTTACTATGTCAACACTAGTATTCTGTTACCTAATTATCACTTTGAATCACTCTACAGGAACCTTGCTAGATTTCATAGTTTGGTTAGGTGATTCAGTTGAATATTGCAGGCATTTGCTTCAATTGAAAAATGCCCAAGAAGAGACATTGGACTGTACTTGGCTACATTAGATTGCATTCAAGAACATGAAGAAGAGCTGTCTGGAGGTCTTTAGTACATTATCAGTCATACAAAGTTTGCTGTCATTTCTTGTAGTTGCCCAGCAACAAAACATCCAAGCCCATATGTTTTAATGAATGACTCGGGAAACAGACAACATAAAGATAGGAGACTTTAAAAGTCAAGTCTTGAAAAACTCATATTTTCAACACATTGAGCTGAATTTTATCCTAGGAAAACTGTCCTTTCTCTAGTAATATTTAAATAAATGCATTGTCAGTCTATTGACATTTAAGCTGTGAATTAAATGCTTCTACAGAGAATGACTTTAGATCATAATCAACCTCTAGGTGACATATGTTCTACCTAAACAAGTTGAAGAAATGGTTTTGCCAAGAAACACATTCTCACTTTACAAACCATACAGACAAAATGCCCTTAACATATATGTTGCCTCATGAGGTGGAATTGCCAAGACATTAAAGTACATCTTCATTTTTCTGCTCCTTCACCACGCTGGGTTTATATAATTTAATTGCTCCCCAGCCACGTGGTGCTGTTTCAGTAAAATGTTCACAACTACTCAAGTCTGTTATTCAGAACACAGAGCTTAAGAGTTGTAAAACAGCTTCTAGGGAAGCCGTGCCTGCCTAAATATAGGTCACAGTAATGAGGTTGCAATTTTGCTAGAAAAAGTTTGTCAAAAATGATCATAAGCTGATGCAGCCCTGGATGGTGGTGCAGGATTCATCAGCACTTGGTGCATAACAGCTGTATCATTCAGGTGAGCATGACACCAAGTAGAAACATTCCAGCTTGTCACTTGCTAAGTTTATTGCTCATGAAAATAAGAGATTGTAGAATTAACCTCTCTCACACCATATAGGCACTGTGACCTCGCAGCTGAAGTCAGTGCCGGCACAGCAGGTGTGAGGGTACGCGTCGTCTCATGAAGTAATTACAGTAGCTCATCTCTTTCTGTTCATAGGGTGCAAACCCAGACAGACAAATGTCTTTGAGATCCTGTTCGTAACTCAAGATAGAGCTGCAGGGCTGGCTTTGGCCCATGGGAGCCTGTGGGGATGTGGCTGGAAGAAGGCTGACAGTGCCCCGTCCTCGCTAAATGGTGCTTGGTGTTTCAAAGGGCAGTTGAAGGCTCTGGGAGCCGCAGCCCTTCCCGACCAACGAGGGACGAGGTGATGAATGCCCTGATGTATTACAAGCGCTTCCTCTGCGCGTACCGGAGCAACAGGAGCAACAGGAGCAACAACAGGTCACAGCAGCCCGTTCTGAGAAAACACAGCTAATTAGAGGAATTCTGGGAACCGGAATCCGTGACCTTTAATAATCTTTATTGACGTTAGCCAACCGCCTGACGCGGGCTCAGGCAGCGCCAGGCGGCTCGGCACGAGGGGAAGCACCGGGAAGCGGCGCGCTCCGCCCGCCCGCCCTCAGGGCCCCTCCTGCGGGCGCGGGGAGCGAGGCGGCCGTTGCGCCGGAGCCTGGCGTCGCCGCCGCTAGGGGGCTCTCGGCGCCCGCGGAAGGGCCCGGCTCCGCCCGGTCTGCGGTGCTTGTTTTCCCCCTCTTAAATGAGGCCGAGACGTTGCTGTTCTTCTATTTTTAAGTACACGTTTAGGCTTCTGACACACGGAGAAGCGCCTGAGCGTGCTTGGGACGAGGAATCCTAACCAGGGGTGTGTTGAATATCTGCGCAGACTGCGTGCGACTCGGTGGAGAACACAGCGAAACCCACAGCGCTCTGAATGAGTGCAGCGAGAAAAGCGGCACTGGTTTGCTTTTGGACCAAGATCAAAAGGAGAAACTGGAAAGTAATAACAATGTAGAAACGTTCCCAAATTTAGCAGCTTCATTTTATTTTAAAAAGCGTTCAGCTAGGGCTTCAGGGAGCTGACGCAGCCTTTCTGATAAAAGGGATTTAATAGCAGAAATCTGAGATAAAACCGGGTTTGTGTGGGAGGGAAGGAGATGGGGGTTTAGATGAAGAGCAGTCCTTGTAAATCAGGACAAGTGAGCAGAATGGAGGCGAGGACCCACTTCTTATGGCTGTGGTTCTTCCACAAAACCAAGCTTTTTTTTCCTCCTGCAAAGGAAAAACATCCTAATTAATTAGATTTATTTACAGCAACTGGATTTGGGATCAAAATAATTGCCTTGAGACCGAAGTGCAGCTGCAGTGTGCATTCCAGATGTGAGATGAAGCAGCGTGTTTCAGATGATTTTATTTTTTAATTTTAAACTCAGAATTGGTCAGGATCAGATAAATTAATAGATTCATAGCATCATCTGCATTCATCCAACACAAAGGTGCTCTCACACTGCCCAAATAATCAGATGCATTCCAGGGACAAGCAGGAGAGCAACTTCCTGTCAAATAAAAGAAAAAAAGAAAAAAAAAAAAAATCACCCTGAGAATGGTTCTGGGATGTAGGGAACTGCTGCATGGCCCACAAGATATTAATTTGTGTTGTGGTTTGAAACTCAACTGAGCAACAGTTTACCACCTCACTCATGGTGTGGATGACCACTGTGATCTCCAGGTAAGCAAATCTGGCAGGGGCAGATCCCCTTCTGCTCCTGGGGACCCCGGCCAAGCTCCCACTGCCTCCTGCTGCACTTCTCTCACAGGGGACACATGGTTCTTCCCATGTTTCAGCCAAAAAAATAAAAAAAGGAAGAGTACCTTTAAAAGATTAACTTTGCCATTTTCTTCATGTACCCAATGAGACCTCCGTCTTGCAGGAGCATCAAACATTCTGTGACTCATTTAGCTTCTTTTCCAGCAGATGGTGATGACATATTTTTTTTCCTCAGTATTTTTTTAAAGGAAATGTGTGCTAAATGGATATGCTGTCCCATGTCCACTGATTTCTTCAAACCATCGGTCAATCTAAGTAAATTGATGTATGTCATTTTGCTTTCCCTTTGTTATTCTTTCTTCCATATAGCTGTACAGAAGAATCACAGGCACGTGTTGTACATCCCCAGTCTACTAAGATTGTTTTAGCTATCAGAAGTGACTTTCTTTAAAACCGCAGCTGGTTTTAATGCTTAAGTGTTTTGCAGCTTTTTACCTCCATTTTGGATGACTGATGAAAACATGACTGGTCCAGGTTTTTCAAAGGCCAGATAGTCTGAGTCCTCATAGAGAAAAAGGCAAGCCCCTTTGTGGAGCCATACAAGCAAGTCCACTGCTTTTTGCTGTAGAAGGTGACCTGGGCTTATGCACACAATGCATAAAGTCTTTTGCAGTTCATTAGGTTAAGGAGAATGAACTATGGGAAAAATTCAAAGTTCAATTATGATGTGCTTTATTTCCTCAAAACTTGTGCTAGCAGATGCCAAACATTCTCATAAAAAGACTTCTGCAGTGGGTCTCCCTTCTTTAAGAACGTCAGTGCTGCCTTCGCATCATCCAGTGCTTGGAGGAACAGGCCTTGCTATGCCCAGGGCATTGACATTCAGCAGCAGACTCAGTAGTAAATAATCTGAGCCTATAGTGCCTAAGAGGGAAAAAAATTGAGCCATTTTGAGCATCAGCTAACAAGTGATCCTTCAGAAAGAGAATAAAGAATACCTACAAGAATTAGACCAGGTCCCCACACTATCTACTGCAGGTTATTTGGGAGTAGAAACATCAAACAAGTTCGAATGTTCACTTAGGTAGTTTTAAGTGTTAACTTACTGGAAGAAGCCTTAGCTGGGTTGTATGGTGTTGGGTACTACTAGACAACCGATCACATTTCATACAGAGGTAGAAAAGGATGTTATGGAAAGGAATGGCAGTGTTTACCCTTGAATAAACAAACTTTTTAGTTTTCTCCTTAATGTGACAGGAACAGCTGCTATTCCTCTCTGTGAGTCTGAACTCTGAAACAAGGACATATTGGGGACATAATAAGTTTCAGAAAATGGCATAGGAAAAGTAGCACAATGAAAGAAAGCTAAATATAGACTAGCAAGAGAAAGTGTGAAGTACTATTGTTCTGCTTGAGATAAGGCAATTGCCTTGGTAAACCCATTTTTAAAATATGGATGTTCTATCATTGCAGAAACTTTATAGGGAGCATTTAAATTAATGCTGCTTGTGTAATGCTTTTGCACATATAGATACAGTTGTAGGGCATGTATATTCAAATAGCAAAATGAGTTTATCCAATAGCAACACTGGAGAGTTGGCATGGTGCCCACATCCTATGTGTCTCTCTTTATCCTGTATCTGTGTTGTGAGTTGTGTAAATACCTGATTTTCTCAGCCAAAAAAATAAAACAGTTAACATCAGGCTGAGAACCTTAATATTGCTAGACAGATGTTAGCCCAATAGCTTGACTGTGACAGGGACTGCAGCACTTCAAAAGCAATGCTCAGAGAAAGCACAAGGGAGAGTGTGTGCACAATGAGCTACTCTTGCCTGCTTTCCTGAGCCAGAGTTGCATTGAGTCTGATTTCTTTTTTTTTTTTTTCCCCCTGTTTCTTAAATTTTTACTGGTGGCCTAGTCCTCCCTGAATTTCTGTAATGACTTTTTGAGTTTGCCTACACTTTTGGCCTGCACAGCAGCCTGTGACAGTATAATTATGTATTACACAAAGAAATACCTGCTCTCTCCCCTTAATTTGACACCTGATAATTTCAGTGGATACCCTGTAGTTTCTGTGTGGGGAATCATCATTACCTCGTCACCTTTTCAACACCATCCATTGTTTGTAGCCTTCCTCGTTAACCTTTTTTCCAGGCATTAGACTGATCAGTATTCCATTGTAGGAACTGTTCCCTGCCTTGGACCATCCTCACTTCCTTAATCTCTGTTTTTCAACTTTGGCCCTCTGGGAGGTGGAAGGACCAGCCTGCATGCCAAAGGCTTATCCAGCATGGGCAGGTTTAGTTGAAACAAACCATGAGAGTGGATTACAACCTTGTGCAGATTTGTTTCTGAATAGGCTTGATTAAAATCAAAGGTTCTGAGTCACAAATGGAGAAGTGGTAGTCATGTCTCTCTCTCTCTCTCTCTCTCTATATATATATATATCAGTTCTCATAACAGCATTAGGTAGTGAAAGGAATGAAATCTGAGCTCACATCTACTCATTTTTGATAAGAGAACTGAATCAGTGCCTGAGCTACAGGCTGATCTGGACCATGTATCTCTAGTTCCAGCTGCTCAGTTTTTCTTTTCAGAGCTCTTTTAAAGCTGCTAGAGTAGGACTGAACCCAACTCACTTTCCAGACACATCCTTTTAGCACTCAGTAAGGGAAACTGTTCCTTCCTCACGCTCGTCTCTCTGTGTGCATTTTCTATGAATAGCAAACTACTGGATGCACCTAGTAGCTACCGCTTTACTTCTTTGAATAAGTCAGAGCTTACATCCTTGCAACGTGATGGAAGGTGTAGCAATGACAACAGAGCAACAAGATCCCAGGCCACAGCAAGTAAGAATTTGCTCAAGCACAGCAGCAACAGGCACAGAAATAAGGGAAAGAAGCTGCTTACCTTCAGCAGGCCTCAGGTATACAGAGATCTCCAGTCAAATATCCTTGGCTCCACTGCCAACCCTTAAATGAGGTCTGGGAAGGGGTGGATCCTGGGTAGCACCTGAGCTCCCCTGAGTTGGTCCTGCCTTCCCATCAGGTGTTCAATCACTGGTTCAAGCCCTGACTTAGCATTTCCACTACAGTCCTAGGTCAGAATCCTAGTGTGTCAGGGCTGCTTTATCAAAAACGTGCAATTGCTGATGGTGTAGTTTCTAATTGCTTATCTGTTCCTGCATCCTCATAGGCAGTGGCTGCAGAAGCCCTGCTAGTTGTTGCTCAGGAAAGGAGTTTTTTTTTGTTTTGTTTTTTTTTTTTTTTGTGGCAAAATCTTTGTGGGTCCACTCTGACTGCTCAGAAACATTTAGAAGTTGGGAAGGAGATATTTCTGAGCTCAGTACAGCCACCCATGTACTCCTACCAGGAAAAATGCTTTAATTGGTCAAAGGAAGGGCAGAGGTTTGTAAGACAACACTTACACAACAAAGAGCTTGTCAGCTTGGAGCTTTCTGTTCATCTTGAAAGCTAATGATATAATTTCTGCTGTGCATATCCAGCAGCTTCTGATCCAAACAACACACAGCTTCTGTAATAAATCATGCCTCAGTGCCTAGCCCTCCCTACCTTGCTCCTCTAGGCCTTTTCCTGCCAGGCCTTTGGAAACAGCCATAGGAATCCCTTGCAATGAAGAAGGAAAACAACCTTTTTACTAATTGCCTTCCTGCACTTGAGACAAATAAGGGACATATCTTGACTTTACAAACATTTTAGGTAAATGTAATTAGGGGCAGTGTTGTTGGCGTTCAGTAAGGCAATGATGTTGGTGCTGATTGGCCAGCAGTCCTCACTCTGGCCAGCACCTCTTCCATGGGGCTCTTCTTGTCTTGGAAATAGTCAGGGTATTTAGCAGCAACAAGAGTGCTGCTTTCCCACCAGTTTTAGATCCAAAGGTGTTCATAAAATGCACGTGCCTGATTGCCATTTACCTTCAACAAGGGCTGTTTCTGAACTAGAATGCTTGGATGATTTCTGGTCTCTTTAAGCCAGCATAGAAAATGCCTTGTCTTTCAGTTCCAGTTCTGCTTGTCTTCACACTGGACTTTAAAAACACACAGAAATCAGTGTTCACAGTATAAAAAATGAAAAAAAAACAAAAGCCAACTTGTTGACTGGTACCTTTCTCTTTTGGAGAGAGTTTGCATTTGCTTTTAAAACCACAACTTTTTCTGCAGTCTCAACAACCAATGAGATGTTACAAGTTGCTTGGGGACACAACATTTGACCTGCACATGACTCAGAGTTCATCTCTGCAAGAAGAGCTAGCAGAGGTTTGCACATCTCCCTACCACATACCCTCTGGACATAGAGATTCATATCTCTGCATCTGTTTTATCATTCCTAGCTCAGCAGATGAAACCAAACAATCTTGCAAGGTGTATGGTAGTCTTTTCCTTTCCTAAAAAAATCCTTGGCAAGATATGAGGGTATAGATGGCATGAACATGAGCAGCATTAACTGCTCCAAAATCGGTGCTCCTTCAAAACACCTGAAAGGCATTATGCTGATCTTGTGAAGATTACTTCCTTTGTCCTCTTTCATTATTAATAAAAGCCCAGGCTCTGCTGCTCCAGACATTTGAAAAGTATTCCTTTCCACGTGATCTGTTTCAAAAAAAAAAGAAACTGAAACAAGAGCACTTCAGGGATAAGACTGATAGCTCAAGCATAACTGAGGCAAAACCAGGTTGCCTGCTACAGCATACTGCTATAGGATTATAAAATAAGATTATAAGATAAGATTGGAAAAGAACTTCAATATCATCAAGCCCAACTGTCAATCTGATCTACTGAGTCCTGTCACTAACCATGTCCCTTAATGCACACAGAACTTCCTCGGACTGGATTTTAGCCAATTCTGCTGCACCATTCCAAATTGGAAAGTGAAATAAAAAGATGCCAAGTGCACACTGTTAGAAAATCATCCTCAACCTCCCAGGCTATTCTCTTTTAAGACAGCAACATCTTTTACTCATCTCAGGTGCCTAGAAGCCTCATAGGAATATAGCTGGCAAAAGCTCCTGCTTTGATAAAAGAGGAGGAGTCAGGACAAGTCAGGTAGTACTTGAGTTGAATCACTCTGAATATGCCTGGTTTTCTCCGTTGATTATATTTTTAGAAAAAGAAGCGAAGCCTTGCTCCTCATGTAGTTGCCCTGGTGAAGTGGCCAGGGTCCTGCTGGTGGAGCAAGCCCTGCACTGAAGCAACACTGAAAGCACTCAGAGAAACATAACATTTAAACAGAAAGAAAACAAAATAAAGCAGTAATCATTTTAAGATGACATATCAATTTGCCTGCATGCAACACCGAGCCCTGTGTAAGAGATAAAGTAGGCGATATGGTGTTGCTCAGTGTGGAATAAAATCATTCCCACGGTAGTAGCTTATCTCCCCGTTTATACAATGCCACAGAAACAAGCTGTGAAAACCTGGCACTCTGATGAACCCCAGAGCTATAGTGAGGGATGGAGCAGGGCTAGAATGCTGAGGAAAAGAAGGCAGTGAGGGAAGGAACGATGCAGAAGAGGAGCAGTGTGGCAAAGAGAAGGGAAAAAAAAGTTTTCCACCTTTCAACAGCGATGAGCCTTTGATTCAGGTTGTTCATATCACAAAATTGTACCCAAAAGTACCCTAACTGAGATGTCTTTACTTTTTGTCATTTTGAGCTCATGGTAAACACTCATAGGATATTTTTTCAAAGGAACAGAATAGAGAACAGAATGATTTTTATTGATCCAGAAAGTCAAACTACACAGGACATGAAACAGTGTTGTAACAAAAGTTTAAAATCTCTTCTGAGAGCATCTCATTCTCTGTTTTGTTTTATTTGTCCTGATACTGTAGCTCTTTTCTGATATTTGTTGTCAATTTTCTCATTCAGAAAATAAAATACAGCAGTCTGCAGAAACTCAGGAGATTGCAGTGCATGGATGAAAGCTCACTAGATGGAGGAAAACAGATTCTACCCTTGCTTTTCCTAATATTTCCTGGTCTACTTAATTCTGTTCTTAGCAAGAGTATTTTCCCATAGCTATAATCCTAATAATAATAATTATCTGATAAATAATAGAAGAATTATTAGCTATGTGAATGCATTGCAAAAGGAAGCATACAATATTTTTTTACCTGACAGTATTGCATTCAAGAATGTAAATGCTGCACCAGAGAGATGGCAGGAACATTGTTTCTGATTGTTTGCTAAGGCAAATTGTACTTGAGGTTAGGAAATACCTCACCATATCAATTTTAAATGCCTGAATTAAATTTAGCTGTGGAGAGGGGAGGAGAGTTCAGGATTACATGATCAGGGGACAGCTGTGCTATGGAAAGCATCTTTCTCTATCTCTTAGCCTTCAGATTAGAATTTAGCCCTACAGGTGATGAATTTCTGAAATGACTAAAAATCCTGATGTAAATAACTCAGTGAAAATGGGAACACAGGACTATTTATATAAAAGGAGAATGCAGCAAGCCTGGGAAGCAGTAGCATCTGCATATAACCTGAGAATAGCATTACTTTTGGGATAGTTACATGTGCAAGTACTCCTTTCCACCAGTAATTCAACTGGTACCTTGTAGCAATGTAATTACCCTTTGAAGACAGGCTACAGTTTCAATTCATTTACATTCTAAAGAAATTTAATTATTTATTTTAATAATAAAAGCCTTTTCCATTTCTTAGTAGGTCTGAAGATCTTGGTTTTGACTGGACACTTGCAGACTGCTGGGGAGCAGCATCCCATCATCAGCAACTGGTAACGAACTCTGCTGGCTGCTGTAGGTTGGAGATAAGAGCTCTGCCTTCCCTTAGCAGATCACTATGAATCCAACATAGGACTTGGTGGTTTCTTCCTTCAAAAATACCAACAGATCTGGAAAAAAAAGAACATGGAAGACACAACTCAGTATGGATTTGGATGGTCGTAAAGACTGCAAGGAATATGTTTTCTGAATGGATTAGCGAATCCATGTTGAGTAGGAAGCTGTTCAGTGGATGCCGTGCACTGCTGGACACAGGGGAGTGTGTGAAAAAAGGCAGATGTAAGATTAATGAAATGTGTCTATCAATAGTTGCAAAAGGGTTGTATGCAAAAGCTGCAAATCTTTTTGTCTAATTTGAGCTGTACTGAAACTGCTGTCTTAATCTAACTTCTTATCCCCCTATGGAGCTCTGTCACCTCATCTGGACACGCCAATCCTCCCTTGCAATTTTAGAAGGAGTGTAGAAGAGTAAATGAGGCTGGAGAGCAACTTTTAGATAGCTCAGATTAGGTGAGATGAATTAGAACTACATCCCAGGGGTCAAATTAATGCTGTTATGGCTTATCTGAATTCTGATATTTCCCAAGATTGCTGTATCCTTCAAGAGATTTTCTGGATCCATATGGAAGGGATCCATCAATTCCCAGATTGCATCAAAATTATTTACACCCAGGCTGCACAGAAAGCTGAACTCTCTAGAGATCAGAGAACTGCTAAAATGTTCAAGTTCTTAATAAAGCATTTCCAGGTGAAAAAATAAGACATGTCCCTGCAGACTTGATAACCTCAGTGGCCCAACTGTTTGAGCTGTTCTCATTGAAGGTGTTTGTTCTTTTAACAAAGATTTTTCACATTAGCAGAGGTGTTGCAAGTATGATGTGGAAGGAGCTTGCAATATATGATTTTGAATGGTGTCTTTCATTGCCTAGGGGCCTTAAAAGCAGGCCCCTCTGTGTCCGCTTCTGGAATTTGTATTGAAGTGGAGATAATTTTACCTAAGTAACAAAATAAATAAAATCTAGACAAGAATGTTGTTGCTGAGGCTGAATTATATTTAGCACTAACTCCTTGCAGGCTCTATTTTCACTCTGTCAATAACAGATGTGCTGTTTGCTGGGTATGGCTGAACAAATCTATTTTCAAATGTCTCCTTGACTCCTTCACAATCTGCTGCATTCCACTGATAGTACACTAAGCTGCTCAGTTGGGAGAAGAAATATGGGAGATGTGAACAAATTTGAATGCATCCTTTTTGGAAAAAAAAAAAAAGAAAAGAAGAAAGCTGTTTGAGTTCTTTTTATTTATTTATGAATAAGTTGAATCAGGAAATCTAGCTTTGTAACTTCTAGCTCCAGGAACAGTGACAGGAACAATGATAATAAATATTAGCTCTTATTAGTGGAGAAATCTCTTCTGATTACTTACAGCTACTTATTTGCATGCACCGTTTGTTTAAGTTGTACCCATGCCAGGAGAACCTCTTTATGCAAGCACATACGGTCTTTCTCAAGGCATTGCAAGTCAACATGTGAAATTATATACTGCAAATATGTGCATTAATTCTCACTCAGGATAATTATAATAAATCAATTTTTTTACTTTTAAAATAAAGCAACAGATTTTAAGTTGATAATTTAATGACTCAGTGAGGTTAATGATCAGAAACAGCATGCAGTTCTTGGAGAAACAGGAAGTATTTTTTTGCACAGGAACATTAAAATTCAGAGGCAAGTTTATCTTCAAGAAATATCTGTGCCTTATTTGACTGAGGGTAAATGATTGTCCCTTCAGTGCCACCTTATGTTGTCATGAAAATCTTCTATAAGGACTTTTAGAGAGTGATGGGAACTTCCGAAGTGCAGCACGAAGGCTGGATTCTTCGAGACTTTCAGTTGGCCTGTATCACCCAACCCAGGTACTTCAGTGTTCTGGTCAAGACTCAAAACTCAGGAAACAAGCAAAAATTATACTTATCGAGATGTAAAACATGAATGTTTTCTTTCAATTAGCTCTTCAGCGTTGGCACTGATTTGCAATAAGGTACCTAGAAAAGAATACAGAAATTCCACTCGAATAAATAGGGCTAAATCAACATTACTTTCAGCTAAATATGTTAGTTAATACTAGGTGAGGATGTAGCAAGCTTTATTAATTCTATAATTGCAAATACATGTGTGTTCATAGACTAGTTCCTGAAGGCAGTGAGGGCGTGCTATTGCTAGCAAATTCCGTGCACAGGGGCAGTGACCAACTTGGAGTTTGACTGGCACAAAACAGGCGATATCCATGCCATTAAACTCTCTTATCTGCCAAAATACGCAGTTTGTGTCTTGGGAGTGGTATGTTGATGCCTGAACTGTGGCCAAGAATGATGTGGGGGAGTGTTTCTTGGCCTGGACTAGTGTGTTCTTAGAATTCAGTTTGTGAGTGTAGACTGAGCCCACATTCCCTTAGCAGTATATACTGAACATTATGCTGGGCTTCTCAGGTAGAGCAAGGAAGAAAAGGGGGCAGTTGGACCTTGTGTTGATTCCCTCCAAACATGCAGAGTGGCTCTGCAGGGCCAAGAGGGGAGCCTGGTGTTTTAGAGCAGGATACAGAGCTGGGATGGTCTGTTTCACCAAGAGCCCACACCCAACTATTTTTGCCACTTGTTCTGGGGAGTTTATCAGATTTTTGATGTCAGCCAAATATTTGGCTTGGGTGGCTCCCTTCTTCTCTTCCACATGGCCCATTTACACGCAGATTTACAGAGTGCAGGGGGGGCTTCCCTAGCTTTCCTTTCTGACACTTGATACATAATAGTCAAAACGTGTGGTGGGTTGGCCCCAGCTAGCAGCCAAAGCCCCTTGTGGCTGCTCAGCCCACCCTGCTTCAAGCACGATGGAGAGAGGAGAAAATAGGAAAAGCAAGAGGGGGAAATCCTCATCAATTACTGTTACAGGCAAAGCAGATTCAACTTTAGGGAATACAGCTTAATTTATTGACAGCTAAAATAGATATTTAATTACTGATTGGGGAAGTGGGAAGCAAAAGAAGAAATAATCATGTACACACAGAAAAGACCTTTCCTCCCTCCTTGTTAAGTATCTCTCTCCTCTCCTCCAGTGAATGACAAGTGTCCTGGGGGCTTGTACTGGGGATGTAAATATTTTTCTCCACTCTTCCTTCCATCTCACTCTGTGCTCCGTGTGGGTTTCTCAATATCTGCTCTGTCATGTTTACTCCATGGACCACAGAGAGTATCTGCTCAGCCATGAAGCACCTCGTTTTCCTCATCCTCTGACTTCAGATCCCCCTTTGCTGTTTCTCACACTTTTTTCTTCCCCACTCCGCCTGTCCAGTGCTTCCTCCCCTTTCTCAATTGTGTTTCCTAGTGGTGCCACCAGCTTGGCAGAGGTGCTCAGCTGTGCTGAATCACAAGGAGCTCATCTGGAAATGGCCGTGCCTGACATGGAGCACAGAAGCAACCCCTGCAGCCTGCCCCCAACCACAACATTGCCATGGACATCCTGTGCAATGGTAGTTTGTTTCAATGGCTATGCACTTGCTTGTTCAAACCTGTTTGTGTTTGACCTACCGTCATCCCTCTTTTCCTCCCATCCTCTTTTTCCCTTCTTTCATTTTATTTCTTTCATCACTGTTCTAGGTAGGCTTTTCAATGCTAAAACTAAAACCTGTGTTACTATTCAGTACTTTCTTCCTTTGAAAGTGCTTAGGTAATGTTCCTTGGTCTTCATTTCAGGTAAACTAAGAGAGATTTCGTTAATCTTTGTCACTCCAGCTTTACAAAAGTTTAGTTTCTTTATCTTCTCCACTTTGTCAGAAGCTTTTATTAAAAATGGGCCCCAAGCCACATACAGTATTTCAGTCTTAAATCACCTGTACCTGTAGCACTTCGTTGGTTTTGTAATTCTCTTCAGCCCTTCCCTAGCTCATGCATTAACCTGTTTTTTGTGGTTATAGTTTTCGTCTGGGATGCTTATAATGCCTGATGTATCCTCATCTTCTTTCATTCTGTCCTTTATTTGATAAGTACAATTTTCCCTTCATCTTTTTTGAAAGGAAGAATATCCTTTGGCCATCCCAGTTTCTCTGGAGAGGCTCAGATTACTGTGCAATCTAGAAGCTTTGCTCTGGTTTACATTACTGTTTGCCACTTCTTCAGTCTTTGTCCCTGAAATTACAATTTACTTCTTGATCACTTATGAAAGCAGTCGAAGTCACAATTAGTGAAACTTTTCCACAATCACTGATGACAGTCTAGTGACAATGATGTTTGCCACAAATAGAGTTAGCTTCCTCTGTTACTTCAGTTGTTATTTAGCGGCATTTTTTAGATCAGCGTAATGTTGCATTAATTCAGCAGCTTTATGAAAGTTTAACTGTGGAGCTATGACACACTTAATCAAAGTTGTAATATCATTTTAGAAGTAATTCAGGTTTATTTGACAAGAGCTATTTTCCTAAAACCAAGCTGATGAGGTTTTATTACATTCCAATCCTCTAAATCTTTTAAAAGTTGAACCAATGAAAAATGGAGTTTAGTAATTCCATAGGGAAGACAAAAGAAGCTTGTTAAGCCAAGGCTTGCTGAGTTTATAGTCTAACCTATATCACAGAAAGAGCTAGGTGGCTGCATGTGGTACAGGATGAGGGCAAGATGGCACTGATTGATTGGTTAGGATGGGAAAATTAACAATGCTTTTGCTGTAACCTCCATTCTGGTTCTTGTTGCTGCCTCAAGAAGGTCTGAATTCCGCAGATCACTTTGAGTGGATGAGACATACTGATGTGAGGTGCCTGTTCTAAGTCCAAAAAAAAAAAAAAAAAAAAAAAAAAGCAGAATCATTTGGAAAACACATGGACTGGAAGGAGCAGGCCTTGCTGTGATAACTACCGTGTTCCACCTCTAGGGTTATGGGACCCATGGGGACATCCCTTTGCCTTTAGGACCCAGAGGTGTCACCAGCTCAGACAGCCATGGAGGAACCTGACTAAGTCACATTCACTTTGCCTTTCCGAAATATCACCTTTTGTTTCTTCCCTGTATTCTTTCTTATCTTTTCTTATTTGGTTGTTTTTGCTTTCTCTTGTGTGAGTCTCATTTATCAGATTAAGCCTGCATGCTTTGCAATTTTATACTAAGCCTATGGCCAAATAGGCAACTAAAAGAAAAACTACAAGCAAGCTGCTGTTTGGGTTCATCTGTGACTGATAAGGCTACACATTTATCTGCCATTCTTTAGCAGAGTTAGCACCAGTAAGAGAGGAGACATTTATTAGCCCTTGCTTTTATTTGACTTTCTGTGATTTGTATTCAGAAAAGCCAGCTCAGAGTCTAGCATTTGAAAAGCAACAACTGATCTCAGTTATCCCTAAGTTTTTTTCTTCTCTTTCTCTTCCTCACTCCTTCCCATTTCCTAACAATGGTTCTTAACTTTAACACCATCTCAGTTGCTGACAAGTCATGGAGAAAGGGTTAGTTCTTTATATACATTTTTGATATTAAGAGAAAGGCTAGAAGGAGCAGTTCTCAAATGAAAATCTCTATTGGTGATTTTAAGTGCACAATTGGGTAGTCTTTTTCTTTTCTTTTTTTTTCCCCCTTTTTCTTAGTTTAAAAGTTTTAATTGTGGTGTTCTGTCAGAGGGAAAAGTCCTCAGGAAACCTCTGTGCTTAAAACTTCAGGGATCATCTGTTTGTTTATCTCTATACAGTATGTTTGTACTCTGGATCAGTTAAGACTCAGGAAATGAACATGGCTTATTTTCTTTGAGAGCCCTCCAGCTTGTTACCTGGGAGGTTGAAATACTTTTTTATAAATGTTGACATTTTTCTCAGAAGCTTATTAACTGCTCTTGTCCCTCAGACCTGGGTCACATAGGATATTTTAGCCTCCAAAATACCACACCTAGGCCTGTCAGCGAACTGTTGTAGAATGCAGCTCTCCAGGTGCAACTCATCTTTTCCCTCTCATCCACTAAGCTGGAGAATATGGGAGGAGAAAAGGACATCTGCACAAAACAAAAAAGCATGGAAATGTGTGAGGAAGTTCCTTTCTGAATAGAATCTTCTGGTGGGCCCCTGGTTGTGTGAAAGCTCCAAGTCAAGGAGAAAGTGCCGGTCTAAAGAATTCACGCTCCACCAATCAATCAGCAAGGCTTGTGGTGATCTACTAGGAAGGTCTCCTGCTCCACTGCAGTCTGATCCCTTCCCTCTCTAAAAAAGGACAACAGACACCACCACCATGAGACCCATCTGCTGGGATCACTAAGCATCATCGTACTTCTTCACAGCTGTCACTATGGTCCACTGGTATCATTATGTGAACACACAACAAAAAGCTGGTTCTTAATCCAACCTTCTTGAACAGTCAGGAGATTTCCCTTCTCATTTACTATTTTCTGATGTAAAATATCCACAACCACAATTGCATACTAACCTTTAAGGTACCACAGTCTGGAAGCAAACATGAAAGTGCTTCTTGAGTACGTGCACTTTGTAGAAAGGCAGATTGTGAGGAGAAATACAGCCTAGGCAAAAACAGCAGGCCCAGCACTGTAAGTGGCATAAGCAGCTGAGAGCAGTAATGAGAGAGAACAAGTAGTGCTGAGAAGTAGGACATGTAGAGTGGGCACAGTGCCATGCTGCATGCAGGTTTGAACCAGTGCCACCAAATGATTCACCTCTGTGGGGACTGCTGGCTCTACTGAAATGAGCAACCTGCGTTCAGATCCTAGATCATACAGGTGCTCATGCCAGAGGTTTTCTTTGTAACAGTTTGGAGTAGTAGATAATTGAAGAAGAATTTTACCCACGAAAATGTGACATATGTGGAATGTACCTCCGGCTTCGCGCTCTTGGTAAAGCTTGTCTTTAGGTGTAATTGATGCCCTCATCAGAAAAAAAGTGAAGGCCGGAGTCAACTTAGAGAACGGAAGCAATCAGCTTTTGAAGTTAATCTCCATGTGTGAAACAACTATTGTGATTTCAAAGTCTCATTAAGTAGTAAATATAGAGCATGCCAAAAGTGATTTTGCAGTTAATAATAATGTTCTTCCATTTAAATAATCAGACTGTAGCCTCATTACAGCTGTATTGCATGAAACACTATTTGTAGAGAAGAGATCTTAATCATCCACTTCAGTAAAATTTACAGGGAAACCAGCTTCAGTGAGTGAGTTAATTTCAAAGAATAACATGTTTGGTCTTGGACTATTCTTTCACAGCTGAAAAGAAAATCAAAGTGTTTTGAAAATTGTTCTGAAAGAACAGAAAATTATAAACAACACAGAGTGAATGACTTCTAACTGCCCCTTTGCAAGAAGGAAAAAGAGAAGACTCACGAAACAGATCCTGCCTCCAGTAAGAGAAATTGATGTACAGACAGCCCCCAACACAGGGATCGGACACCAAAGACTTCAAAGAACAAAAAAACCCAGAGATTTTCAAACCTTCCAGATGGAAGATTTTGCTCTCTTACCCCAAGATCCTTTTGCTCAAGAGGCAGTGTTGACATTGCTAATGAGGGATGACAAATGTCTTTTTAACTCTCTCTGTGGTCTTCTTTTCTGTTGTAAACAATGTACCTAATAACAGAGGAAATGGTCTTTTGATGCTGTTACTGGCTGGGGGGGATTTCAGATGACTGATGTAACATGTCAGTAACAGATCCTTGTGCTTTAATATCTATAGATTTGTAGACTTTAAAATAAATATTTTGATTATCCAAGCAGAGCAGGCCAGGGAGTGCCATCAAAACAAAACGATCTGTTCTGCTGGCCAGGGGCTCATCCTGGGAGCTCATGACAAGGGTGTTTGCCCACAGTTCAAATTCCCTTCCTGGTGCAGCATAGGGCACATATTACTCTATCAGTTAGAAGCTTGTTCACTGTGTGGTGAACTCTTAAGCTACCAATTACTCTGTTAACTCAGTGGTTTAAGGCTGTGTTTCTTGGGGCTGAAAATATCTGGTTCTTTCCCACTGATGATAATAGCATGTAAGGAGCAAAATTTTAAAGTCCTAGCTTTGTCACAGCTTTCCTAACTTCCTTCTTATAGTGTCAGCATGTAAAAGGCATGCACTGGACTTGGAAGTCAATAGGATGCACATGTCCAAGTCTCTTGGGAAACTCATTCCTAAAATTATAGTCAGCAGTACAACAGCTAACTAAAGGAGTCTGATCCCTTCTGGAAGTCCCTTCCAACTTGAATTACCCCATGATCCTATGAAACTAGAGATAGCTAGCATGAGCAGGAGACATGAGGTAATAAGGATATGTGAATGAAATTTGTATGAGAGTAGGTGGGCTGTGAAGGGTGACTGGGGTGAGAATGGAAGAAAAGATGAGAGCTGTTATGGGAGAAAAATGGATAAGGAAAGAAGGGAGAGGTCACAGTAAACAGTGCTGGCAAAACACACCTTGAAAAGTTCAATGAAGCTACTGGGGGTCCAAGTCAGGAATCCTGGTTATGCTAGAAATCAGGGTAATGTTCTGCAGGTGGAGCTGATGAAGAGATTAATCTTGGAAGGAAGTCTGTGAAATAGAACCAGATGATTTTAGGGCACAAGACAACAAGGAACTACTTCTTTCAGGCACTGAGTTGGCTTTCTATTCAAACAGCTGAACTGCTGCTTTTTTAACAGCGTTTTTTGAAAAAATTCCCCTTGCTTTGCCAGCTGTTTTGGGCAAATGCCTTTTCAGCCTCATCTTGCAAATGCATCTACACATGTCCCATCAGAGAGCACCAACAAAAGGTTCTGAGATCATTCTCATCCAAACAGTGCAGACAAACTTTAGTTCAGTGTGAAATTTAGGGTGGGAAACTGCCCCCAGTTGTGCTGAGCTACCTGTATGTGTGTGCCTGGACGTGAAACAGCTGCACCTTTGCTGGGCTCGAGGAAGGACCGAAACAGCAGAATAAGGATATGTGTGGTGGACATAGGCTGTCTAGCTGCTGGCACCAAAGGGTCTGCGTGCTTTGCTTCCTTTCAGGGTATATTGCTGTTATCTGTAAATAGATGTTCAATTCTAGGAAATTTGTATATCTAAACAGTGACTGCTGAAGACAGAAAGAGTCATGTGAGTATGTCCAAGAG
Organism: Phasianus colchicus; assembly: GCF_987193195.1. NCBI lineage: Eukaryota > Metazoa > Chordata > Aves > Galliformes > Phasianidae > Phasianus > Phasianus colchicus. Next base: position 21,167,906 of record NC_143436.1, read on the forward strand.
CTAGTGTAAAAAGCCTACGACCACACTAAGAGAGAATTATACCTCTTACTCCCCAAAGCATTTACGAGCTGGCTCACAAATATTCATGGATTTTACTGTCTTCTCTGCAATAACACTAAGTCTACATTTGCTCCTCTAACATATTCTAGATATGTAGAGTGAAGGTTAAATTTTAACAGAGATCTTTCATGATGTAACTGTTCCCTTTCTCATTTACGTCCTGAATAAGTGTTGATAAATGTTCACATTTGCAGTAAAATTCAGAAGCTAAAAGGGTTTCATCTTGGCTTTGCAGTGACCATATGTGATCAAGGGACTATTAATATTGATCATCACAATCTAATTCAAAGAGCAAAACTCAGGGAGTTAAAGCCTTGGGTAAAACTTGTAATTTACTGTTATGGGGAAAACTTTATGGCTAGCTTTTGGGTTAAAAATCCCTGAGAGTTTTCTGCAGGAAAGTTTTATTAAAGATGCATCAAGTTTAATGCAGCTATACAACACCCTTTGCTTACATATATAGATATGTATATATTTATGTATCTGCAAAATGGAATTTCCTTGCTTACGTTACATGAGATTTTAGACTACTTAGGGGGAATAATCTTGAAAATATCGTAATTCTTATTCTTCAGGTCTCTTATTTCTAGTATCTTTTAGCTCATTCATCTCAGCCAAGTTCTTTCTCCCCCCTGAAAAATCCCCAAAGCCCAGACCAAAGGACCAGCCTGAACCCCTGGGATGACTCGTTCCTGCCATCATTCCTTAGGCTGACACAGGTTTTTTTTGTGGAGCAATGCATCTTCTCAGGGCCTTCGTGGTTTTTCTTTCCCAACCTTGTATTAGAATTCTTTTTCTTTACAGAACCACAGAAAATGGTGAGCTTGGGGATAGCAGTATGGCTGGATCAGTTTTCATCATGCAGAGCACTGCCAGCAGGTTACAGGTAGGAGCCAAGATCCAGAATCTTCAGTTTTATTCCTAGCTGTGCATTAACTTGCTCTCTTACCTTAGGTGAGTGATTTTTATTAATTAACAACTTTATGTATTTATTCCATCAGCAGAAAGAAGATCCTACCTCACAGGGCATAATTAATGTTTGTAAAACACTTGAGGGTGCCTTGGTGAAGTAATAGTTCCAGAGAGCAATCCTAATTCCTAATGGCCAGGCCCATGGCACTCCAGCCCTGACATTGCAGAGCGGGCATAAGGACAATGTTGTCAATCTGAAGCATCATACATTTCATTCTATTCTCTGTCTACCTTAGCTTTCAGTTTCCTCCTTCTCATGCTGATCATGTTAAAGCACAAAATGTATTGATTTTAGAGCAAGTTGCCTAGAGAAGCTGTGGGTGCCCCATCCCTGGAGGCATTCAAGACCAGGTTGGATGGGCCCTGGGCAGCTTGAGCTGCTGGGTGGCAGCCTGCCCAGAGCAGGGGGTTGGGAGTGGATGGGGTTAAAGCCCCTTCCAACACAAACCATTCTATGCTTCTATGATAATTAATTTTAGAGTAAATCTGAAGACTGTGGGAGAGATCCAGAGTCTCTTGAGATTTTCCATGTGCTTGGATGGATCTGGAGGAAACAGCGACAACGTTTGCAATACAGGAATAACTAGAGAGTGCTATATTAATGCATAAAGCCATGTTGAAAAGATAAGGGAGTGCAGATGGGCCTGATCTGATCCATTCATCAGCTTCTTCATTGTAGGCATGGTGAGATGGCTGTTAGACACAAGTCAGATTATTTGTGAATACCACAGCCACATTCACACAGCACAATTTGACTACTCCATTTTGAACAGTAGAGGTGAAAAAATTTGTGTTGCTAGTTCTATAATGTATAATGGTGAAATGTTTTAAGTGAACTTTACAAAAACATTAGCCTAGTTTCCCACCAAATAAAGTAGATTTCTAGCCTAACAGTGTCTAAAACTTCACTGTGCCTAATTCCTGGGCCTTAGATCCAAGGAAAACACCTCTAATGAGGTCAGAAATCAACCCATTAGCAAAAGTGAAATATGCAGGCTTGTAGGCTAACATTCCCTTGCTAAAAGAATTTCCTTCATTAAAAAGAAATCCTGATTAAAACAAACAAAAAGCAAACAAAAACAATTAATCAGAGAGAATTTCCACTGAGAATTTGAAGTATCTGGTTTTGTTATTAAGAACCGCATGTGTGATTTCTGTAATGCATACATAGCAGCTGTGCCAAGCACATGGCCAGCCGTGCAGATGCGGTTTTGCCGTTTCATGGCTGGAACAGACTCATGGAGCCATGCTGCCTACATGGTGCAGGTCATCCCAGCCTCAGATTCTTGGCAATGAAAAGGGGATGGAGTTTGCAACCTAATGGATGTCCCACCTGAGATCCTTTCCTTTGGCTTCCTACATGTCAGCAGAGCAAAATGGTGCCTTCACTGAAGTCTTGGTGGAGTATAGAAGTGCTGGGGGAAAATCTGGCAGCAAGCATAACTTGGAATGGCTGCTTCTGCCCATGATGTCTCTGAGATGCATCCCTCTCCTCCCTCCAGGCTTTTATTTCATGCTTATAGTCAATCCTCATCATGACCACAGTGTACTGCCTGTCCATCTGCCCTTGGGCTTGTTGATGAAGGGCTACAACTAGCATGCCTTCCCGGCAGATAGCTGAGACACGGCTGTAGGTCATCAGTGGTGGATATTTTCTGATGGCTCTGCAGTCACCAACCAGAGGTAAGTTTGTTAAGCGGAAGCTCGCCATGTCTGTCCTGCAATGTGCTGGGCTCTGCCAGTCCCCAGAGGTCATCAGCTGTGAGCACAAAAAGCCCATAGCCGTGACAACCTCACATAGGGCAGCACTGCTGGCCGTGGGCAGGGAACTTCTTCAGGACTGCAATGAGAAGTTGTTTAAGAGTTTAGGATGAATAATTCAGCGCTCCTTTAATTTGAGAGTTTTAACAGTGGCAGTGTGTGTGCCCTGCCACATTACTTCAACCTTGCAATGAAGTACAAATAGATGTGATTCAGACTCTAAATATTTAAAGCAAGAATCTAATCTTAGCTACTTTCTGTATGCTGTCATCTCCAAAAGCTGATAAAAAGAGACAATGACGGACAGCAGAAATTGAAATTAAATTCAAGCTTTGTATTAAAGATCTCGCACCGCTAATTCACATGAATGATTAACCACAGAGAGACTCAAGTCTGCACGCTACGGCACTGCCAAAGTGCTCTTTGTTGTCAGAGCCAGAGAACAGCCAAGGGAAGGAGGAGCCCAAAAGGACAGCCACTCAATGCCCTAAGGGCCCCATGTCTCACCCTGCATCATTGGCCAGGGGCTGATCCAGCAGGGAGTTAGAGGTATTCTGGGGTGCTGCCCGCATGTGGTTTCCTCATGGGCTCTTCTAAGGCATCTGCTGTTGACCACTATCAGAGAAAGCTCCAGACTTCAGGTAGAGCTTGAACCAGCTCCAAAGGTCTGTTCGTTCTTCAGATGTCAATAGCATTGTATGTAACCAGGGGGATTTTATTAGCAAAACAAACACGGCTTAGTTTAGACAGATGGAAATATTTTGTGTTTCAGTAAGACTGTCTGCTCCAGCATAAAAATCCACTTCTATCCTTCCACAGTGAGCTGAGCATGGGAGGGCTGGGTGCCCGCAGGGACACTTTGAGAATGAAAAGCGCGTGGATAATCCAGGCAGTGATTGTTTCCTTCCTTGGGCTTTCAGTGGAATGCTGAGCTGTGTTCCAGCGAGAGCCACTGGAGCACAAGGTAAAGACCCTCATGAAGCAGGATCACGTGAAGGAGGATGAGGAAACCAGCCAGGCCCTCAACAATGAAAATCCAAGTAATGTCCTTGAGGCAGTTTTACTATTGTGAGCATTGCCATGGGCCCACATGCAACTGCAGGAAACATGGATTTTGGTTTGTTTCTCATCCCATGGATTGGCATCCAGGCCCTGCAACCAGCAAGTATGATCTCTTACTGAATAGGAGCAGAGCCGCAGGAGAGGAAAGATTAAGGGTATCACAGGAATACATTTTTCATTTCACTCCTTTCTTATTACAGTAGATTAAAAGGAGAAAAAAAAAGAGTTTTGTTCAACATTCAATTTTGCAGAGAATTAAATAAGCCAAAAACATTGTTCAGAATTAGAGCACTGAATAAAGGATTTCAAAAACACAGTGTGTGGTTCGTGGTGGGATTTTTATTTCTTTTTAAGACAAGCCATATACAGCTGTACCAGAGCTATTGTCCTTTGTCCCGCCAAAGAAACAGTTTCTTTCTGAAGTGTTCAATCCACTGAGACACATAGGTGCTTTGAAAACTCAAAAAAGAAGAAGGAAACCACTCAAACTCTCTTCTGGTTCAAATGGCAATTATCTGAAAAGCAGCAAAGAATCAGGAATACGTGGATAAATTAAGCAGCTTTTGATTGCCTGACTATGAACCGTAGTGGGATTTTTGTCTTCTTTGGGAATGATACCCTGCAGCAAGCAGTGTGCACAGACAAGATGGAAGTTGGACCCAAAGGAGTGGTGCGAGGGCACTGATCTCTCGTAGCCCAGATGGCCATTACAAGCCTGCATAGGAAAAGCAACTTTCATTTCTTGTTGATGGAGAGATATTCCTTGCCATTGAACCTGAAGGGGCTACAATTTGAAGAAACAGAAAAAAAATTAAGAATGTTCTGATTCCTGTGGGTCAAGAGAGTCCCTCTTCCTTCTGTTCTGCAGGGACTGTCAAACAAACAGCAAGACTTCCATCACCATTTTCAAGCTTCACCGAGACCAATGCTAGTAAAAGCAGATGGCCAAAAGATGGAACCTCGTTTACAAGCGTACCTTTCAAATTCCTCATTATCAATGGCAGGAGAGTTCTCGAAATAAAAAAGACAAAAACATAGCCCGGGCAAGTACAGAGGGGACAGAAGTTCTGACCATTTTAGCTTCTGTGTGCTGTTGTCTTTCATTCTCCAGAGAATTCCATGCTCCAGACAGAGCTGAAGAGCAGAGGAGCTTGTGTTGTGGGGAGCTTCAGGATCTGAGTGTGACTGCGCTGAGCTGGGAGTGAGGATGAAAGCAAGTCACAAAGCCCTCGGTGCTGACATCTCCAGTGCAACAACTCCAGTGACTCACATTGCCAAACTGCAGCCCAACTGAGTGTTAACCAGAATACCAGAGGACTCTGCCGAACTCAGCAGTGGGACTCAGAGCTGGTAGAATAATGGCAGCAGACATCTTCCTTTTGACGTCTGCAAAGTTGGCTACCTCATGGCTCTGGCAGATTGTCCACAGATAGAGGAAGAAACAAAGAGCCAACCTAAAAAACACCCAAGCCTATAATTTTTTTTTTTTTTTTTTTCTAAGAGAATACGATAGACTTGGGTAAAGTCTGAAGACAGGGCTATCTTTCCTCACAATAACATTTTTTGGAAAGGAAGTTCTCATTCCAACATGAGCCTACGTATACATGGGAAACCTGGCTTGAGCCTTAAAGCTGTGCAGTAAATGGAGGTGCTGAGGCTGCAGGAAGTGTGCGAAAGGAGGATTTCTGGATCACTTTCAGAGATTTTAGGCCAAGTGAGCCCATAGTGCCAGGGCATAATATGACTGAAAATGGTTTTGTTAATAACACTGCTTGAGCAGCTGCACCAGCAAAGGGCCGACCACAAAAATCTCATCAGTGCTGGTGAGTCCAGGGCAGCTGAAATTCAAGCTCGGAGCCATTTCAAATCGTTACACAGCTGGCTAAAAAATAATCTCCCATGTAACAAGAGTTTGGGAATTTGGGAATGGATGAACTTCAGTTTGAGTTCCCGAATTCCCCATACAATTTTTTTGTTGTTTATAGTGATGGCTCCAGCAATCTTCAGGCTGCCAGAAAATCTGGTTTTAGAGAGTGCAAATGGACACAGCTCAGCCTGAGCGGGCTGACCACGCACCCAGCACAGCCGTCTGCAGGATGGGAGGCTCACATCTGGCAATGTGACAGAGCAATGACAAAAGCCATCCCTTGAAGCGTGGTGCCTTACGTACACAAGCTGGCCAAGGGGTCCTCTGCCCATAACCACATGTTCATAAATACATAGAAGGCGCAGCTTTGGAAGAAGATCTAGGAATATGTCAGAGGGAAACCTGGCACCCAGGATTAGCAAGTAAACTGATCAAGTTACTGACTGGAAGCATGGACCTTGTTCCATCAGCTGAGATCTCTACCTGCTTGTTTGCAGGCAGGGAGCAAGCAGCACAGCCCCGTGGCTTTGGAGATGGCGAACTCAGCAGTGGGATTCAGAGCTGGGGGAGGTGTTGGCAGTCCCTGCCCTGCACCAGGGTGGGTGGGTGTCCCAGCAGGACAACTTTGTCCCCAGCTGCCACTGTGGCTCCTATTGTGCAGAGAGAAGGTTCCTGGGCCCAAAGAAGAGCTCCTCAGAGGGGCTGCAGAGGGGATGAAAAGGAAGGAGACCCCCAGTGGGCTTTTTTCTTTTATCTTGCAGATGAGCCAGATGGCAGGAGCAGCAGAAATCAGAGGAGGAGCATGAAACATTTAAGAATCAGATTGCTGAAATGCAGGGAAAACTGAAGCCAAAAACTAGGCCTGGACAAAACAGGGCACCAGAGTGGAAAAACAAGCACGGGAGAAATGTAGCCAAAAGGCAAAAAAATAAAATATAACAGCTCGTATCCATTCAAATTCCGACTCTGTGCTTTCAGGAGAGGAGACTTACAGAAACCAAAGTCCCCTTTGTAGCTGCAGCTGCTCACAGTTATTGGCCCCTAAGCTTCCTGTGCTTTAGTGCCCAATGCCTGCAAATTTCTCTCATGATGTGAAAAAAGGGCAAAAGGCACAGAGTGACCGGTGGGTCCGCCTCGCATCTTGCACGCAGCAGCAGCAGGCAAACACTTGGCTCATCTCACAGGTGGGAAGGATTGGCAGCATTGCCACTGCCCAGGGCAGCTCCTGCCCACCCACAGCTGCTCTGCATCAGGCCCGTGATGGTGGGGGCACATGGCACTCCCCCCACAAGCCCTCCTTCCCTCCAGGGCTTCCTGCTCCCTCTGGAGGGACGCCCCTGAGCTGCGTTTCAGGTGACTTTCGGATAGGGTTGCTGTCAGGCAGGAAGACGCCTTGCTACGGGATGCTGGAACACATCCTCTCTTCTCAAGAGGACTCTCATTTTTCAGAGCAAATGCCCATACGAGGGGCGTGACGTCAGCCACACCATCTGCGGGACACGCCGTGCTCATCCATTACCAACCGCAGACTGACGGGCGCTGCTGCTCCATCAGCCCCAGAGGAAGCATTACAGACCCAGCAGCCGCCCCCCAGTTTCAGTAATGATCCCGTGACACTTAGTGGAAAAAAAACCAACATTGTATTTGATTTACAATTAACAGGATTTACAAATAATGACAAAGAAACAGATTAGCCATGAAATTAAGATGCTTTTGTTGATGAAGAAGTAGCTGGCAAAGCAGCTTTATGTAGCAGTCATGTACCTCAGTCCTACACAGTGTACAATAACTTACAGCCCAGGCAAGGTCAGGAACAGTAATACGCAAATGCAACAAGTCGAGTACAAAAAAAAAACCAAAAAACAAAAGCCCTCTCAGCCCGCCAGACTGGCATTGGTGAGGCTTCCCATTTCTGTAGCTGGTGGGAAGATTCACTGACAAATACCAGGAAGCTTTCCGAAAAGAAAAAAAACAAATCAGCCAACAGTAGAGCCGACCTTATGGCCATGCAGCAGCCAGGGTCAGCGGCCGAGGCTGGTGGTGGGCGCTGGGCAGGGCAGGGAGTGAACTCACATTGATGGCAGCGCTTCCCTAAAATGCTACTTCACTGCCAACGCTGGCGAGACAAAAGGGAACGAAGATCTCTGATGTGCAATACAGCAATTGAAGAAGGCGTACCGAGCTTTTGGATTTGTACGTAGCTTACATACGTTGTAAGCGCACACTTCCCACTAGTGATTTTAACTGTCTTTGCTATGGGTTGATGGTGTTTTTCATCAGACGCAGAATTCCAAGGCTCAAAACTGAGTGGTTTTCAACACGTGGGCATACAGGTTTTCCAATATCGTACTAGTATTTTACATCACAAATACAATAAAAACAAGTGATGGTAATTCTAGGACAGTTCCAAATAAAAAAATCATCAGAACCATTCTAAAATAAGATATTATACATAATCAGATCATGTTAAACAACACACTCTCGGCAAGCAGCTAATTACAAGCATTCTGCTGGTCATGGTTTTCACACAAAAAGTCATTCAATAGCACATAAATATTTCTTTTTCTGATCTGCTTCTTTTTTACAAAACCATTCATCAGATTCACAGAATTAGTACAAGTAAGGCACATTAGCATATATCATTAAACTCACATTGATAACAAAGGGTTGTGAAGATTTAAGGACTAATTCTCCTTTGCGGTGATTTCTGAACCAAAAGAGATCCTCTATCAGAAGAACCCTCCTCACAGCCACGGCATCACTGTCACCTCCATTGCAGCCAACCGTGCTGGGCGCAGTACTGTGCTTTACTGTGGGCATAAATAATTAACCTAAGAACTGTGTGTGACAGCAAAACCCATTGGCAGATCTCACAGAGAAATTGGACACGTTGTTTACTACGTTCATTATGGGCACAGACGAAGTTTTGGAGCTACGTGGAAGTCAATTTCCAGTTATCAAAATAAAAGGGGATATTGCATGGTTCTCTGAATATGTTGTTACTTTCCTAGTACAAATATTGCTTAAAATATAAAGGATGCTATAATATTGAGTTTACTTGCATAATGAATTCTAAATGCTGATGTCTTAGATTCTATGCAATTAACTGAACTACAGACTCGCCTTCCTCCACCCCCCACCCTGCCCCCAGCCAAAGGACTCTCCTTCCCACAGAAGATTCATTTACACACAACACAGCTTTTAATTAGAAGCATAATTTACAGTAAAAATTTTTTACATTACACCTCTGCTATCAAAAAAACATGAAATCTTTCATTTAAAGTTGTAATTACACATTAAAAAATAGAACACTATTTCCTTAACAGGAAGAATGAATTTGAACATCTTCAGATCAGATTTCTTTATTGCGGCTTTCGAGTCAAAGGTCAGTCACTTTATTCTCTAATGCAGCTGCTATTTGCTGTAAACGGAAGGCGAGCTGCATTTTTTGTGCAGCTGGATCCTCTTCAAGTGCATTTATAATCTGGAAGAAGTAAACACAGAATGTTTAGAATCCTTTAGCTTAAAATATATGACGCCGTTCCCAGACCAAGTGTTTGACACTGCTTTGGTTTCCAAGCCTTTTGCATTCACCTGGTGCTGAAGATAAGGTCCTTCTATGGGTCCCACATTCTGTTTTACACATGAAGACAGTAAAAGTGTCAGCCCCTGGTATTTTATCTAAGTTACCACAATGTTTTGCATTACGCTGGGATCCAAGAAAATTAATAGATAACACTTTATCTTTTGAAATACTGCATTGCAAGGTGGAGCGGGCAGTGGGAGAAACATCAGAAACACTGCCTTTACAGCCAGGTAAGAGTTTTACTTGCAGACCACCCTACAAGGCTTGAGGGTCATTTACCAGCAGTAATTAAAGCTCTCCCCCATTGGCTTTGGCTATGAGCAGCTCCTGGGTAGCACAGGTGAGGGCAATACCAAGCGTTGGCAGTCTGTGTGCAGTGAGATGAAGGAGATGGGCCGTCACAATGCTGTGGAGCTGCCAGCCCCCCTTTGCTTCTCCAGGTAGAGCTGAGCAGCTCATGGCTCAGGAAGCACAGAGCCCTCACACAGCCCCGCCGTACAGAGTGTGTGCAGGAAGAGAGTGTGCAGAAGGGTATGTGCAGGAAGGGTATGTGCAGGAAGGGTATGTGCAGGAAGGCCTGATGCCAAGACACGAGGGATTTCAAAACGAGAGACGAAAAGGTCAGCTGTTATGAGAAGGTTTTTCTTCAAATAGAGTTTTTAAGGGCTTCTCGAGATCAAATTTCAAAGGTTTTGAAAGGTTTTCATTCCTACCATCCTTTAGGGAAACTCTTCCACCAACTATTAGATTTCTCCATTAGGGGAATGCACGGTATGGCAAAACTGTTCTTTTTCTACAGCCGGCTTTATTAATAAAAGTCAGCTGCTGTCAGCAAGCAGACACCTTTAGCTGTGTTTAAATACTACCTAAGTTGGCAAATATAAGGGCTGGAGAAATAGAGTCTGCTTGTCGCTACCTGCGGTTCCTGCTGCTCCGTGTGCTTTATTGACAATGGAGATTAATGCAGTCAGTTTCAATCCAGCTAATAATTTCCCTTTTGAGGACTGGTATGGCATTAGAGTTTCAAATGCTGGAGCAAATTTGTTTAGAAATCATTATTTTAATGGATTTGTTTTCAAAGCGTGAAAACATTTTTACAAGACAGAGTTAATAAACTCTTATTACGGTATTTAAATAGGGCCTAATTTAATTTGATATTGTTCCCCTAATTTAAACATTTACACCTAGCTGTAACGCCTCAAATCGAGACTAAATAATTCATGATTATCTCTGCTGGTGAATATAACCTTCACATAAATGTGGACAATTAGAGCTTACCCACTTAGTCACTGTCAAGCCCTGCAGAGATGCACAGGGTGCAGCGCGTGCTGCAGCCGCTGCTTCAGCAACAAAGATAAGGGCCGTCGCAAAATGTTCCAATTTATGCAAATTAAAGCATTTTTATGGAAAATAAATAAGCTCAATTAATTTTCCTGAATAGTTCTTGACGTATTATCTCCCTAACTCTGAATTAGCAGCCTTTTGATCAGAGGCATCTCGTTGTTGTACAGTGATGTATGCAAAAGAAAGGGCTGCAGCTCTGCTTTGTTGTTTGCTGCCTCGCCCCTGATAACCTCCAATTAATGGCTGCGCAGAGAGCAGGCGCCATCTGTGCCAGCCTCCAAATTGGAGAATCCCAAAACCGCGGCAGGGAGCAGGGACAAGGGAGTGTGGGAGAAGCAGGGCTTTATGGTTCATCTGTCACACAGGTTCTTTGGGTGTTTCCATAACGGATCAGGCCACAGAGATCATAGAATGACTTGGGTTGGAAGGACCTCAAAGCCCACCCAGCCTCAGCCCCTGCCATGGGCAGCTGCCACCCACCAGCTCAGGCTGCCCAGGGCCCCATCCAACCTGGTGTGGAACACCTGCAGGGATGGGACACTCACAGCTTCTCTAGGCAACTTGTGCCGGTACCTCACCACCCTCTGAGTAAAGAATTTCTTCCTGATACCTAATCTAAACCTCTTTTAATTTAAAATCACTATCCCTTCTCCTCTCATGCACTTCCTGGAGGAGCCTCCTTCAGGCACCAAAAGGCTGCTATCGGGACACCCTGAAGCCTGCTCTTCTCCAAGCCAAATGATCCCAACTCTCTCATCCTGCTTTCATGGAAGAGATGCTTCAGTCTCTGATCATCTTTCTGGCCCTCTTCTGGACCTACTCCAACAGGTCCATATCCTTATATTAGGCTCCCCAAAGCCGACCGCAGTACTGCAGGTGGGCATTTATGAGGGCAGAGCATAGGAGAAGGTTCACCTCCCTTTCCCTGCTGGCCACTACTCTTCTGATGCAGCCCAGTCCGCTTTTTCCAGATATTCTGGAATATGTTGAAAGTAAGTTTACTCAGTTCTGGGGATATGTAAATCAAAGCCATTAAGTTTGCCAGTGAATCTCCAAACACTTTTCCTACTAACCCCATTGCAAGATGTCTCAAGATGAGCTGGTTCTCCTTGCTTATGTCTGTTTTAAAGCTGTAGGAAGCAGCTGCAGTGAAGCTGGGTATGAGACTCGCTGCCTTTAGTGCTATATTTAAGTGAAAACAAGAACTGTGCTGAGGTGCAAGACAAACTGAAGCGAACTCACATGTGCTGCACTCTTTTTTTTTGATTCAGCATCTGTTCTTACTCGCTTTGATTTAATTCTAAGAGTTTTCTGGAGGCATTCATTTCCATGGAAACCTTTGGATAAAAGTTTCCTTCTCTCTTTTTGTTTTCAGATTAAATTTGGAGAGCCATAGCCACAGCCCAGCGACACTGGGATATTCTTTGTCCCCCTTTCCTCAGGGCCTGAAGAATCCAAGAAACACTGGACTGAATCTGTGAGCCTCCTTTTGAATCTGACTATTCTCAGCAGTTGTTCTGCTGCGGTTTACCTTGGGCAGGCACTTCATTTGGCAAGGCAAATTGGGGGCAACAGCACACATGGAGGTTCTAAGTGCATCTTAACTAATGAAAAAAGCACCGTCCCATTCCTAGAAACAAAACAAGTTTAATGGATTGTTCCTAATAGAAAAAAACTTAAAACCTGACAAAGGCTCTTACGACTGCTTTGTGCTTGGTGACATTTTTATTTTCTAATTCTTGGAATTTGGATGGTAGAACTCAAGAGAAAGGATTTTTAAATCTATTTTTCTTTCAGATCTCATTAAGCAATCACTGACAAAATCGGATACCTCATAGTGAAACTTCATTTCTAAGAACATACCCTTCAGCATTGTAATTTCCAAGGAATGTGTCTAACCACAGAGTTAGAGCTTTCTGTTCAACATTGCTTTTACCTCATTATCCAGAGAAAGTTAGCCTTTGTAACTTTTTATTGTTATTATATATAAAAGAAAAGAAACCCCACCTCTTACCTCATCATAGTATTTGTTAGTGTACTGGTAGAGTTGGTGTAGAGCCACAAGCGTATTTAAGGAATCAGTATGTGCCTGTTAAACAACACACATGAGCAGCAAATGTCAAAATTGCATCACAGACAGTTGAAAGTTATGCACACACATGACTGTTGGATACAGCAGAAAGTCCCATTTTCAAATTCAAGTTCTGCATCTTTTACCTCCTGCTAAGTGGAGGAAAAAGGAGTGAAAAAACTTTTGTCTGGTGATTTGGAGATCTAGATTTTCCCACTGTTGTTTTTCCAGCCTGTCTGCAGCTCCAACACAGGACGTGGAAAATATTTTGAACTTTGTCAAACCGCAGATTACAGCTGTAACATCTGTTAAGAGCATGGGTATGTGTAACTGAAGTGTTCGGTAATCTGCGTACTGCTGAAATACCACACATTGGTTTTGTCACCGCTGTGTTTGTTTGAAATCATTTCTTCAGCTCTTTACAACTGTTTGTAGTAGTTCATACCTCACTACAAGAAAGGTGTAACCCATCAAGAGAGCAAATGCTTGTATATTTGGAAAAAGCCATTTGAGTCTTGAAGATGGAATGAAGAGAGACAGAAAGGTAAAGAAAAAGGGACTTTAAAATGAAGCAAGAATTATCCCTTCCATTACCTCTCCCTTCATTACCCTCATGACATTTAACTACACGTTGACTGCACTCTGCCTGTACTAAACAGATGCTTTTCATCCACATGTACAGAATTCAAGTCTCTTGAATTGCAGAGACTTTAGATTTTTAAACTAGTTAAGAAAATAAAGAATGGCAAAAAAGCTTCTGGCATAAATGAGTATCCAAGCCATAAAACAGCAGAGAAACATCCATCTTTTCTTATCCTACAAAGTCACTTCCAGAGCTGGTCAAAATTTTCAATGTTCTTTCTGTCAGTCTTTTCACACCTACTTTTATCATAATTTATAGTGTAATTAGAAATGATCAACATATTATGCTGATTTTAAAACATTCTTCTGAAGTTACTTTTAATTATCATTTTTTAAATAAATAAAATGAACTGGAAAATGAAATGTCACCACATGTGAGCTTTGCAGTAACTGACAGAAAATAGAAATATTCTCCTGAGGATGATCTGCAAAATGCTAGGTCCTAAGGGCATTGAAATAAACTTTATATGTAGGACTCTTGAAATAACATAAGCAAGTAAACAAACCGGTCACTGTGTACAGTATCTCTTTCAGATTGGCAAGGGCTTCTGCAGGTTCTATGAGTTGAATCAAGTGCTTTGAAAGCATGGGCCTGGTCTAGCTAAGCTGAGCATCACAGCAGACAGGCTTTTGCAAGAATGAAGCAGATTTTGCTCCCTAAGTCTCCAATTGGAGCCTGCAGCTAGCAACCAACCTCCTCTGCTCTCCTCCATTACAGGTAGCACCAGAGAGCCTATACTGTGAAAAGAAAAGGTGCAAATTAAGGAAGCTCATGATGAGCTTCTTGTGTGAAAGTAAAAATATTGCTTTCATATAGACAGCACTAAAATGTGCTGTACTTAACGTATGTGAATTCCCTTTCATTTCTGGAGTCAAATTCTTGATGTGGTAGCACTCTGAACCCAGTCACTACTTGTTATGTACTTGTTTTCAGTATAGTCAATGCTAAAAATCACCCATGTGCTGCAAAGAGAAAATACCTTTCAACAGTGTTGTAATTTTTCCACAACAGATGGGAAAAAATCCAAATGCTCTGCACTGGCATCTACATCACTCAAAGAGATTTGTGATGATAACCATTCTTGATTCCATTCACTAATCAACACTTCAAAAAGCCCAAATGTACTACACCAAGCAGGAGTTTTTCAAAGAGATATGAAGTAGCTCATCTGATGCTTAAATACACAAAAACCCCTTTGATGCTTAAATACACAAAAACTTGTGGAGTTAGAACGAGAAGACAAAAACAGTGCTATACTTGGCTTCAATTTCAGGACAAGGAAACTTAATTCATTCTTACCCTAGAGATTTCTGCTAGATGGGTATTCATATCTTGGTCACTAACTGGTACCATCTGACGAATACCTTTGTAGTAACTGCAACAAATGAAAACAAACTTTCACTTAGATGAAATACACTGTGGTTTCCTGGTAATTTTGTATTTTGATTTCACAATTACTTTAAACAGCTTTCCTAATAGTGCAGATGTTCTACCACAGCAGACCAGTGACTCACTTAGTTCCTCAATCTCCCAGCAGTCATTAGTACTTGATATCCCTGTAAGAAAGGCAGATTGCACCTGCTTGCACAGGGCCGTAGCACAGGACAGGAATCTACTTATTACCCCAATGATGATTATTTCAGGTCTTAAAACTTCTGAAGTAACTAGTTAGTAAGAGTTGTGTCCTGCAGCAGATCTTCAGCGGTATTCATAGAATTCTCAAATCAGTAATTGAATAACGTCAGAGACTGGATAGAAATAATGTTTTTGTGAAAATGTTTTCAGGATTTGATTCCTACTCAGTTATGGAAGTGCAGCAGTGGTTAGACAGATCAGTGGGTAAGAACAGTCCTCATGGAGAATAGCACTGTGTTCTCCCCAGGTAACTCTATCCATCTGTTGCACTGGGTCACAATGACACTTCATTTCAATGCTGTGAACACTGCTGCCAAGGGAACATTTTAACATTCAGGTGTAAAATTTTTAACTTTTGATTGCTGACTTTGCCTCAGCATTCACTTTTCCTGTTACTGAGTGTATTTGCAAAGCTTAACATTCTAACAACTCTGCATCAACATGAAAAGTCTCTTTATACTTACTCTTCCACCATTTTCTTATAATTAGAGATCTCTTTCGCATAAAGTAATTTATTACTTGGAGAATCCTGAAAAAAATCATAATAGAAACTTGGTTGATTTATGAACCATTCTGAGAGGCAACATGAAGTCAAGAAGCTAAGGTCAAGCCTTTCTAATTTCTAATATGCACTTGAGCTTTGCAGATTTTAACATTCCAATGCTTATTATTAACATGATTATCATTATGAACATTTACTTTGATACAAGGGGAAGACTGTCTTTAAATACAGCATTATTGTTGGGTTTGACAAATATATCACTGGAAGATGATTTTAAATTATGGTGGACATGTAATAATCAGTTCTTAAACTTGCTTTTTTTTAAAAGGAGTTGATATTTTCTGCTTTTTGGGACTATCAGTTGGCAGACTACACAGTAACAATGACAGGCTCACCAACCTGCTAAGTGGTGAAATGCTAACTTCATTATAAAACTAGAAGGAAACTATCACTGCTGTATCTTCTCAGAGAATTGGTATTGTCTAGGACAATGCCCTGTGTCTTGTCAGGCATGAATGTATCAGGATGTAGAATGCAAATTACTTACTCTGCTTAATTTGTGCTCTGTTCTTGTGCAAGCATCCATGAAAGTCTGTGCAATGACTGACAAGGAAGCATCCACTACTTCATGAACGTGAACATCAAAGATGAAGTGGGGATTTTTCAGTATGTTTACCCAGAATCTAAGAGGCAAGCTGTGCAGAAAGGAAAAAGGTAAAAAAAAAATCTTCTGCACAATAAATGTTCTACAACAAACAAGTCACATGGAAGTAAATATGGGTTTTGCATTTTGATCTTCTCACTACTCTGAAACTTAATTTTATATTTCAACAATTACACATGCTGTCTTTTGTCTATTTTCCATGTCTGGAAACAAAGCCTTTGCGACTCTGGCAGAAAAATAAGAAAAGCTTGTTGGAGAAGAATCCTGAGTACCCCAGAACAGCAAGAGGAGATGCCTGTGTGGTTAGAGAAACTACCTGACCAAGATTTTCTTAGATTTTGTGCACTGACGGGCAACTCTTGTCCCTTCTGCCTACTACTCTCCTGTAGGTAGGTGACTTTCATTTTTGCAACTTGTAGACAGGGAATCCTTTTGATCATATTATCTCAATTAAAATGATTCTGAGAATTACAAATGAGATTTACTTTGATTTGTGGTGATAGTGCCAGCACATACTTGTCAATTACACTCCCATTTCCCTACTGTGTTCATACCTGTTTGTTTTCCAGATGTGAATGGTATCTTCATCCTTGATGTCATGTTTTTCTGCTTGCTCATCAAGAAAGTCAAAGAAGTATTTCACAGCTGGTGGCACTACATGGTTTGAGTTGAGCACACTATGAAAGAAGTCATCTACAAACTGCTGAAGTGTTCCCTTAAAGTGAATAAAAACAAATTTTGCATTACAGGCCTCAGCACCATCCTTTAATGCAGTTGCAGTCACTGAAGGCTCTCAATTCTGAGTGCTGATGCTGTCCAATGACAAAAACTCCTTAATGCAATGAACTTGCAAACAGCTCAAACAGTAAAGACCTTTTAGAGAACAATTTTATGCTGTAGTCTAAAGGCTAACACAGAAAGCTGTGCTTTCTGCCTGACAGAAATATAGCAGAACCCAGTAGCTAAGTACACAAAAGATATACAATTCAAGGTCATTGTACACGTAAAAATAGTTACCAATTTTCTAATTGTTTTGCAGCTTCCCACCTCCATTTTCTCAGACTCCAGAGTATCATGTACCAGTAAAACAATTCTAGATAAAGACTGGGAGGAAAAAGTACCTTTTGTCTTGCTATGGAAAGCACTTGGATCTCATCAGATGTCCAGCTTTACAAACTCTACCAAGTGTGAGGGGTGAAGCATTCCGAGGGGGCTGCACTTCTGACTGGATCCTTACACCTGCCTGGACCTTACAGACTATCACTTCTGAGACTGTCCCTGTGTTTTAGAGAAGACCTTGTTGAGGCCACATGTAGTTTCTTCTCAGTGAGCCAGTTGGCCCTAGAGACACGGAAGAAGGGCTGCATCCTCTCTTTTTTCATCACTGCAGTTGCCACACACAGGGCAGGGCAGGGCAGGGATAAAGGGCGTGATGAGCTCTAAAGCCTCATGCTGGTCACGCAGGCAGGAAAGACATATCAACAGTCCTGGGGCTGCACCGGCACCTGTGATCCCAACCACTCACCATCTCTGTGGGAGTCAGTAAAACTCCAGACCAGCAACAATCTACAAAATTGGCTGTTGAGAACAGAAAAGGGGTGGCCACAAAGTGTTTATTAATAGAACAGAGGGATACAGGCATTTTGCTGGCCTCAAGTCACCGTCATCCATATACATCCATAGACTTTCCATCATATTCACTTTGCCACTTGGTCAAATGGCCTTAGTTGGAGTCAGGTTACTCCCATTTTCACAAAGAATTTGGTTTAGGAGTCATTAAATACATTATCCTAAGTTCCTTCAGTAGGGAGGAATGCTTAGTTCAATTATTTTGGTTGTGATCCATTCTGTAATATAAGCACTACAAACAGTCTAAAAGGACTATCGCTATTTGAAAAGTTTTTTACTATTTTTCCTAGATTAAACTGCAGCACTGGAAATAAAAAAGAACAGGGAAACAAATGGCTCTGAAGCATTACATAAAGCATTTTGTTCAAAATAAAATCCAGCAGAATATTGTCTAAACAGGTGGCATAGAAGAGAATATCCATCTTTGTCTTGCAAGAAAAATTCTCATTTAACTCACACAGAATTATAGTTCTCAGCTTTCACATGGAGTTAAATTTTTTCCTAGTAACGTTCTTGGGGGCATATTAATCACTTGAAGCTCTGAACACAGCCTGTGTGTACACGACACGGATATTGAAAATTTCAGCTGAAAGCATGACTAATACTTGCATCACTTTCTTCAGCAGTACATCAAAATCTCCAGAAGCATGGTGTAACAGTGCAACATCTGACCCTTACCTTCACAGAGAGAAGTCTTGTCAGGTAGATTTCTGTAATAGCTTTGGTTCTCTCTTTTTCTTTCACGCTGCCTCTCTTCGATTTGCTTTCATCAATTTCATCTACTGGCCGGACGAGGTGCCAGACTTTATTTTCATCCTCTAGAAGCGCATGCCCTAGAAACAGTAATTGCAATAATTACAAGAAAATCTCCCTCAGAAATAATTCTGAAAATAGTCATGCACATCAGTAATTGTAAGAACCTTGCACTCCATTCTTGGCGTACCTTTCTTTTTGCCAAGAGGATCCAGATTACTTGGTTCCTCTCTAACAGTCCAAGTACTAAATTTTCAGTAATACATAACTGAAAGAGTAACACTGAAGTAGGAGGGCATGACCTTAAGCAGGCAGAAGTAACAACTGCAGGCAGCAAATTCAAAATCCATTAGAATAAGATTTTTCTAAATGTGTTTGTCACACCAAGTCTGCTGCCATATATAAGAAACAGGATTAAGCACCTGGATGGTTATAACATATCCATGGCCTGGCCATGCATATGGACCTTAAGCACAGTTTAATTACCAACAGTATGTGAATATTCAGATAACCTCCTTCTGCTTGAGAATCTTCTGTTGAGAGTGAGATACAATACCAACTGCGAGTTTAAACTTGCAATTAATAGTCCTTGAACAAAGATTCAGCATCACAAACTTAGCTTCAAATCTCCTGTTTTTACTTGTCCTTCCTTTAAATCCTGAACTTTGAGTTAATATTTCTGCATGGTGTAGAACCAAAAATCAATGATGCTTTTCCAGTGGAGGTTACTGAATCAGTGCATTTTAAATCATTGGTGTCTTAGAAATGTGAAAGTTATTTTTCCCATAAAAACAGTGATTCAGCCCTGTTACACAAACTATTTTGCAATACTGCCAAGTTTTATGCTTTAATATATGTGTATAATGTAAATGAATTACAGTTACAGCAGAAAATATCAGTTTCTAATTGCATGATTTTTGTCCTTTCAAACTGTTGGCAATAATAGTTTTTAACTAAGTTCTGCAACAACTACATTAAATTTATCAGATGTACCTTAAATTAATGTTAAATATTTTATATCAGAGAGAAAATGAAATTAATATGTAATCTGGCAAAGCCAATGCTTCTACTTGAATCCTAGCATCTATTTTATATATTCTCATGAAAAGTATTAGCTATGCAGCCTCTTCTTTATGACCAGGTGGATCTTTTAGCCAAGTGAAAATTGGACAGTTAATACTGTTGTCCTTTGGAAGTTCATAATTTGAGCTGGAAGTTCACATGCATGAAATAAGAAAGCAAAAAAAGCTCTCATTTTATTTTGAAGTAATTGAGTAGTTGTGAGTTCACAATTGATACCACTCATAGTAATTGTTTGTCAGTACAGTCTGTCAGTAAGATCTGTTGAAGGGCCTGAAGTTTGGCTTCTCTTTTGCAGTGCCTGCCATTTACTCTTATAAAGAAATAGATGGAATCACACACAGAAGAACTATGTTGGTTGGTACACTTCTACTTCACCCTCTGATTCAAAGGAATGCATCCTCTTTGCTCTCATAATAGTGCATAGCCTGATTTTGCTTTGGAATGAAGAGAACACACCGAAGGGGATTTCACTGAGATTTCTTGCCCTTGCATATGGCTTAATCCAGCACGTGTTTGTTCAGCAACAACAGAATCAGCTACTAGAGAAATAGTAGTTATTTCATAGGAAAGTAGGGCTTAGAGAGAACACAGTTCCACTGGATGAACTTCTGTAATGCAAAGATCCCACTTCATTGCTAAAAATAGCAGCCAGAAAGAGGAAGAGAAATGCAAAACAGGGGCAATGAGACATATTAGCAGTATGGTTGCTAAGAGGAGATCACA
Organism: Phasianus colchicus; assembly: GCF_987193195.1. Taxonomy (NCBI): domain Eukaryota; kingdom Metazoa; phylum Chordata; class Aves; order Galliformes; family Phasianidae; genus Phasianus; species Phasianus colchicus. The sequence goes on from NC_143436.1 coordinate 21,188,261, forward strand.
CTTCTGGGAGATAACACTTTCCCTACTGGAAAGCTAGGAGGTGAAGAAAGTGAAACAGAGGGGGGAACACTGTCTTTTTTGGTTGTAGCAGCCTTGTGATGCAACAAGCCATAAGCGAGGAGAGGACTGTGCCCACAGGATCAACTGCCTTCCCCCCCTGAAGGCTTCTTCTTGGCCCTTCTGAATTCTTTGGCCAATACAGAATGGAATGAATCTGATGGAAAGCTGGTGGAGGCAAGCGAGCCACTGACAGCCAGCGCAGCCTCCCCCTACTGCACGACTCACGGTGAGCTCGCCCCATCCTCTCCTGGGAATGCAACACTCCAAGGAAGGGCTGGCCTACACACATCTGCTCATCAGCATTTCTGATCTGCAGCCCTCTGGCTATTCTAAAGCGGAATAATAGAAAAAAAAAAGAACCCTAAAACACCCAACCACCAAAAAACACAAAACAGCCCCCACAGTAAGTTTTCAACAGAATACTCTGTTTCGGCTTATAGCTCTGTACAGAAATTCTAGCACAAAATCATCAGAACCATTCTCCATCTTGATACAAATTAGTAATTGCATTTATTATGTTATTATGAAGAAAAGAATTCTGCATTCAATTTGTCAGAACCACCAGCTTCCAGTGTCTTCCCGCTAGAAGCTGTGAATCAAAAGCAGCATGGAAGCAATGCCAGGTTTTAGAGGAACATCTCTGAACATGGTTTTACATTTTCGTTCTGTGCAAAGCCTCTTGCTTTGGCAGACAGTCAATGGCTTCAGCTGACATTGCTCAATGCAAAAGGTGCAAGTTAATGAGGCTGGATAAAAGGAAAACCACATCGTCACAAGACTTATTCATAGAGCAGGGATAGGATTTCTATTTATTCCAACCCCGTAAATCCCTGACTGTGTCATATAAATGCGTGTGTGTGGGAGGGCAAGCCTCTGATCCTCTCCTCTGCGTTTTATACACTTAGCATCTCACAAGTCACTGTCGCTGTCAGCGTCTCTCCCTTTGCACTAGTTGTATAATGAGAGAACAAGTTGGCACCAGCTAGCTCTGAAGACCCTTAGGGACTAATGAAAATAGGCTAGCCTGGCATGAAATGCTATCTTCCCATATTTTGTACATCACCACTGCACGAGACAGGGTGCGGAGAAGAAACAAGGTGGAAGCTGTCTTCATTCTATGCTTTGGGATCTGAGCTGTCTCAACATATTTTTTCTCTCATGTATGAAAGCCCTTATGTGACAGCATTGTCCCCAGAAGCCTGCTTCTCCTTTACAATTTAGAACAGTACATGTACAACTAAGGAGTCCACCCTGGAATACTGATCGTGTGTGTACAAAGAGCGTCATGGTACTGAATCATAGCTGAAGACATAATTGTAGATAAAGAGAAAAGAGGAAGGGGGAAAGGAGGAAGGGAGGAAGGAAAAGAAAAACACTTGGTCTGATCCTTAGCTGTTTGCCATAAAGATGTGGGGAGGATGGAAGACTGGGAACCCAGAGTTGGAGACTGAACACGTCTCAGCATTAAGAAAGCAAAGCAAGCTGAGCACACACTGTGTCCATTCACTAGTCTACTCCACTTCTTCAGAGTGGAGGTGATTACTGCCTCAGCAGTTATCTCAGCGATCAGTGCAATTAAACTGAAGAGGGACTAGGATTGTTCTCCTTGGCTTGCTGCACTTCATCACCCTTTGTATGAAACTGATGTTTTTTAGAGTGAATACCAGCAGAGGTATTGGAAGAATGTTTATAGCAGTGGAGGTATTGGAAGAACATTCAGGATGCTGGATAAAGTCTCAACAGGAACTATCCAGGAGGAAAGAGCAAAAGGTAAGTGGCAAGTAATTCTGCCTGTTCTGCTCTCTTGGTCAACACTAAACACTATTGAAATGGAAGTTGGCACATTTTTGTTAAATAGCAATAATACACGTAGAGCTATCAACTGAGAGTTGTCTTGAAAAATGTATGTTCCTGGTATATTATTTCCAACCTGTCTGACTGCCAAACTGTTGGAAGCCATGAAATCTAAGATCACTACATTTGTGTAAAGGAACTAAACTGTTAGGTGAAGCAATGGCTTTTAAAATCAGTGCTAGACTGAAAACCGTATCAAATAGTTTCACGGAACGAATAATGACCTCAACAATTATCACTCCATAAATCTAACACACAACTCGTGTACAGTAACTGAATATAAGGATAAAAATAAGAGAAACAGAACATCTGAAATGTAAAAGAATCACATGACAAAGAATATTAACTTACAAGTAAATACTTCCATTAATATCACAGCGCATTTTAGGCTAGAGTGGATGTTGTCTGTCAAGAAGTTTAGAAATAAAGGAAATTGGTCTAGAGAACATACCCACACAGGAAGGTAAAAGCTTTAGAAGATGGGTTCCAAGCTACCACATAATCTCTCACACAGAGAAGTCCAACATACTGTATCAGGCAGCACATTAGAATTAACTTTATGTAACATGCATTATTGCATATGTAACTGTATAAATAACATGAAAGAGAGGAAAATTTAAAAGGTAAGTCTTGACAGTAGCTGACAATGGACTGCAACCCTTGAAACAAAGGAATGATAGAAATTTTAAGAGATAGTACGTAGGAATTAACAAAATCAGCCAACACATTCTAGAAAAGCCAAGTGAATGTAGCTGGTGAAATATCACTTGCCATGGTAGAGAAATACAAACTATGAATGTATAGAGACTAGTCTGCAAGGCAAAACAGTTGTAAGAAATGCAATACAGAAATTATATCAGATCTGTTATATCATGGAGCAGAGGAGCTGGTCTCTCCTGTGGTTCATCTATAAAGATGCATTCAATTCTCAGTTCAGTAAGTGGAAGAAATTTTGAAAGTATGAAGAAAGAAGGAGAATCTTTTTCTTAAAAAATTGAAACGTTTTGGCTGCAGATGTAATGGCATTAAGAAACAAAATGGAAATGTTTGCTAAGAGCACTTTCTATTAAGCTGGGATATAATCTTACACTAATTATAATTAAAGCTCCATTATTTCAGGCTTTTATAACTAGGATGAAGGAAACCACTGCACGTGTACAGAAAGTAGCACAAAACAAATAAGCCCTATATAGTCTGGTGGGGAATATAAGGATGTGCCACTTGGGAAGAATACAAGGATACTGTTCAAACATGCAGAGATGGGATCAGGAAAGCCAATGAACAAATGGAACTAAACTTGGAGATGGATGTTAAAACAACAAGGTACATTGGCCAGAAGAGACAGGCCAAAGAGAGTGTGTCATATCAGATAAACAAGAACTGGATACAACAGATATAGAGAAGGTTGAGGTACTCAATGAGCTCTTTGTCTCAGCCTTCACTGGCAGCCAAGATTCTCCTATTTCTCACATCCCTGAATCTCACATCCTTGAACCTGTTGGTGGGAACTGGGGGAATAAATTCCTCCCTACTGTGAGAGCAGAGCAAATCTGAAACTGCCTAATGAGACTGAACATGTACAAGTTCATGGGGCTGGATGACATGCATTTCAGGGTCTAGAGGGATCTGGCTGATGTGGTTGCCAAGCCACTCTCCATCATATTTGAAAAATTATACCTGTCAGGTGAAGCCCCTAGTGACTGGAAAAAGGGAAACATCACTCCCATTTACAAGAAAAAGAAGATGGAGGAACTACAGGCAGTGAATCTCACCTCTGTGTCTGGGAAGATCATTCACCAGATCCTCGTAGAAGACATGTTAAGGCACATGTGGGATGAGCAGGTAATCTGAAACATTCAACATGGCTTCACCAAGGAAAGGTCATGCCTGATTAATCTAGTGGCCTTCTATGATGGAGTGATGGCGTTGGTGGACATAGGGAAGGCAACTGATGTCTTCTACCTGGTCTTGTGCGAGGCCTTTGACATGGATCCCTCACTTATCTCTAAACTGGAGAGATATGGATTTGAAGGGTGGACTATTCAGTGGATAAAGAATTAGTTGGAAGGTTGCAGCCAGAGGGTTGTAGTCAATGGCTCTAAGCCCAGGTGGAGGCCGATGACAAGCAGTATCCCCCAGGGTCTGTCTTGGGATGATCAGAGGGCTGGAGCACCTCTCCTATGGGTTGAAACTTAATAATTCTTGAGGTCCCTTCCAACTCAAGCTATTCTATGATTCTACAATCTTGCTCCATATACACTCAATAAACACTACCAAGATCACCATCACCATCTCTGTGTAGGTTTGGCTTCCAAACATTTTGGGAGTTAGAGAAGCCCCAAAATACTTACTTTCCCCTGGGACATCTTGCTGACTATCCTCTGGCTGCTGGGAAATTCCCATTTTCGATAAGATGAGTGTGGCACCATCTCGGACCTTTAAAGATACAAACATAGGGTTGTTATGCAAAAGAACAAAACAAGGCTGAACTTTTTTCTTAACAGATAAACTATGGTTTCTGTAATCTTTTGTTAGAAATCTGGACCTGACTTCTATCAAAAGAAATCTGATAAATGCTGCCCTACAAAGGCTTATTGGGCAACTGGATCTGTCATTCAGAGCAGACTGCCCTCCAGCTTGTTGCATAATAGATTGCATCAACACGTCCTCAGATTAATCAAAATGCTAGAATCACATCCAAGACTTCAGTGGTTCATCTGTCCAATGTGAAGGCCCTTCGTGCAAAAAAAAGATTTTATTGTGAAGAATCACACCTGTATAGAAAACTAACTTCTAGCTTTCCTAACCAGGATACCTGTTGTTACAATAGGACAAATAAAATACAAATGAAAGATAAATGGATTGCAAGTATTAGTGTGCCCAGTACAAAACCTAACAGACCGCACAGAACATCAACATCTGCTCTCTTGACTAGGCTGTTGAACAAAACAGATCAACCCAAAATCTATTTATCAGCAGAGCAAGAATAAGGATAATTCTCAAGGGTAGGAAGTTGTAAAGGAAATAAAAGAAAATATGGATACAAGACCCAGCAAAGGCACAGGGAGCTTTGGAGTGTTGAAAGGAGAATTTAGGCAATATGTCTAGACCTAGTCTTTTATGCTCTCAGGTTTTTACAGTCTAGACCCAGAGGTAGTTTTTCTTTTGATTCTTTACACAGAACAGAAGTTCCTCTACAAACAAATAAAGATTTTATTTATTACTAGAGAACAATTAACAGATGTGAACAACTGCTCTGAAACACCTCCTTACATTATAATGCATCAGTGTGTTGATACGTTTCCATCTGCCATCTCTTTGGGATGTTAAATCCAAGTCTGAGAGGATCTGTGCAGTAGAACCTGGACGCCACTCTAAGGGGTAATTAAAATGAGAAAAAAAAAACCTGTTTTAACCACATGCAAATATAACTACTCCAAGAATGTTTAAATTTAGAGAACCTCTGACGTATTGTGGAATATTAAAAGAGGTAATTTGACATGTCGTGATGTGCATTATTTATTGCTTTCTAGTTTGGACTTCATTAGAGAAGTTTGCACAATTAATTCCCAACCATGCACATAATTTCTGATAATTTTCCATGGAAAGTCAGAGAATCACAGAATGCCAGGGAGTGAAAGGGACCTCGAAAAATCATCTAGTCCAGCCCCCCTGCCAAAGCAGTAACACCTAGATTAGGTCAAATTCCTCTGCATAGAATACTACTAATATAAATAATAAGAACCACTGTCAGTCCAAAATAGAGGAGTAAGACCTTCTGTGGATTGGAAAAACCATTCTTAATTAATTTACCAGTATTTTCTCAAGAGTAAAAATTGCTTCCTCTACTTTCAAATTAAGGTATTAATGAGGATATTGCAAAACTTCTTAAATAGAGCTTCTACTACGAGATTATTAGGCCTTTTAGGTCAGACTTCTTTTTTTCCTTCAGAAGAGAGCAGCAATTCTGAAAGCCTTCGAAGATGATGATTTTCATAGGTTGGGTGGCTCATCATCTTTTAAAAGTGAAATTCCTCTAAGTTATAAATTTTTTGAACAATCATAAGATCAAAATTGGTACCAGTTTCTGAAAATGCATCATTACTTTTCCATCAGTTAATTGTCCATGCTGTCATTATCACATTAATTAGTACCTGCGATACTGTCAGACATGAATACATTTGTGCTAACAGTCATTAACAGGCTCTTTACACACTAATGACAGTAGACAAAAACTTTAAGAATCATGAAAAAGAACTCTATAAGAAAGCATTAATTTTAAATGCATATTAAGATTGTGGTAAAATGTGGTATATTTGCATCCAGCTGAACATAAATTCAACTTTTTCTTCCTGTTGCTTTTGTAGGAATTATTGGCAATGTGGAAAAGTCAAAATCACAAAGCACGTTTCATCAACTCTATATAGGATCACAAGCAGCAACCTACCAAGAGCTACACTCTCAGCTTTTGGCCACTGAGAACATGGCAGATTTCGATAGACTTGGTCTATTATCTTTTCCTTTACTTGTGATATGGTATCACAGTTCAGCACTTTAACAGGTGTAGAATCAGTTCCTCCATCTTGTACATACACATTTACTGTCTGTGAAAGAAAAAATGTATACAGTTATTATGACAAATCAGTGCTTAAATTACCTGTAAATCTGGTTTACTAGATAGTTTAAATGCAAACAATATTTAAATAAAATAAATTCAAATAAAAATTTATTGTTCAGTGATTACTGCACAATAATACATATTTGCAATGAGACCATAGATTATTTCAGTCAGCAGCTCTTTTAAAACTCCAGCTAATTCTTCCTACTATGATAAAATAAGAAAGCTCCAGAATAGATTTTCTTATGTGCAATATGATACCATTATCAAATCCTGGGAAATTATTAATTTTTTAAATAAAGGGGAGGCACAAGAACAAAGCAGCTGGAGCACTGGCTAGCTACAGGCTTCTCTTGTGGCCTGATAACTTGGGACACAAGAAGGACAAGTAACACAGTGCCTAAACTTAATGCGTTACCAATAACCACCTGAACTGCACTTTTCTGAATTCCTAGAACACAGCACACCTTTGTCTTTCTTTATGCTATCTTCACAGATCAGGTTTTACCTCTCAAGCTGAGCAGCCTAAGCCAGTACATATGTGATCTAACATGGCTCAGATGATGAGTAGTGATTTATCCATTCCCATAACTTTATCTCCTGTGACCAGCTGCTCACTAGACATATATAAATACACAGACACATATATCTGTATATATAAAAGCCATATACAACAGCTCTGATATTCCAAGACTTTATTTATTGCTCACTATTGTCACAATAACCATAATAGCTCCAGGAAGTATACCTAAGTAGTTTATAATAGTTCTAAAATATTACTGTTTTCTGATAGTACTGACAGGTTTTTTTTTAATGTTAAAGTGAATCTCTTGAAAGCCTGTAATTTGTTAAATCTAGGGGGATTTTTTTAGAAGTATCTTCATTATATACGTCAGTTTCAACACAGATAGAAGCAAATGAGAAAATGATGGCCAGTAAGCCTCCGTGGGAGGAAAAAATACCCAAAACAAACAGACGTTGTAGCAAACCTCATTCTTTCAGTATCCAAATCAGTACAACACCACGTCTTTGTGGAGCTTTTGCTGGTCAGGAAGCTTTGGAAGCCAAGCATGTCACAAGACCAGCCAGCGATCCTAAGCATCTCATCTGGTCCTGCCAACCATGACACCTAAATTTATCACCGTGAGCCTCAGAAATGAACTTGCATGGTTGGTATTTTTATTGCACGAAGAAAAACTATGCCATACGGCAGTGAAATTAAACATGATTGCACTGTCCCTTGGCAGAACTCTCAAACTAATCATGAGATTTCACCTTCCTTTTCCTATTAGCTTTATGGTAATTAGACATGATTTGCTGCTGGTTCAGTATGCAGCATGTCAGCGTAACCAGTGATGCAAAACAGACTCAGCTTTTAAATAAGAACAATCAGAGCACAGACAACTGCTCTGTACTGTACTCTCCCACCACATCTCACTTTCCAGCAGAAGTGAACTAATTAACTCATGCTTTAACTGACCTGGGTAGATGAGTGCTCCCTAACTGTTCTCTGTTACCACAGCATCGTCATCATCATGCCGAAGATCCCAGTAATTTAAAGCAGTGCTTCACAGTCTTTTATCACACATATATCTGTGTATATCTCATTATCTTACATGTGCACACACACACACAAGATAATTGTTTTATGTGAAATTTGTGATTCTGGACCAAATACTGCTACTATACAATGTCATAGTGTTTAACATCTAAATGTGCTTGTTCTGCCCACATCTGATTACACACACACATTTTCTGCTGTTGCACTGCATTCATTTAGCTTAATTATAGGCATCAGATTTTTATGAAAAGAAACTGACTGAATAACAAATTGCTGCTATGAAGTCTTGTATGATGCACAGTGCAAATACATTTTCTTCACCATACACAAGAGAAAATGGAAACAGCACTGTCACTTAGTGCAGTTCTCTGAGTGAGACTTTCAGCTCAGATATTAACACAAAAACACCACTAATGCCCAACATAACAACTGAACTTAAAATATTCATTCTTGGTCAGCACTCCCTTTTCCTCCAGGCAGTCTAGGTAACAGCCGAGTGATTCTGTGAGTGAAAGTCCTACGGCAATCTCCTCACATCAGCCCTCCCATCAGCATCCCTTCAGAATACGCAAACAGACTTAATAAAGCTTTTGGTTAAGTTTCTCTTTTGACACTGCAGATATGTCACTGCGTCCTTCTCAGTTGGAGACAACCACAAATGACTGCTAACATGTCAATAAAAGGGGAATCGGAGATGAAAAAAATTTTTCTGACAAGATGAAATCAAAAGCGAGAGAAACAACCTGAAGTTCAAGCACAATGTTAGTGAAAGAATTTAACAACATCAATCACAAGTTAATTTAGATGGAAAAAGGGAAGGAGGTAAACACCACAGCCACTCTTCAGGCAGATCTTGAAAAATATGGAAGGGATTTACTGAAGTGAATTCCACAGTGGTAGGACTGGAATTTAACGCTTAGAAAATAGATTATAACTCTACTTTCCTGCTTGGAGACTTGCAGACCATCTACAGTATTGCCCCTGATCAGGATTTCTGTGCAGATCATAGTAGTTCAGAAAGTATGTAGTCTTAACACTGCACATTTTCATTATAATAGGAAAGTACTTTTATAACATATTAACCATGCTCTGCTTACCAATTGTGTATACTCTACATCATCTCCTAGTAAGCCTGTGTCATTCAGTGTATACTTGGCTTTCTTCAGTACAGCATCCACTGGACCTTTTTCTACCTGGTGTTTGATGGCTTTGAACAATTTATAAAGAGGCTCCCCAGCATTGTCCTGTTAAAAGGAAATAAAGCAAAATAAACAAAAAGGAAAGATATATTCAATGCAGTATGTTTAAGTATTACTGATGAAAAAACCCCAAAGGCAACAGACTTCAGCTCTTACCTTGAGGTACTGATATAAACAAATAGACATCCAGTTAGACAACATTCTCTCAACAACTGTTTCAGATCTAAAAAAAATACAATGCCAAGTAAGTTAACGGCACTTAATGACAAAGTTTTAAAGAAAAATGTTGCTTGAAGTATAATATTTTTTACATGCTTAACTGCAGGCACTCTCCTAATGCAATGATTTCCCTACAGAGTCTTGAGAGCATGTACTTGCTTTATGATAAGTGCTTTGTATTGCTCATCATTCCCGAGTACCTTCAGCTCATTACTAAAAAGCACAGTCTTTATGCAAAATCTTAAACTGTGTCTATGCTGTAAGAAGAGCTAAAAAATTAACCCAGAAGTGCACATACTGGGAAAGCAACTCTACAGATTACAAAGCACATGTGCACAGCAAGGCCTTCTGTAATGGACTGAGATAACAGGAGGGTTAAAAACATTAGTGCAAGCCTTCATCGAATACATAATGAAAGCTGATTATGTGTGCTCATTACGGAGATGACGTGTGGTATAAATGCTAGATAATCTGGAATAAAATCAGATTAAAAAGTAAATGAAATGTTCATTATTGTATTTTGAAGTAAGGTAGATGCTTCAGTAATCTTGATACAGATTCTATGTCACAGCAATATGAATAAGGAAATCTGTTGCCAACAGTCTGGCTTTTGCCTTCCATGGCTATTTCTGGTGAAGTTGTCTTCCTAATATGCTTCGGTGAGGGTGTTTTTGACTTTCACAGATAGCTGGTGTTTTAATGCAGTCATGGTGCAAAAGAAGTACATTTTCAAGAAAATAGAGACCTAAAGAATAATATAACAATCATTCAAACCTTCTTAGCATCAGCTTTGGGTTTTTGGCCACCACGTACTGCTCCATCAGTTCTAAGAACAGCGTCCTCATGATGTCAGTGTAGTATTCTAGTTTTCCATGTAAAGCGACCGTCAGTAAAGATGCAAAATACACTTTAGCTCGAGCAGAGAACTCCCTTTGGTTTTCCAGCGTGTGAATAAACTGAAATAGAAAACAAATGGAAAATCAGGTCAGTTGACATTTTTGTGAAGAACCTCAACACTTGTCTGCGTTAAGAAGATGAGGAATATTATTTTAACAGTAACCTAAACACAACATGGAAAAGTTTTCAGAAGTTTGAAAAAACTACTTGTAAGAATATGCTCCCTATCATTTGGTTTTAGATACACAGTCTGCTAATCCAAGGAATGCTAATATATTTTAACTGAAGCCTTAAGCAAAAAGGATGCTTTAATTAGAAAGAAAGAAAGAGAGAGAGAGAGAAAGAAGGAAAGAAAGAAAGAAAGAAAGAAAGAAAGAAAGAAAGAAAGAAAGAAAGAAAGAAAGAAGGAAAGAAAGAGAAAGAGAAAGAGAAAGAGAGAAAGAAAGAAAGAAAGAAAGAAAGAAAGAAAGAAAGAAAGAAAGAAAGAAAGAAAGAAAGAGAGAAAGAGAGAAAGAGAAAAAAAGAAGGAAGGAAGGAAGGAAGGAAGGAAGGAAGGAAGGAAGGAAGGAAGGAAGGAAGGAAGGAAGGAAGGAAGGAAAGAGAAAGGAAGAAAGGAAGAAAGGAAGAAAGGAAGAAAAAGGAAAGAAGGGAAGAAGGGAAGAAAGAAGGAAAGAAAGAAAGAAGGGAAGAAAGAAAGAAGGAAAGAAAGAAGGAAAGAAGGAAGGAAAGAAAGAGAGAAAGAAAGAGAGAAAGAAAGAGAGAAAGAAAGAGAGAAAGAAAGAAAGAAAGAAAGAAAGAAAGAAAGAAAGAAAGAAAGAAAGAAAGAAAGAAAGAAAGAAGGAAAGAAAGAAAGAAAGAAAGAAGGAAAGAAAGAAAGAAGGGAAGAAAGAAAGAAGGAAAGAAAGAAGGAAAGAAGGAAGGAAGGAAAGAGAGAAAGAAAGAGAGAAAGAAAGAGAGAAAGAAAGAAAGAAAGAAAGAAAGAAAGAAAGAAAGGAAGGAAGGAAGGAAGGAAGGAAGGAAGGAAGGAAGGAAGGAAGGAAGGAAGGAAGGAAGGAAGGAAGAAAAAAGAAAGAAAAAGGAAAGAAGGGAAGAAGTGAAGAAAGAAGGAAAGAAGGAAGGAAAGAAAGAAAGAGAGAAAGAAAGAAAGAGAGAAAGAAAGAAAGAGAGAAAGAGAGAAAGAAAAGAAGAGAGAAAGGAAGAAAGGAAGAAAAATAATGTGTTCTGTGACAATTTTTTAAACAGGAAAATCAACTCTCCTCTTTCCCAAATTCCCAGTCCTTTCACATCATATTATAAAGCCACTAATCTAAGTAAGTGCACCTGGGAATGCATTCTGTTCTGCCAGCAACCATAATGTTACCATTAACTAGCTCAACACTGGAGCCTCATTAAAGAATAAGAAGTAGGTAGCAGCCTAAATCTATATTTAGTTGTCTGACAATCAGTTCAATTTTTGAGAGTGAGCAATTAGATATCTTTTTGGAGGAGCTGAGTATTCATCAATCATTTTTATGAATAGGGCACTTGTTTCTGGAGGAGACTATGTCTTGGGCTGTCTGGGAGAGAAATCCAGGTGACAGCTTCCAGCAGGTAACTGGTAACCACAGCACCTAGTTGAACCAAGAGGGAATCACCATTCCCTTGGCCACGTTTCTTAAAAAGATAAACATACACTAACATGTAACAGCAGCTTTTATGGCAGGTAATATCTGTTTTCCTGCAGCCACTGTAATGATGACTAAGGCTATGCAACATGCTATGGCTGGTTCTACAGAAATGCCTATCTGTAACTCCAGGAAGTTCTGGCTGCAGTGCCACAGATTTGGCTTCGGTTAGTATGAAACCAGAGTCTTAAGAAAATAGCTTATTTCTATGGACCTCATTTCACTTGGACTTGCAAACCTACTGTGCTGAATGCCAAGGTATGCCAAGCTAAGAGACAAAGTAAATCTACTTCAATACTCACATTAATGAGAAATGATTTGCTATTGAGGAGGTTGGAGAACTGATTCAGAGCCTGCTCCACAGTCTGCCGTCGAGCCTCTGGAATATCCAGCTTTCCTGTAATCATCACATCCTTCTCCCCATCTTTGGAGGGCAAGAAGAAGACTCTGTCCGTGTACGTTTTGTAGTCCAGAACTGGGATTCCAGCTTCATTTACATCATTTGTCTGATCCTCCATTTCTATCATTAGATCTATAACACAGTTGAACAGTTGATTTAAAAAAACCAAAAAAATCTTTTTCTTTTTTGGTAGCACAATCTCTTCTCTTTGGGTACCACGCAACATAGAAGTAACTCATCACTGAAAACTCCATCTCAACTCATATTTTCTCTTGTTACTTTTGCCAATTATCCTGTTAACTATGACCACAGCTAATCCTCTGGTGACTTGCACATCTGTCTCTAGCACAGATGGTTTCCTTGTTTACATCTATTGAAAGAGAGCCTTAATGGATGTCTGAGCGAGTTCATACATATGAACCTGGGGTTGCTGCAAAGAGCAAAAAACAGACACAGCAATACTGTTTTTTCAGTTTTTTCAAAGTATGTTCTATTTTCTCTGAATCCATGCAATAATGAAAGTTATTTTTAAAAACACATAGCAATGCAGGAAAAGTACAGTTTAAAGCATAAAGAACACTAATTTAATTGAGAGGAAGGGGATGGCAGGAAGGAAGAAGGTTAAATGTCTTGCTGAAATTGATGGAGACATTTCTGTGGGACTCAGAAGCTTTGAATTTCTTAAAAGGACAACAACTAGGGAATCATCTTTCAGAAGAGCTATTTTAGCTGTAGGATTTCCAATTACCCAGTATTGTTGATTGACTAGAATACCATGTTAATTAATATAGTGACCTCGTGTTTCTGCAATTTTATTGCTCATATGCATTCATTTACCCCTTTATTTTAGAGCAGTCAGCAAACCCTAAGAGAGAAAGCATCTTGTGGTTTCCAGCTCTTTGGTATTTGCGCTTCCTCCCTGATGGCTCTTTCCTTGACTATTATTGGTCCTACGTATTTCAGACTGTATTTCATGCTGCTGTCATTATAGCTTTATACTGTGGCTCCAGAACGTGTTTTGCCTTCAGTGTTTCACTCTACTGTCAGCCAAGGTGGATGCAGTTTGGAAACTGGATTGCTCCTTGCAGATGCTTTCTGTTTGCTCAGTGTTTGTGCTTGATAGAGCAGAGAAGAAACCTTCAACCCACCAAACACCCGGAATCTGTAGCACCCTCCAGGGAGGGTCAGCAAGAGAAAGGCACCTTCTCCTTTCAGAATTGAGTATGAGGTTGCGTTGGGGAGGCAGTGGGAGAGTGCTGTTAACCTTGATTAAACCTTTCACATTTCAAAATGCAGTTTGAAATTAAGCTTCTCTAGGAACAGTTTTTGATTCAAATATTTGCTTCTGGGTTGCATCTAGAACATGGATAGAGTTAGCATTCCAGAGAAAGAAAGCTGACAAAGGAAAGAACATTCTGTCTCCAACATTTCTGGAAAACAAGACTTGGAGAGGCTTCAAGTATGGCAGAAGTCACTGAGATACCCAAGCTCCTAACATTAGTTTCAAACTCTAACCTCAAATTGGTGTTTAATTCAATCCTTCTTGTTAGCTGCTGTCAACATGAAGTAATATACTTCTCTCTAGAATAAAACCTGTGGCTTTTTTAGTAGGGATTATTTCAACACGACCCAACAGCAAGTCTAATTAGATAATGAGGTGACATTTCATGGTAATCATTTAGGCCAATATTTGCAATGTTTGCATTCAGATGCTTAATTTAAGCATTGCAATGAGTGGTTCAACATGTAGAAATACTGAGCCTACACACCTCCTGCTGTCCTCCCTGGGATGATGCTTCTACATTTATACAAAACAATTACCTAGCTTCTCAAATCAAGCATAGGGTCTTGCCATGATAAACAGTACAACATGCTATTTCTTTCCTGCGTGCTTGCCAATTATCCCTTTGCAGACTGATTGCTGAAAATACATTTTGCAGGTCTGAAAATCATTTTTTCATGTACATACTTGGCATATATTGCCATTGTGCCAAATACTAAGCGGACAGTTAGACACTGCGAACCTGTCTTTCCTCTGTGTCAATCCACTCACATTAATAATGTATGTGTATAAATAACTATAAATAACCCTATCTCAACTATTTTTATTTCATAATAGAAAACTGTGCTTCCTTTAGACTAAAACTGTCCATTTCCTTTAAGAACCTCAACTCCATATTTTACTTAATTTATGATTTTTATATGTAATAGCAAAATGTTTGCTGTGTGTCAATATCTGTGTGTAATCAAAACTACCGAGATCTACTTTGAATTATTTGTTCTCAAGAGACAGTTTTAGCAAGATAGCATCACAGGTCTTCTGATTGCTCAAGAGGATTCACAGCAGTGCAAATATCTGTCATACCTGTGAATTCCTTCTTGCACCGGTCTCTGACACTCTCCTCCAGGCCTTCAAGTTGAGATTTAATTTTTTCATACTCTCGTTCTGCTTGCTGGCTCTTCCGTCTTTATGGAATAGAAATAAGATTTACAAAAGTTACAAATTGTAAAAGCTAATAATTTGCAACAGGGGGTGACAGGAGGACTGTTGTTGGCTTAGATTTCCTTTTGAACACTAGTGACAGATAAAGAAAGGGAGAACAGCATCAGTAGCTCAAATTTAGTGCCAATCACCCTGGCACCACCACAGGCCTGCTACTTGAAAGCGTGCTGGGGCAGAGATTTGAAATCCAACAAGCACTAGCTACAAATATTTATACATACAAACCCTATATATTCAGTACAGAAGCTTAATTTGTATGTACCAAACAAAGACTAATTGCAACCTGTTCTACACTAGCTATGAGGCATCCAGGGTACGCAACAATAAGTGAACCAAGGAGGCTACAGGACATCTGCACTGCTGATACACACCATTGGAATGAAATCCACCTACTCTTAAGGACTGTGCATGAGGTCAGTATTACTAACCTCAAAATTATGCTAAGTAGGTCTCAAGTGAAGTACAGACATTGTTCTGGCCCTTTGTGAAGTGTGAACTTAATCATGAAATTTGTGTGTGGGTAACACTTATCTCAGCTTGAAAGACCAAAAGGACCACTTAGCCAAATACATCCAGCTTAGAGCTACAGTGCTGACTGAGGCAGCATAAATGTGGATGGATATGTATGCAGAATAGGTTATATCCTTCAGGGGAGGCACATTAGCAGCCATTTCAAGAATGTTATATGTGCCACTTTGCAGTTGCGCGCTAGGCAAACCTTGGACCAATGGCTTACAGACCATGCTGACTGACACCAGATAATTTGGTGTGCGTGAGAGGAATAAACTGGTGCTCAGACATATTTCCAGCCTTAACTGCTTTTCTTAAACCTACAGCTCTTAAAATTTATAAAGATATTTTGTTGGTTAAGCTCAGAACAATCAGGTATTACCTTTTAAACTTTAGGACATAGGACAACAAAAAGACATAATTAAAGGAACTTCTTACCTGTAGCAGATGATAGAAATGATGATGATTGCTATCATAGGAATAAGTACCAGTGGCAAAATAAGATTCAGTGGGATGTCACTCACACGTGTATCATATTCCACCCTTCCGAGGACCCATTCACGGAGTCCAAATTTCACCTAATTTGTTAAGCACAGACATCTGCCTCAAGAACTGCAAATGGACAGTGGTTCACTTTTCAGTTGTGCTCTAAATTCTTAGTAATTCTCACTAAGTGAATTTCTAGCTCAATTTGTCAAACAAAATAAACATTTCTGAATATTTTATATAAAATTTAGGTCAGTAGCACTTTATTCTATGAAATAATTTTACTTTACTTTGCAGAGGAAGACAAATCCCCAGCTTGCCTAGCTAGAATTTTACACTCCCATGTAAAGAATGTACAGCTCAGCAGCTTGGAAACACTCTTTACATGTGACATCTTCTAGACAGGAAGCAGAAACTGGAGGAAAAAATAACTGCAAGGAGTTTCTTTATGGTATACATTATATTGAAAAGGTAACCTACAATGAATTCTGGAAGGTTATTGATCATATCCCTCTTCTGCCTTTTCTTTGGCTGTGGCTGTACTTCAGGCGGCTCACAATATAAGTCTGTTTCGGTCAGTGTTTTTATGTTGCAAGGCTCATCACCTACAAAAGCCTGGGCCTCATCTATGGTCATGGCTTTGTTCAGGTTACTGCCCTAGACAGAAAATAAAAGGGTAAGTCATTAAGGCAAAGTCTTGGGATATGAGAAATCCCGAGTTGTTAATATCTATTTGGATCATTTTGAGCAGCAGATGTGAGTCATACTGTAGTGTACAGAAGAGCAGAGTGGAGGGGAATTATACAATTCCTTCTCCTTTTCTTCTTGACGCAAGAAGAAAAGTTCCCTCCAGTCCTTGAGAGCTCTCTGGGAGAAGAAATTTCCAAAGGCCAGACTCAACAGTAGTGGAGTCCTGGGGAAACCCAAAGTATGGCAAAAAGGCCTCTGAGAAGGGCAGGGGAGGGAAAGGAGAGACAATATTTATTATCTAGCAGGGGTAAGGCATTCTAGAATTCTAAATATTATACCAAACAGCTGTTCATTATAGGTTAAGGGTTTTTGAAAGAAAGGAAAAATCCCACACGTGTCAAGGACAAAGTGAGTAACCATAATCTCTTAATAAATTTACCTTTGCATTTATAAGTTTGTTGACTTGCTTTTTGATGCCATCTGTGAAATTTTCAAAGGTCGGGTCTGCAACATATGTAAATGAATGGCTCTCATTTTTTACAACCAACTGATAATGATCCATCTGAATAATAGTGGTAATGTTATAGTTTTCTGGATCTTCCAATATTGGTAATGAAGAAAAAACCACTGTGGTTTCATTAAGTCTCATAACCCAGTTTCCAACAAACTGTAAGAAACAAGAGAAGAACATGAACATATTAGAGTCTGATTGGTTCTTATACATAAATGTTGATAACTTCACACTTCAGAAATAAAAACACTGGAGATACATGCTCTTCAAACAGCAAAAATAACACAGTACATGGTACTTGCTAAAAAGAAAAGTAATAATGATGGGAACAAATTGTTGATTCATTATGTTCTAGCAGCTGTCCCCAGAAAAAAAACAGCTCACTTTCCATTGCCTCCAAATTCTGTGGCTCTGGACAATTGGGATATCAGTAAATTGCTCTAAGATTAAGAGGTTTACATGGGAAGTTTAATTCAGATCACCTTCTGAACCATTAAGCGTCTCAGGTTCTTTTTACTGACACTGTAGAATACCTTGTTGAAATTCAAGACTATTACAAAGTGAATTTCTGAATAAAATTTACTAATTGTTACTAATTGATAACAACTCTATTGATCTGCTCCTCACCTCACTCTCAGTTACATAAATGTTCTTATCCTACAAACTCCTTCAGCCATTCAGTTACACAAACCACAGCCAACAACACTAACACGCACAGCCAACAGCACTAACATGAACCCTCAGAACTTCCTCTACTAACACCTTAGTTTCTCACAGAAATCAAATGCCACTTGATAGATTCTCCCCTGAATATTGATATTGCTACAGAAACGGAAGCAAAACAAAAGATCAAAAAAGATTAAAAAGCGTAGTAAGTAAGTGAAGTAAGTGAAGTGTATGTAATGTAGACTTCAGCTAAAAAGTTGAGGAGATGCTAAGCATACATGAGGAGGGGCAGAAAGACACATGGGTAAATAATGACAAGAATGCTAAATAGTTTAAGATTGTCCTAGGATTTAAGGTAAGCAAGATAATTATACTTCACAGTTTATTGACTGTGAAAAGCAGTTTTCCTCTTAAAATTCTTAAAGGATAGGACCTGAAATCCAGCTGGCTTTGGCATACTCTAAAAGTTGAACCACACATAAAACACTAGAAATGCAGATTAACAACTCTATAATTATTTTTGAAATTGAGCCACGCTACAGCCTTAAATTGAAAAGCTAGCCTTAAAAAAAAGCCTTAAAACACATTCTTACTGGAAGATTGTTTTTTAAGCTCTCTATCTTTGTATTAAATTGCAATCTTCATGAGAAGAGGGGGAAATTGAGACCTACAGATAATGTCAGTTCTTAACATTACAAGCAAGATGTTTGTTTTCTTTTTTAACTTTATTTATTGTTCATGTCTTTTTTTTAGGAATATGCTTGAATATACAAGTGGAATATGCTTGAAGAAAGAAAGAGAAGATTTTTTTCTTGAGCACTAACTGTGCAAGCCAAGAATGCAATACTGTAGGACTTTTAGGGAAATTGCTGAAGTTTGCAAGGAAGGAGAAAGACAAATTACACCGCTTTCAAGTTCTGAAATATATCCAGTTTACCATCCAAAGCTTAATTCTTATATCCTTATTCATTTTGAATTAAAATAATTTTAAAGCAGAAGATTACAAGATCCAAGTAAATGTAAGTGAAGATGGCAGGAGTGGGCTTTTCTCAGGCTGAGATCCAGAACAGACCCAGAAGCCTGTTCAAACATCACTCCATCTCAAGCCCAATGAATTCAAGTGGGCAAACTCATGCATTTTTTTAAATAGATTATGTGTTATGCATCCAGTGTGATGCCTTGTGGGGGAAAAAGAAAATTACCGTTTTGGAGCTCAGTTTGCCTACTTCTGGACGCTCTGCATGTACCATCAGTGAGAAACTCTGGATCAGTTCAAACCCAGTTCCAGTTACTGTAATATTTCTCCCTCCACTGAAAGACAAAATTAATAGAGAAGTCAAGTAATTGGCAAAATACTACAGCTATAGATTGTTTTATCCTACAGCACTACTACTTCCACTAAAAACAGTTATGTAATTGCTATATGTCACATAGATATTCTACACAAAGAATTTCTGTTAAAGCTATTGATCACAACATCATTTAAAAACAGCATTGTCAACTTAAAACTAATTTTAAAATAGCAGAATAGAAAAGTGCAAGTCATTTTGTCGATAGCTTTTCACTGATGCCTATTTTTGTATGCTTTACTTCTGCAATGTTTTTGTTCAAATCTGTCCACCTACCACACACTGAGATAAAGGTAAGTGTATTTTCCACAGATCTGCAGGGAACTGGCTTCCCTATTCCTTTTCATTTGCAACGTATTTTTTAGAAGAGAATGTATTCACATAAGAAAAAGAATGCATACAAGTGGCCAGTGGGAACCAAAGTCTTCTCAGTAACAGAGATTAAGAAGGATAGCAATCCTCAGAGCAATCCATTAAAATAAGGTCAGTTCACAGGGAGGAAAAAGAAGTCTTTTAAATACTCTGGAGTAAATCACTAGTGATCTACCAAAGAACCCCTAAGGCCTCCAAACCACCCAAACAAAAATCAAAAGCAAGTATGAAAAACACATCAAATTTTACATAAGCAATTACTCCCTATACATGCAGGAAGGTACCGATTTATCTGAGAGATGTCATGGTTGATTTTATTTTTATCATCCTATTTTTAAGATCATGATCTGATACTTCTTCCTGAAAGAAAAACTTTACTTGATTCCTCTTTCTGTCAACTGTGCCCAATAGGCAGAACAGTCAGAGTATAAGTTTGAGACTATGGTAGTTTTTATTTCAAACAGTTCTATATGGAGAAAAAGCTACAACATATTCTAACCCAATTGTAAATGAGGTAATGACAAACATTTCATTACCTGCTGAAGCTATTTACAGGCTTGAACTTGGTGACAGTAGGATTCTCACTGTATGAAAATTGCACTGGTACATCAATTTTTGTTTCCCCATAGCGCATTGTGACTCCAACAGCTTCAACCTTGCTATTACGTCCTGTAACGCAAACAATCTCATCTCCAAATTCAGTGCTAAATTGCAGAAGATAAAGAAAAGGAAACATCTTTAGTTACTAACATTACTGTGATCTGTATTCTTTACTACAGTACTTCATAATAACAACAACAAAAAATTTTTCCTAAGCATTAGGAAATTACATGAGTAGGTAACCTCTTCTCCGATCATTTAGAGTTTTTAAGCAGATATGAAAAGGAATACTGTACAAACACAATGTGATGCCAGCACATTTCATCTCACTCCATTTCTGGGGGGAGAGAAGGGCAGCATTTAATAAAAAGATCATGAACTGAGAGGAAAAAATCAAGGGGCACAAAGGGATTAAAAGCATATATGTATATGGAACCACTGAGGAAACGCTGAGTGAGAGCATGGCCAGATTCGGAGCAGCCAGTCAATCAGAGTGAGCTGAAACTATAAAATTCTTTGCATAACTGAGTTCTTCAGCTTTGGTGATTTTTGCAGCTACTTATTCCAGCTGAAGCCTCTGAGTGAGTTTGTGTCTGAACGTTATGTGCAGAACCACATTGCACAGCATGAGTCACTACCACTAAGAGATATACAAAAGATTTGTGCAATTTCTAAAGGCCAGAAAAGGTTGGTGCTTTGTTAGGATACAACTCTGTATTCTTTGTTACCCAGGGTACGTACACATTGCAAGGCTGGCTACCGAGAAAAACACGAACATCCTTCTTGGAACCAGTTGCCAGGTTCATACCAGTGATGGTAAGGGTGGTTCCACCTGCTTGTGGACCACTTTGAGGTCTTATTCCTGTAGGTTGAGGGTCCTGGAAAGAGAAAGCGATCAAACTACTTCAGAAAGTTAAAATAAAATTGACACCAGTGTTAACTAGTATAGGAGATAATAGTAGTTCAATATTATTACCTGAAAAATAAGAAGATAAAAATAATGAAGGACAAGTCTTCTCAAATAAAAGTCTATCATTATTCATGTGAGCAAAGGAAGATGTAACGTGATGTGAATGTATTGATGTTTCCTTCATACTTTACTTGATACGGCTTTATATGAACTTAAATTTCCTGTTTGCAATATTTAGAGTTAACTGCCATTAAATCTGTGTGGGTTTCGTGTTGATTTTCTTGTTTTCACATTTAATATTTCTCTCCCTTATGGCTGAATCTACCTTCACCTTTCCTTACCCTTTCCTACATTCCACATCAATGACAGGTGAGACAGAACAAGTTTTACAGAACTGATACTAAAAAACAAAAAGAACATTAAGATCCCATTTATGTAGGACTTTTAATTGCAGTAAAAGAGTATTATCTCATTCTTGACTAATGAGCTCACAGGAAAAAAAAAATTAGGACTAAACTTTTCTTTATACGCCTAAAAGCTTGGAAAGGATTTCTTAAAATCAATTGAAACAAGCTTCAAATTGCCATGAAATTTTTCAGAAATAAAAATTTCTCAAGTAAGTTCACTCCTTTTGTTCTCAATTCATTCTTTGTTTCTGTGACTGCATTCCCAGAGATATGACAAATACTATAAATTAACAGTGAAGGCTTTTCATGAGAAATGCAATTTAATTACTTCATTCCTAAGTAGTCCCTACTCCCAGTTGAGAAAATCATTGCTATTCAGGACAACTCTGAATTAAGAGTGTGAGTGAAGCCATGTAAGTGGCTTGAGATCATTCAGCCTGGCTTCAGCACGCGCTGCCTACCAACTTGCTAAAATGAGTGGATGACGGTGAAGTCCCGCCTTAGGGCAGTGCTCTGTGTAGCATATACAAGATGGTCAACAGTGAGGGGACTCGGCAGCTCACTCTGATGGTTGGACTTGGTGGTCTTGAAGGTCTTTTTCAAACTAGATGATTCTAGTTGATTCTAGATGATTGTGGTTGGCGACTCTGCACGCAGCAGGGGAGTTGAAACTTTTCTATGAAACATTCTACGATTTCAATAATTCTATGAATAAAGGAAGAGCAAAGACATTTGAGGACTTCCTTCTCTGATTAGGGTTTACCTAATCACCATCACACTGCATAGATGCTCACTCAGAGGACTGGCCATGCTCAGAGGGGGAAAGGCCATGCTCAGAAAGTTTTGCTGACTAGTCACATAGCAAAAAGCTTTCACTTGCGTTATTTTACTCATGAAAAGACTGCCATCTCTGTGTCAGCTTGCAGCTACAAACACAATGGTTCGTGAGTGGCTGGTGGAAGAGGGAATGATGTACTGGAGTTTGGCTGAAAGCTCAGTGAGTCATTGATAGGTATTAAACTAATAGCAGGAATTTGTAAAAATGCATTCAGTTGACCTTGTGATTACTTGACAAACTTGCTTTATTGAAGCACTGATATTATAGAAACATAGAGAACTTGTACTTGCTGTGCTTGTTATATACTTTCATGTCTGAGCAACTTCCCTCTGAAGGAACATATCACGGTTCAGCACACTTCACAAATCCACAATGACAACTGTAATTTGCTCTCAAGTCATTGAGCTTTAGGAATATGCTTTAACACTAATTGGGTGTCAATTGCTTTTCTTCCCTAAGAGAAATCTGTTTGTAAACCCTTCACTCCTCAAGATGTACGATGATACAGCACGTGACTGCTCTCATGAACTAACCTCTGATTTCTTTTTAATTTAATACATCACTTGAGTTACAACATTTTATGTAAGGAATTGACTCAAAGTAATTTTTAAGCATAGTTTAAATAAAAGGGAACATTGATTCAACATAATGGAGTTGACTGAAACTGCTTACTTAGATCTATACAGCCCTCTCTGTGCATACTCTTCTTCAGATTTAATTGCTTGCTGATTTAACCTAAATTGAGATTACACAAGGGTAAATAAAAGATTTGAATAGGCCAGTTTTAAAAGTCACATCTGAAGCTTAAATTAACATGTCTTGATCTGCTCTTCACAAAAAAGCTTATTGGTGGCTTTTTGAAACTCAATTTTGTTGATTAAAAATACTACAATTGAAGTTGTATTGCTCGTAAAAACTTACTAAACACCTTACATTTAACCTTAACAGACAGAAAACCATGCTTTTTATTAACTTCAAATTAAGTTTTGATTACTACAAAGTGTTAAGTATATTGGACTAGTACATTATAACCAGTAAAAATCCACAGCAACAGATAGATGGATGTGGGAGGGACAGCTTCCAGAAGTCAATATTCCCCAAAAACTACTAAAAATTAGTGGACAAATGCTTTACCCCTCAACCTCAGAAAAAAACTATGTAGACTGTGTAGCCTTTTTTCTAAACTCTATTTGTCAAACTTTTATACAAAGATAAATAATTACACCATTAAAGCTCAGTTGGGGTATCTGATCCATAACTTAGGCAGTACAACAGTTGGTTCAGTAGCTAACAATCAGCAAATACCAAGCAAGTAATGAACTCAAAGCAGAACCACTGAGAACCATTTTCTGTGGGACCTTTTATTGGCAGCCTACATGAAAACTCTCTATGAATAACAACAGCAATGCGGATGTGAAACAAGTAGCTGTTCCATTTTCTCCAGAATTTCCTTTTTTTATTAGAAAGACTCCGGCTCTGCTAATAGTTAAAGAGCTAAAAGGAGATGGATCCAGGCTTTTTGCAGTGGTGCCCAAGGACAATTTCAAGAGGCAAATGGAATCTGCTCTGGGCGACGCTGCTTGAGGAAGAGCTGCACCATTTGGCTTCCAGAGATCCCCGCCAACCCCATGCACTCCGTGATTCTGATCATTTTGTGAAAACTCAGCAATGCCAAAAAAGAGAACATGCTACCCACACCTCACCCCACTTCCACAACACAGCTGCAACATGGAGCCAGCACATCTCAGCTTCATTTCAGGTTAATGAAAAGCTGAGGCCAAGAATTGCTATGGTAGCTACTGCAAGTAGCAGCTGAGAAAGTGGAATAGTTACGTTTAACCCTTATTTTCTCTTTAATCGCCATTTTTGTAGTAATCCCTCAAAGGGCTATTTTAAAACAGCTTAATCCAAAGTATTCATATTTAACCTATTTAAACTAATTTTGAAAATACCAAGAGCACTCCAGGGACCAAATAACGTGGACATCTAGTAAAGATCTAATAAGGAGAAGCTGAACTAGGCTCTGTGTGCAGAGAAGTTTTTCAAGAAGACTACTAAAACAAAGCATCATAAAGTAACAGCTTGTTACCACAGACTTGTCAGGAAAATAATTTCAATAATTCTAATTTGCTGTTTTCTGCTTCACAGTCTTTTCCTTTTCCTTTTCCTTTTCCTTTTCCTTTTCCTTTTCCTTTTCCTTTTCCTTTTCCTTTTTTTTCCTTTTCCTTCCCAGGACCTTCCAGAAAAATAAGCAGCTTAAATAAATTATTAAGAATTTTAACCATTTTATTGCAAAACCAATGCACTATCAGCAAGATTTAGTGCTCTTCTAAAATCTTCACAGATGGCTCAAAGTACAAAACTGCAGCAGCCCACCTGGTGATAGTCTTAAGAGTACCAACAGAGGAAAAGTGTAGCTCACCCAAATGCTTAGCCAGAAAGCATTTTTCAGAAATGCAAGATCAGCAGGAGAATAAATTTTTCTGAATACTATGATAATTTTAAAAAAGCCTGTCAGCAATGGTACGATGCTTTGAGAAGAATTATGTTGCCTCAGAAGGAGGCAGCCCCCTCCCATATGTTACATCATGCTCACTCACATGTGGAGAGGTTCAGACCTTCGCAAGCTACTAGGCTGAGCCTTACTGTACCAACTCTAGCAAAGCTGCAAGAAACCTATCCACACCTCTACTGACCACAGCCCTGCACGAGATTCCTTCCTGCAGAAGAAAAAGAAGGCAAAGTGGTAAATCCTTCACTGCTAACCTGGTTTGGATGATATAAAAATTGCTACTTTTACCAAGAAACAAGCCTCTTTCATCTGGGCTAAATCCTGGACAGTGCTAAAAATTCAACCACTACAACCTACACTGATCAGCCCAGGACCCCAAGTGCTGTGAGATCAGCAATAATACATTTTCAAAATCCCCTCAAGGACTGATTTCCTTTCTCCTAGTTTCTTCGCTATTCTCCTTTCAGTTCCTGAATCAAAAGCTCTCCTGCACTCATAACAGATACTCTGCTTCCATTTTCATTCCTCTGCATCTCCATATCTGTTTGCTCAGTCAGAACGTGCCTGGGGGACGTCACACTTTCTGCAACACTGCACCACAGTGCTTGCTGCAATTATGATGTTAAGCAGAACATTTGATTATGTGTCCTATATGGAATTTATAGCAGCCTTGTAATAATTCTTCTGGAAAACATCAGCTCTTGTGAGGGCTTGGCAGTACTTCATTTCTCATGGACGCAGTAACATTTAAACAACCCTACCAACATTAATTTAACTCTTGTTTTATACTTCCTTCAAGCATAGAAAATCAAAGTTCACATACATTGTAGTCCCTTTCTCATGTTGCTTGAAAGAGGAAGATAACTCTTTAAAATTGCAGTGGTCTAAGCATTGGACATATTTGATCACTGGGCAAACACTGCTCATGTCTTCTGCGTACACTGTGTCTGAATGGGCACAAATCTCCTCTGCAGTAACAGGTTCCCTCATGCCTGGGTTTTCTGACTGCCTGGCTTTCAAAAGCCTGCTCCAATGCCTGCCAGTTGCTCAGTGGCCTGTCAAGGCATGTAGGTCATCTCTCAGCAGAAGAACTTCTCATGACCCTACCCTTCTACCCTTTCATGACTAGGTCCTGTGCTTGAAGGATGTGGATTTGCAGTTTTGATATGCGCATCCTCAGCTGTGCTATTTGAAGAAGGATCTCTTCTCAACAGGTGCAGCTTGCTCCCAACAGGTGTAGAATGATTTATCCTGAAGAAACAATTTGCTCTCAACAGGATTTCTTGCTTGTAGGTCAGCGCAGATTTTAGCTTGTCAGCCATGGGAAATTTGAGTATTTGTATCTCTTACATTCCAACTTTCCTTAAATCCTTGGTAGAGATAATAATGCCAAGTGAGAGGTCTCAAAATACACCTGCAACCTCTCTCTCTCATGCTGTACCAGACTGCTGGGTGAGTACTCTGAGCTGATGAGCAGGTTTCCAGGGCTTTGATAACCAGTAGGTAGCTTTGGTTGAAGAATAATAATAATACTGTGAATAGGTTACCTCTTCTGCCTTGATGACTGTAGTCAGTGCTGGTCCTGTTGATATAGCTTACCTGAAAGCAGTGGTTATCTACTCCAATTGGAAGCAGTGAGGCGATGATAATATCTAAGCAGAATCCTTGCACACTGCTTATGGTATATAACATTTAAACAGTGTGACATTCTTTTGTAGCAAAAGAGTTTATTCTCTTTGCAACACCAATGAATTACTTGCAACTTACACTCACATTCCTGTGTACCCAGGTGCCTTTCCTTGTCCCTGCATCACGGACTGCCCTGAGCTTTACAAATTGTATTTTTGGGTTGTGCCTCACAGTCATGTCATATTCTTGTAACAATCTGTCTCTGAGATACACTGTGCTTCGTCAGCACACAGGTATGAGGGGAAAATAAAGTCCTGGCAGAAATACTAGCACTGGCCCAAGCATGCATATGACTTCATGTCCAGGCCACCTTCCAGTGTCCTGTTTTCTTTGGTGCAGCCAGAAACCTTTCCTTGCTTTCTGCTTTCATCCTCCACCTCATACTTGCAAATTTGTTCACAAAAATGCTTATATATTATTTGTCATAGTTTCATGCTTTCTGCATGCTGGAGGGTAAATTATCTCCATGTCTGTTCCACTTATAATCACATTTAGCAGCAAACTTACTTATTAGCAACGTACATGACTGCTGCTCCTGATAGAGCTACTTCAGCCCCTCTGAGCACTTGCATCTGAGCTCTTATATTTTTCATTTTGTTTATTAATCTAGAATGAACGTTTTCATCTTTTATATTTTGTTGCTTGCAGTCAGTCTTTTTGCACAGGTAGGAAGGTGATTTGTTATTTCTTTAAGTTTCTGATTACAATGCTACTAAAATATAGTTTTTACAGGCTGAAAGTGTTCCTAGTGTTTTAGGAGTCTGAGGTCTGCTGGTGTCCAATTGAAGCACAGCTTTTATCTGGCTATCAGCAGGGTTACTTTTTTTCTCCTTTTCTTCCTGCTATCCAGCTTCTTTGCAACTTTTCCATTAAAGATACACAGGTGCAACACAGAACCCTTCCCCCAGCTTCCTTTTCACTCCCCTGACTTGCACGTGGGATTTGATCCGCCCCGCCAACTAATGCTCTTTTTCACTCGTTATGTTTATTTGCTTTTTCAGCTCTCTTGGTTTACATAGTTGTGCCGAGCCAACCCACTTCTGGTCTCTCACACAGCATCCATGAACAACAGGACTGCAGTCCTATGGAGCATCACTTAGGTTCCGTAGATTTTCTTTTCCAATTTCTCTGCTTTTTCTAATATTCTACCATCAAGCACAACCTGAACTTTTTATATTCTGCTGTATGACTCTGTAAATAAGGATACTAACTGCTGTATTACTGAGCTATGATAGGAAATATCTAGCCCAAGAGTGCACCACTGAGATAAAAGTGATCACCTTTTGTCCTTCACTAATACAGAAAATGGGAGGAACAACCAGCCACCAAGGAGGCCACTGTTGAAATGCTGGCCAGAAATTCAAAACAGTTGGAAAGCAACAGAGGATGGGAGACCAACAGAGATGTAAAGAGACCTTGCACAATGTCTGCGCTTCAAGGGGGGATGCTGGACAAAAAGCAACCTTTCCAGACCACAAGCAGAGACAAATGGGAAGGGTAAAGAAGACGGTGGCAGAATATATCCCCATGATGCTGTGGGAGCTGCCAGCTGCAGCACGAGGGGAAGCCAGCAACAGATGGATGTGTCAAGTGGGCATAGCAGGCAGCAAATGGCAGAACTGCCTGAGTCCCTCCTGCCAGCTTCTACTGCAGCAACCTCTGTCCTGGGCTTTGCCTTTAGTGGGACTGCACACCCACAAGCACGGTGTGCCCCCACGCTTCCACACATGGAAGGCATGGGGTGCTGTGCTGGGGGCCCGAGGAGGATGCACACGTACATGTGGGCAACACTCTCACCAGTGTACAGAGCGTGTTATTACTCTGCATTTATCTCATCTGTCCTGTCTCCAGCAAGTATCCTTTCCCTTTCCTCATCCTGATCCCAGCTGCAGTCAGCTCTGGCTGCTGAAGCAGGTCTGTAAAACAACTCATTTGTTACCAAAATTATCCCCCCCCGCCCCACTCAGTGCTGAATTGTTCTGCCAACCCTCGCGCACAAAAATTAAACACATTAAAGGCATAGTCCATGAAGTGCTGGAGGCACTCGCCGCCTTCATGAAGGTCAAAGTGTAATTTCATGGACTGCAAAGGTAACCACAGGAGCTGAATTAAGCTTCTGAACAGGGCACATGAGCAGCTCCTTCCCCTCCCTCTGTCAGACACAGGGACCTGTTTCCCCAGACACGCCACCCACTCACAGGACAGCGGGCGGACAATTTCTGTTGAGCACACTGGCAGCCGCTCCCTGAGCTGGCCTGTCTCATAGGCCTGCAGGGCCAGCGCAGCCAGGCCTCGCTCCTGGGTTACAGCAATGCAGGCCGGTGAGCCAACCCCTGCTCTCCTGGGGCTGCTGTGTGTGAACCCGCAGCTTGCCTGAATGTTTCCAGGTGTGTAGGCAGAGCGTATGCCAAGTGATACAAACCGCCTGCAGTGGGTGGGAGGCTTACACGCAGGGCTGATATCCTAAACAATGGATGGTTTGGACTGTAGGCAGCATCTTTTTGTCCTGAGGCAGAGACCACATCATTTTCTGAACAGACCACAGAGCCCTTCGGGCAGCTCTGATGGAGAAATGGAAGCACGTTGGCTGGAACACCTGCCTATCATGTACCAGTGTTCACTAGCAGCCTTCAAGCAGAACCCACAAGCAACAAATGGAAGGATATATTTTTAAGTGATGCCTCAGATGACAGAGATTAGGTTTAATAATGTCCATGTGAGGAAGGGCAGCTTCCCAAAACCTCCGAGCTATCCAGCTCTCCTGGCCCCTGTGCAGGCTGTCACACAGCCAAGATGTGCTCCAGAACTTTTATTACTATGCAGAAGGATAATACGTAGCCACTGTCCTCTGGCAGCAGTTCCCAACTGTTATGGGTGTCTGGTTTATTAGCATCAATCATAATGGCAACGAGCCATGTAAACTGCCCCTCTCCCCCAAACTATAGTGCAAAATGGATGTGCCATGGTGAAGACTTGTGGAGAAGAATTAAGGAGGGAACTGAGCCTCCACTGGAGTCCTGTGGCACTGATGGCACTGTGGCAGTGAGAGATCCCCCAGTGACTGCTTCTAATGTCAGGAAGGAAACCAGAGGATGAATGAAGATAAGAGAAAAATACTGATTTGCAAGAACATTACGGTGGAAAAAAAGTACCTTGTTAAATCTATCCTTCCATACAGATTCATATTCAAACTCCCAGTACAGTGAGCAGCCATCTTCATGTTTGTTTTCAGATCAGACTCTAATTTGTTGCTCTTTCTTACATTTATTTGAGCTTTGTGAAACCATGTAATCTTTTTAATCTAAAGCTCACAGAGCTGCTCTTGCAAACAGGCACTGAAGAACCTGGAGCCAGCTGCAAGCTCTCATTCTGGTGGCTTGAGTTTGAAGATGAGATATTCTGGGAAGGAAGCACACTTGTGTGGTATCAGTAGTCTGAGTCATTTAGCTGGGAAAAGCTTAACTCCTACCTTCAGTTCTGTTTCTCGCTGCCATCAACAAACCCATCAGATGAACAAACAAAAAGCAGGACTGGCCTTTATCCATGGCATGGCTTCTCCTGAATAGAGACCAGCCACGTTGTCAGAGGCACAGCATAGCTGGGTATTAAAATTTACTGTCATTTCATTTCTATTTCAATAAAAGGAGAATGGTTATTGCTGGATTCTGCTTATAGTGAAACAAACAATAAAAGGTCAGTGGAGGAGGATGAGGTTACCAGAATTTAATTTCACTGGAATGTCTGTACTTGAACAACACTCAGGATAGAAGAAATTGTGATGGGTTGGGGGACATAAAACTTTCTGTTATGGAGCAAATATAGATGAGATGTTTACTATACAGCACAGACTTCTAAGGAACAGGGCATTTTAGTTCAGGAATGATTTTAAATTGAAACCTTGGCTTTTTTTCTAACTGGATTGTTGACCCAACTAGTGGAAGTCCCACCTGCTGCTTGGCTCAGCACCATGCTGGCAGAATGGAGCAGAAGCACAAGCGTAACCCCAGGTTGTGCTGACTGGGAAGGTTGTCAGTCCAGCTTTAAAAGCACACTTCATTGTTCTGGCTGGGCATTAACTACAGCCAGAGGTAGCTGATAATTGATTATGAGGTCTTGCTGGCAGCCACCTATCAGATATATGAACATCAGCCTGTAGGCAGTATGGTAACACTTTTGCTCTGAAGAGACACCAGGTCGAACAGCTCCTTGTCTCTTTGAGTTGCTTGTACACTTCTGCGTGGTGGTGCCACACTGCATTTCAAATGGACACAGCTAAAGCTGAAGCTATTGTGCTGAAGGTGATCAAAGCACACATCAGAATCACTGGTATTTACCAGCAGTAGAGCAGCAGATAGAGTACCAAGGAAAGGGGAAAATACATAATAAGAGATTTATTTTAGAAAGGTTCTTGAAAAGTATTTTCTTTCTTTTCTATATATCAAATAGTGGAGCTTTAATATAAAGCACAGATTTTGTGTATCTCCTAAAAGGAGCCACCAAGAAACTGCCTGAAAACAGCAGCGAAACAAGAGGCAACTTTTCAAACAACAGCTGCCTAGGCTGGCTGTACTGACCATCTGTTCTGATGCCAGAAGTGCTCATGTCACACTTGCAGAGGTGTGCATGAGTGTGACAGCCCTGCACTGATTTTAATACTACCACAGCTGGCTTCATTTTCCATGGAACAAAAGGAAAAATGAAACTAGGAAGCAGTTTCACTAGTTGTAAGGCATGTAATGCTGTGCTTGATGATTTTGTATTCTTTGCCATTGCTCTGCATTCTGTAATGAAAGCCCCCATGGAAACATTTTTGAGGTAGATAAAGACATTTTTTAGCAGGAGCTAGTTTAGGTATCTGATATTTCAGTGACCTCAATCCATTCTGAGACTGGCACATAGGAAGTCTTGGACCTTCATGTAAACATCCACCTGGATCATAGCTATGCATGGCAGCTTGTCCTGGGGCACCACAGGCATTTGGGAGCCTTTCCCTCAAACAGTGGAAGGCAGCAGCACTACTTGTCTCATCTCACAGCTGCACTGAGCACAGAATCCCACCAGAACAAGTTCCCACAAAGGTCTTCTAAGCCTACATAAAGGCTTCACATTACATTTCAATTCATTTTGTAACTCGTTTGTGTGGTTTTCATGCAAACCATGAAATAATCTTTAAACGCAGGAGAAGCATAGGAGAACTGATACAACATATACACAGTGTAATGTCATAGCCTCTGTCCTAGAGATAGTGAGGACACAAACATGGGACATGACGTTTCTGCACATTTCCTGCTCTCATTAAGATAAATGAGATGATTGAAGAAAGAAGATTTAATTATAATCTACATTTCCACAAAGGAACAGAGGAGGGCTGTGACAGTAGAAGATCATAGTCTAGCAAAACGTGTCCTTTTGCAGAGATACTATGAGGGAGAGGAGATAACTGCCCCAAAATAATGGAAAAAAAACCAACTCTTCTAGCCTCTTTTGTGAAAACCAGAATATCCTCTTCTCAGCTGAATGTCATTCCTGACTTATTCCACCTCTTACTGCTGACTCCCTTCCTTTCCTTCTCACAAAGTACAAAGAATTAATGAGACAGAAGTTAAAATATAGGAGATGATAAAGCTGTAACACATCCTTTATATTTTATAGATTTACAGATTTTATAGACATAATTTTAAATATCAAGATGAGAATAGAGATTAGTTAAACCTCTCAGCTATCACACGCTCTTAGAAATTTGGAAGACCTCACAGATACAGACAGAGCTACTTGCTGCTAAATCCACAGACTAGAACAGCAATAACCCATGGCCATGTTTAGGGTAAAGCAATTAAAGACATAAATTAGGTTCTCCTTCAGAGTGACATTGACAACAAAGCATACATGTAATCTGACTCAAATCATGCTGTCTGTGTCTCTGCATGCCATATTTTGGAATGAAATAAATTATTTTAAAAAAATTAATGCATTCATTCTTCAGCTGCTGCGCATTAATTCCTGCAATTAAGAACACTGGTAGCCTAAACACAGTGATTAAATATTGCACTAACTGTGTGCCTGAAGAACTTGATTTTTACAGTGCTGACTTGTTTTTATTCAGTACTGACACTCAGGAGATATTGTATCTGCTTAATAAGTCGACTGCAACTTCTTTTCTGCTGCAACTTTTCAACTTGACATTGCAAACATCATCTCAAAATAAGACTGTCATTCTTGAGCTATTGTGCTGTTGATTACATAAAGTTTGTAAGGCAAACACAAGTGTTTAACAAGTAAACTTCAAGCAATGCACAAAGTATAAAACAGATCAATGCCAAAAAAATGCACTTACCTGGTATGTAAACTGCACATCACTTGGTGATTGACCTAATTTTCCATTGATGTTAACTTCAATTTGACCTTGTTTAGGTACCTTCATTTCTCCAACTTGACACACAATCCTAATGAGAAACAGTAATCTAAGTTTATCTGATAGCAGTAACAGTACAAGGTACAATGCAAGGTACAATAGTTAGCCCACCTGCTGTCAGCAAAAGCACAAACTTGGCTTTATCCTACATGAAGTATTTGAGCTCTGGCTCAGATTCCCACAACAACCACCCAGGAATATTTTAATCATATCTACATGGAGTAAAACTAAAACTTGAGCACCGTACACAGCAACTACTAAGCCCACTTCTTAGTAGAAGACTCAGATTCAGTCAGAGGGAGGGACAAACGGTATGACCCTACACAAAGTTTTCCCATCATCTGGTGATGTTAAAAAACCCAGTGACACCCCACATAGGCCTTGATGCAAGAATCAGCTATCTTGTAACTTTGTGTATTGTAAGCTGCTAATGCTTTTGTTGTGAATCCTGCTATCTCCCAGCTTTAAGCTACTGCATTTTCACACCTACGATCAAAATCCCTTTAGAATTACTGTTCTCTGAAAATAAATCCTCAGATAACCCACGCAAAATCAGAGGTCAAGGAACAGTGGAGGAGAATACATCCTGCGTTAACCCTCACTGCTGCTAGGGAGAGCTGCTATGTTTAGATTGCTGTTTCCAACAGGTGACATGCAGAATAAAAGCATGAAAATGCAGCAAGGATTTGACACTCTCAAAAGGTGGGACAAATGCTTAGTGGTGGGCTGATAATTCAGATAGATAAGGATGCATACAGTGTTTGCAGCCTGCGCAGGCAGCTTCACACGGGACACACCCTAAGAATCATTGTTCATTTCCTTCATTTTTTCTCTACTTGGATTATTGTTCCTCTGTAAGCAGAGCACAACTGCTTTAAAAAAAAAAAAAAAAAAAAAAACCAAACAGAAAAAAAAACCAAACCCACAACCCAACTCCCAAATTACTGAGTACAACGTACTTAAATTAGGACTTATAATAAAAGGATTGTCAAGTTTCCTTGCAGACTGCTCCAGAATTTTCTGCCTGGGTACTGGCAAGTGGACAAAATTCTCTAAATTCTTGCATGTCCTGGCATGTGTATGGCTGCCTGAGTCTGTTCCTCATCATCTCTACTGTATTCTTGGAAGTTGTATCTCCATGTCAGGCAGAAAACAGGAAACAGTGCCTTCGGAAGAATGTCTACCATATGTCAAGCTAAGGAAAGCAGTCGGGTGCTGGGGCTTGGGGGTGAACAGGGAGCCGGCAGTGGGATGAGAAGGGATTTTAATTGAGCAAAGCTCCCTCCCAGCCCAAGCACTGGCACGGCC
Organism: Phasianus colchicus; assembly: GCF_987193195.1. Lineage (NCBI taxonomy): Eukaryota > Metazoa > Chordata > Aves > Galliformes > Phasianidae > Phasianus > Phasianus colchicus. Next base: position 21,222,496 of record NC_143436.1, read on the forward strand.
TCCCTCCCCCCGTCACAAATGGAACACTATAAAGGAGAACAGACTTCTCTGAGCTGACAAAGAAATACCACAGCAGAGCCAGCGAGCAGCATTCAGTGCCTTAAAACTTGCTGCCCTCCTACCCATGGGAGGAACCAGCTCCAAAAAATGAATAGCTTGTTGCTGCAGGAAGGATGGAGAAGCAAGACTCAGTGCTTCTTTATCTTTTTTTTCTTTTCTTTTCCTTTCTAAATTAAGAATAAATAAAGTAATGATTAAACAAAAGAATGGAAGAAGATAAAGATGCAAAATTATAGATATCCATTCAAACATTTTGAATAGCTTCTTTTTCAAGGCTTCCCTAATGGAGAACATCCTTCAAAACCTCCTAATTTGTTGGTAAATTACATTATGCAAGTTGCATTTGTTCTCGCCCATTACCACACTGGCAGAGCTTAGGAAACCAGTAATGTTGCTACGATACAAGGAACCAGTCATCTCAGTTTTGGCTCCTTTCCACATATTTAAAAATACCAAAAAGCTTTAGAGAAAGCCAAGAGGCTGTGGAAATTCTTGTAAGGCTACATTGGGATTCAGTGCAGCTTTTGCAAACACTGGAAATAGGGAATGGGGAAAGATGGCTGAAAGAGAGTTTTCAGAATTTTGTGGATAGTGATGCGTGTGTAAACGGGAGTGATGGTAACGGATTTGGGAAGCAGTAGGAGACACAGAGCTTTACAGATATTCTTAGGTCCTTGGGGCCTGGGAAGCTGCTAAATGCCTGATCCACAAACTGACTAAAGCCATAGGTTTTTCAAAAGCTAAAAAAAAAATAAAATAAATAAACTGAAATCTCTTAGGCATCTTCAATATCTCTTTCAAAACATGCCACAGAAATAGCAAAAAGTTATTGTACTACACTTCAAAATAATCAAGGAGAGAGAAAGCCAAGGTTTCAAATGCAGTTTGAAATGCATTTCAATGAAAGAAAAATCACACTGCTTAAAATGTTGTTACTAATAACATGAGGACTACACCAAAAGTAATGTCTCCTGTTTTATTATGTTGGCTCATGATGTCATAGGCAGATGTTGATGGTATGGCTGTAGAGGCTGAACTTTCCCACCAATATTCCATTACATGTTGTTGCCATATAATGACAGATGGCAGCAGAGGGGCAGTCTGACAAATGGTGTCTGACATGGAAGTGTGCGTGAAGCAAAGGTTCTGAGTTCCTCCGTGTAGAAAAAATGGCACCCGTTGACATTCACTGTTGCTTGTTGAATGTTTATGGAGACCAAACAGAGGGTGTGAGCACAGTGAGTGGTAAGTGGTGCATTTCAGCAGCGGTGACAACAGTGGGTCACCTCCAGTGCTGCAGATTTTTACAAGTGCAGCATGCAAGCTTTTATTCACTGCTGGTGAAAACTCACAGCTAGTGGTGATGACTATGTTGGAAAATAGAGTGTTTTGTATCTCAGAATTATCTCTATCAAGTAGTGTTATTGTGCTTTCCATATCTGCTGTAGTTTCCACGGAAATAAATAGGAGGCATTACTTTTGGAATGACCTTCATATTACTACTGAACTTTTATGCTATGCTTTCAATCAGCTACTATCAAAAGAGTATTTCCCTCTTGAAATTAGATGCTTGATATAATCTGCAGTATGCATCTAGACACCTAGAAGAACTTAGTCACCTTGTTTTTACTTTTTGGCACTGCTTAAGAGTCTGACAAGTAATCAACAAAGCATCTACCAACCTGCTTAGGCAACCCAGCACCCATAGATTTGCTGGCTCTGTGATGAAACTGAGTCATCTAAAGTTAACCCAAACCTCAAGGCTCCCTCCCTGCCCCCAGGAGAGAACCTCTGTGGCTGGACTGTTATAAAAAGAATTAAGCTTCCTCTTGCTTTGCTGACTTTCCCATTGGCTGTTCTGTGGTTGAGACTTCCCAACAATTTTAATAATAGATGCACACCTATCATGCCTTTAATTTAAATGCTCATAAATAGTTTCGAGACATCTGCAGTAATAGTTTATGAAAGCTTTCCAAACAAATAAAAAAAAGTCAATGAATCAGAAGCAGGACGGTAACATGCTATCACACTAAATTTGTTACTGTACTGGAATCTGTAACAATTTTAAATAATAACTCTGACATGTTACTATGAAACATTGCACTTGTACTGTACCAGTTCTATCTATTATTGGTCATTTCTAATAATTACAGTAATGTCGTCTTCTTGTAAGGATGCACAGAAGTTCATTTTTAAATTTTTTTGCCTAAAATGTTGTGCAAAATATACAGTGATTACCTTGTGGAAACAGAGTAGAATTCCTCCTTGAAAATACATTCCTTGTCTGCCACCGTTATATTTTTTACATCTTCTGCTTTTATTCCCAAATTAGATCCCATTATGGTCAAAAGAATTCCACCATCCAGTGGTCCAGTCTTTGGCTCAATCTGTGTTTATATGAGGGAAAGTAAATAAATAAATATTTCAGTGACCATACGCCATAAGCAAGTCTGAGCACAGGCAGGTGGCTGCTGCTGACTGCTGTCTAGTCCAGCTCCAGAAACACCTGCTCCATTTTCCAATATTCCATATTACTAAGACTGGATCCTTCATCCATGGCCATCCCTTTGCACTCAGTGCATAAATAAAGTAGCTGAAAAAGGACTCGGCAGTGTCTGTAGCTGTTTCCAAATATTTTGTTCAAACTTGAACCTAAAAAAAGCTTTGAATGAAATATCCCCATTATGACTCAGTGTCTGCCATATCATTATGGCATTTTGTGATGGCTGGGATATGTTCTTATCAAATGGTGTGTGTGGATTTCAAAGTACCGATGCCACTGTCATGGTAATTTAGATGTGCTCAGTTGAAGTACCTAGAATGTGTTCTAGGGAGCGATGCCCAGAAACACAGCATTTGGCTTGTAACTGAAAACGCAACTGTTGGAAGTAAAGGAGAGTTTATTGCTTATTGCTTTGGCTGCTGGTTCACCAGGTGGAACAAAGCTCACTAAGGGCTGCACATCTGGACTCTCCAACTTCTCACATTCAAATATGACAGCCTCAGGATGCATCAGGTTTCAGTAAAAGTTTGCTTAGATGCTTTCTGATGAAAAACAATGCACTGGTAAGGAGAAAAAAAAAAGCAATCTTACGCGAGTAATTTCTGGATAAGGACACGTGTTGGTGGGAGGAGCACGACACAGCTTCTCATACACACACTTGCTTGGCTTGCCATCCTCTTCACACCAGACACACTTGTAGTCTTCATGGGCGGCAAGACACAAACTGCAGTCACTGCGTCCATAGGAGCAATTGTACAGGGTGACTGAAATAGAGATGGTAAATGTACTTAGACACTACCCTAAAAAAATCCAAAGCCCCCCATTGCTCAGCTCAGTCCTGTGAAGAAGGTGCACACTGTGAATTCTGCTGGAAGAAAACCTTGTTTATTGCTGGACAGAAAACCCTCACAACTACTCACATGCAGAGTCCAAAATATATGATCAAGAAGAACCCAAACAGTTTTGGTCATTCAGGCTTTGTCAAAGCACTTAAGCACAAAGTCTTTTCTTTGAGCATCCTCAGTGAACCTGGCTATATGGTAGCTCAAAGACCAGCTCCGAAAGCAGGTCCTGATAGAGCAGCCAGAGACTGAAGGCCACAAACTCCCATGGTGTCACTGGGACAAACACAGCTGGCATAGGACCAGACAGTTGTGTATTTATAAGAAGAGATCCACCCTTGTTAACTGCTTCCAGGACATTTGGGCCTTTCCAAAATCATCATGAAAGCCTCAATGAAATATAAGGTAAACACTTAATGAAATGTTATCCTTTGTCCTAGTTTTACCTCCCTTCTTCTCCATTGTCTTGCTTTTGTCTCTCTTTGCCTGGAGTTGCTACTCTGACACATGCCTTATTCCTTCTGCAGTGGGGTTTAATCCCAGTTCTTCTGAACCAGGAGATCAGGTCTGACAGTCATGTACTGGTGAACCAAGCACCAGTCTGCCCCAGACACTAAGCTTATTTTGGCACCTGTCCATCTCTAGTATGATGCAGTCACTGAACAAAACCAGTTTTTCCAAATGGATGCAAAGATTTGAGATGTAGCTGGTGGTTCAGCACCATAAGAAAAGCCTGGCTTTGCGAAAAACATTTGGAGATGCACTTGAGAGCCAGCCCAGAAGAAACAGACTGAAGAGATGCCACACATTTCTGTGGGGAAAGCATGCATGTGGCACGGATTATTCAGCACATGACTGCTGTGCTTCCCTGAGCAGGTGAACTGGTTATCACAAAGAGGGGAGCTTCTTGATCTTTCCTTTTATGCTTTCCCTTCATCCCTGCTTATCCCATCCTTTCTTATGCCTACCCTTTGGCTGCCCTATTTTTCTGGCCATGCAGCTTCACCCTCTGTCACCAAGGCTCTGGCACCTGTTGAGTTTTTTTGTAAATCAGCTTAACCTAGCAGAGGAGCAGAAAACTATCCAGGTTTCCTCCTGTGCTCTTTCAAGTGTTAAATGTGCGCACAGATGGGAGTGGGGAGTACATGACAGAGAATCAGCATCTCCCCTTCCCAGTGGCCATTAGCTGTTTAAGCTCATTAAGTCTCAAGAAATGGTACACTTAGTGACATTGGTTTTTTTCCCCAAGGAGGTGCACCCTTAAAGATGCAGTAAACAAACTGACATACACAGAGGATACCAGTGGGCAAGAGAGACTGGGATAATCCCTTGGAGATGGCAAAAGCCTTCAGAGATGGCCATTTAAAGAAGGCTTTTACTCTCAGAGTAGCAGGACTTCAGAAAGGACACCAGCAAACCCAACCTCCAGTCACTGATGTTTCAATGCGTGTGATGTCCTCCTAGATAACAGCAGAAGCAGCAGCAGTTTTTAACATCTAATTCCAAGAGGCTGCCATGTCAGATTCCTACTGAAATGAAGAAGTAAAATGAGAACGCTAGTTTTCCATTATTTTCCAGCAGTGTCCTTATTCCTACTGCTAGGTCTGAACAATTATTGCAGATATCTAAAATATCACTGCAGTCTCTCTACCATTTGTATGAGAGCATGCAACCTCATAAGGGCAGACTTTCTCTAAATGCTGCATATTAAAAAAAAAACAAACAATAACTGTGTTTAGTCTCACAGCTATAGTCTCTATGAGAATAACACATTTTTATTCTTTCCATTACAGTGAAGAGTTAATGCAACAATGAAGGCTGCTTTTAACCTTTCTTATATCTATTCAGCATATTCACTTGATATCAAGCAGCTCTGCCAGGACGCACTCAGATGAGATCCTTGGATGTGTATGCAAAGACTTTGACATTAGTAACAATGAATTGATGAGAAAAAACATGCATTTGATTCAGCCTCTCTCTTGAATTTACAAGGAAGGGTTGAGTGCAAAGTAGCAGCAGCACCATTTGCTTCATACATTGAGTGCATCAGTGTGGAATCATTGCGTTAACAAATAGAAGCCAGGCAAGAATTTTCAGTGATTAGTGTTAAGTCTTCACTCTATATGTTGAATGTGAAGGTAGAGATGGGGAAAAAGCACCAGACTGACAGCTCTACTATGTTGACTTTGTGCTACAGACAGAAGAAACAGCACAGTCAGCAGTAAGGAAGTTTCCTCATGGCCAGGCACTAGCTTGCTTCCTTCATGCAGCCCTCAGAAAGGCTGCTACAGCATAGGAACCTGAGCAGCTAATATTGGTAAACAAATCTTCCCTATGCCTTCCTAAACCCCACATTACCCACCAACACCAACGCGTGGCCATCTGGCAGAGCAGGGCAGTATGCCTACAGCATCACTTTGTTGTGTTTCTTTGGCTGGAGAGAGATTTTTGTCCCATCTCCCCGTAAACAATGTTAGTGCTGCAGTGTCTTGACATCCCTCACATCCCATTGCATAAATGCATCCGAGAAAGCTATGGCCTTAAAGCATTAAACACTCCCCTTGTTCACTGATCAGCTCATTAAATGTACCAGCAGCAAGCCACTCATTAGATTCAGACTCTTATCCATCACCTTGAGATCCCGGCTGTGAAATCATTGATAAAAAGGACAAAGGATAAAAGAGCTATATTGGATTTCGTACTGTTCAGCACCCCTGATGGCACAAGATGTAAAAGCGCTGTCGTAACTTAGTATTCGCTAAGTGTCATACAAAGGAAGGTGCTTTGACTGGCAGGTTCAAAGGTGCTTCTCAGCAGCAATCATATACCCAAAGTCAATTCTTTTCAAGATGCATAAAAAATATGATGCTCTGGATTTCATCCGGCCAGGAAATTTTAAAGCAAGAGAGAAGTTGGATACAAAAATCCTTTATAATAAAAAGAGATGAGACATTCGTTGATAATTTTTCAATTCCTCTCTTGCAAGGATTCTATATTTTGATTTGAATGATAACCTTTCTTTAATAATTTAGCTACTGCCTTTATTCTATGGTTTTGTTTTTCTTTTTTTCCCAGACTGGGAAAAAGATGTTGGGAACATTTGGTCAAAATTCTGCAATTTTAAACACCATGGTCTTTAGAATGGAAATGAAGACACTGAGACTGCAGCATGACTTCCCCATAATGTGCATCCCAGGTCCTCTTTTAAGTGTTTTCATCACTGCATACAAAGCCATAGGGAAAATCTGAAAACATACTTCTGTGCTGCCAATGTGACAGGGGATCAATTTAAGTATTGTTCAGATGAAAAAATATAGTCTTCAGATTTAATCTGTAGAGAAAATTACTTGGGGGTAGTGTCAGTTTTCCCATTGCTGACTCCTCACACAAGAAGTAATAAGAGTGTTGCTCTGCTGTTTTTCCAAGATCATGCCCTAAAACATTGGTCCAAAGACATTCCAGGCAGGTCCCAGCAGGTACTGCTCCACTGATTTTAATGGAGCATTCTCACCTCAGCTCCAGACTAAACCCACAAACATAACTGCTGTAGGTTGAAAGAAGGAAAAATAAAGTAATAAGCAATCTGTATCAGAGACCAAGTCTTTATTTGTGCTATATACTAAATAAACTTTTTTGTTGTTGCCATAGAAATAAATGAATAAAGTGATGAGATGGAAGCACACGGAGTGTTTATGCATCTTCCTGACTGCCAGCAGACACAAAGGCTGCCGAGTCTGCTGCTCAGGAGCTGAGACAGCTGCAGGTGTAGACTTCAGGTGAAGCCCAGACGAGTGGCAGTAAGGAAAACCGCCCCTCTGTTAATGGGGGGAGAAAGTTCATTGCAGCTTTTGGAGGCTGGGGAGGAAAATGGCCGTTTAGAAAAGAAGCCACTAAAGTATGCTTGAACTGTGAAGTTTTGCTTAGGATTGTCTTTCAGAGCAACTTCAAACTTGAGAATCCTGGCAACATCTTTAAAATGGCTTTTAATATATAAAACACTGATATTTAATTCATGAATTTAGTATTAATAACTTTTGATCTGTCAGATTTGATTATTTCACCATTAAAGCCAATAAAACCTGGAAATGTAACATTCTTATCCACAAATCCAAAACTATAAAAAGATTCCTGTTTACTGTAATTAACCGCCCCCAACCCCCATATTTTGTACTTACCCATCAGTTTGCTGTCAATCTTAACCTTGTCTGTTCTTATGGATAATTTAAGTTTTAAGGTTTCATTTGCACTATAGGAGAACTGAAAAAGATGATATTATGGAGATATTAATTTTACAAAGCAAATTTCATACCTTCTGTGATGCTTAATAGTCAGAGCTGCGAAGGTTTTAGAAGCTATCCAAAACCATATGGTCTTTCTTTTTTCACCTTGGCCCAATATATTTATGGAAAAAATGTTTTAATGAGCCTAATCCTTCACATTCAGAATTTTCAAGTACCAAGGGAGAGCAATATCTGAATGCCTACTTTTCATTAATTTAATTTACGTTGGGTTGTAAGTATCCAAGCAGTGAGGGTACTGTTCGGTGTCAGTAAATATAGCTGCGGACCCTGCTGGGCTCTCCCTTCCCACACCATCTGGTCCCATTATTTCTGTGGCCACGGCAGGCTTGCACCACACAGAGAGGAAACCTCTTGCATCTTTTGCAGCGCAGCCCCCTCATTATAGGCAAGGCACATGGTTTACATGCTCCAAGACACGGGCTTCTGCTGAGGCTTAAAGACAGCAGCAATAACAACAGGTGGGAGAGAAAAACAGCAAAGAAAATATAATGACTTCATAAAGGAAATTATTTGTACTCGACTCAAAATGCTGCATAAATGTTAATTAGTTCTCAAAACCACTCTCTCAGCAAGCTGATAAGGTTAAAGTCAGCGTAACATTTGTGAGTTTAGCTTTGAACTCAGTAGACTTTTTTTGAATACTATTTTCTTTCTCTGTAAAATAAACCAGAGAGAAAGATGCATGGACATTAAGTAAGCCAAACAACGGCATACTGTTACCATTCCATTTTTTACAGATGTAAAATCTGCACTATGGGAAAGATAATTAATTGGTGTGTGGAGAGGGAGAGCTCTGAAATTCTCATCTTTTATCTCAATGGTTTCACCAGATTGCATTAAAAGTGGAGAATAAAAGAGTAATGGCCTCAGATTCCTCCAGGGGCGATACAATGAACCCATCGATTCAGAAATATAGAAAAATGATCCAGGACTTTAAGGGGAGACCCTGGGAACTCTGAGCCAAAGCTCCTGCTTTTGGCTGCTACTACCAAAGGAGAATCTCCAACACTGATGATCTTCTTTTCTGAGGGAAACCAGTGCAACATACTTCAAGACACACACATACTGAAACCGAAAACAGCATATATTTGGTAAGCAAATCATATTTTTGCATTTACCTCTTTACTCATGAATGAAAATCTTCCTTCCTCTGCTGCCTCAACAGGAGCTTCAAATTCAAATTGGCTGTTTCCAACCACAAATTTTTCATCCTGTGGAAGAGAGAAGTTCAGCTTTCAGTTTTTACAGCAGTAACATACCACCAGGCAATATATTGTCCAGCACTGGAAGTGATAAGATCAGGTGGAAAAAGCTAACCAGTTGAAGTCATCACCTGAAAGCCAAGCCAGTGAAAAGTCCAGCCAGTGCAATCTGCTGCCATCTGCACCCCTCCAGCATTCCCTTAAGGTGCAAGCATGGAGAAACTCAGATAAAGCAACAACTTATCTAGCACTCAGTTTCAGAGAGCATGAAGGAAAAGCCAAGACACGTGAAAGCTGGATGGCTTCACACATCAGATGTGTCATTAGTGGAGCTGCTTGAGTTCTGCCTTTAAGGTTTTCTCTGTGGGATTACAGGCAGAGGAGGAAGGCAGGAATTAGACAGCAAATGGGAACGAACATCCCTCAGACTTTGCTGGCTTTGTTTTTACTGCTTCACCAAGACTCCAGCTGTGTTCTCACAAGACAGTCTTTGATGGTAGCACCACTTTAAGAGTATTCCTGCCTCCTACAAGCTTTCTTCCCCTCTCTTCACCCTGTATCTCAAAAAAGCCACTGATTCCTTCCCCTAGGCTGCAGCACCTGAGCAGCACTGGCACAACTCTCAGCATCATTGTTCTCAAACAAGGGACTGAGCCAACTAAAAAGCAAACCATGGCACTATTCCTGTGCTGGGTCAGCCTCCCATCCTGGCCCAGAGCACAGCTGCCTGTATAGCTTTGCCAGAATAACCAGATTAAGAAACAAATGGCAAGGATGTTTTTAGAAAGTGTTATTGGTGAAGACCAACAGAGACCACAGGAATACAAGACCACCTTCATCCCTAATGCTTTTTAGGCCCCACTTTCAATCGCATCTCAGAGCACTTCAAAAAAATACTCAGTAACTTGATCTCTCTTTCCTGCTCTGAGGGTTACTAAGTCTGCTACTGATCAAAACCTTGTATATGAGGATAATAAATATATCTTTAATGCTGCATCACTGGCAGCTCACAGATCAGGTTTATCTAAGTAGTGCAGTGGAAGCCTTTCTTATTGCCCCTTTGCTGTGATATGTTGGGCAGTGGACAGAAGAGCCCACCAAGGTTTGGGGCTGAGGAGTAGCATGTGCTCAGCTAGGTGAAGGGCCTGCCTCCAGACTCTCAGAGGTTTACGTACAGAGGGATACAGACCTTTTACTTCTTCCTTCTCAGAACCTGCATACAGAAAACAAGCTGCTGAGCTCACAAGGATCTTTCCTGCAATTTTTAGAGCCCATTCTGTTTCACATCTTCCAAGCATTAAATCACCTTACAAATCTCTTTTTTGAAGAATGATGCCCCACTGTCCCTGTTTTACATTTCAAAAGTGGTCAAATTCTGCTGCTGCTGTAGAAACTTTCCTGCATGTTTAACAGGCTGTGCTGGGAGAGGAGGGGACCTCGGTGTGCATGATGGCTGCCAGCTGGAGAGAACTGAAATTGGGCTGCCACGCTGGGCTCTACAGCAGAAGGCTCAGAGCTCTACTCAGCAGCCTGGATATAGAAGAGATAACAAACACCAAGAAGTGATTTATACATCAGGCACTCATGACAAAGACAAATCCAAATGGGAAGTTACTTATAACTAAAATCTTGGAGGGCTAATATGGTTATCTTGTTGCTATACATCTGTCTCTCCTACCATGCCAATCTTCCAAGGATTCAGCTGAAGAACATCTCTTAGAAGTTGCACGCAATAAACTGATCAGTGTTAAACTTCTCTTCAGTGCCTTTCTGAGCTGCTTGCTCTGAATGTGGCTATTCCCAAGAGCAAAAGGACAGCTTGGATTTACTTCTGCTTCCTACTGAAATTCTTTTAGAGGAAGGAGGGTCAGAAAAATAGTCAACAGCTTCTCATCTTTTAGTCTATTTGCTTCCAGCAAAGGCTCTCACAAGGAGATTTATTCATTGCAGTACAAGTGTTACCAAGTTAAGAGGATTATACAAAAATTGTGGACTTATTCTTCTACCCCGACCTAAACCACCAATCTGTATTCATGGAGATGCTTAGATGAATGATGCTGCCTAGTGCACTTTATCATTATTAGTATAATAATATACTGTGGCTGTGCATGCTCTTTTAAACAAAGCACAGATTAAACTACGATAACAGAGCTCGTTGTTCAAAGTAACAACAGAACATTTATTTTTGCTAGTCACAATTTTCTAAACAATAATGTAGGCAAATAAAATAAGAAAAATGAATATATACCAATATTCTAATCAATAAAGTCCTTAAATGGGTTCACGGCTGTATGACTGCCACCTGTAATGCCCAGGACATCCTATGACAAAATTATTCTGTGTGAGAAGCCACATTCTAATTTGCACTTGGGCTGAGTGCCAATGTCTAAGAGATCTGTCCATATGTTTCTCCTGAGCCACCCTGTCTTCCATGAGAGGTTACCCCATGTTGAGTGTAGGTTATGCTATTACTCAAAATAACTTTCAGTAATCAAACTTACTGCTTCGGGTACGGTCACATAGGAATGAGTGCCTCCAAAATTACAACTATTTCATTTATTTGTGTATTTTCATATGTTTTTAGAGCTCTGTGCATACAGATGTAAAGCACTGTGTGTGCTTGTTCAACGTCTGGCACTGAAGGAATTATAATTCTGCTGTAAAAATGCACCTCTGTACTGGGATACACGAGCTACTCCCATGACAGAGGTGTTTTCACTAATCTCTCACCTAAGAAAAACTATTCTGACATCACTTGACACGCATTTTTCGCCACTGTCCTCAAACTAGGGCCTATACATTCATCTGACTTCTCAGAGAGACTTGAGTTCCGCACAGGCCCTTCCGGATCCCAGTTAAATAAATGCATGCTGGTCTGTTCTGTAGGCAAACTGTTAAATATTGCTACACTATGACAAAGCATTCAAAACTACTGTGTGTGTTTGGCTCTGTTAAATGTAATTGATACCACTAAAAAAAAGGGAGGAGGCATTATTTTTTTCTTTCCTCTACTAGCAATAGTTCAGAAAGATTGAGGTGTTTATTCACAGAATGATAAACAAGGTGAATGAGATTAGCATAGCAGGTTCCTTCTGCTGTTTCTCTTCCTTGGAGGAAAAGAGCCCTCCAAAAGGTAAATTTGGTACATCCAGATTATGCATCTGCCCTGAATTTGTTGTTAAGAGAGAATGGACTCTTCCACTTACGTCAAGGGATCAGAGAAAGCTTTCCCTCTTCTGCAGAAATCAGTTTGTTTCTCCTCAATGTTGGTTCAGCTTCTCACAATGCTTAACAACAGAACCTGGAGTGAATTTTCTACAGTGTGTTTCCATTTTTTATTTAAATGCTGCAGCAAAGTGTTGTGAGAAGGTTGCGGGGCGACCTCATTGCAGCCTTTCAATATCTGAAGGGAACTTACTCCCAGGAGGGGAGTAAACTCTTCATAAGGGCTGATAATAGCAGGACACGGGGAAATGGTTTTAAGTTGAAAGAGGGAAGATTTGGGTTGGATGTTAGGGGGAAGTTTTTTACTAGGAGGGTGGTTGGGTCCTGGAACAGGCTGCCCAGGGATGTTGTTGATGCCCCGTCCTTGGAGGTGTTCAGGACCAGGTTGGACGAGGCTCTGGGCAACCTGATCTAGTAAAGGTGTATGTTTGGTGGCCCTGCTAGGCAGGGGGGTTGGAACTACATGATCCTTGAGGTCCCCTCCAACCCAGGTCATTCTGTGATTCTGTGATTCTGTGATTCTGTGTCCCACTTCTTGCAAGCAACCTGAGTCAGGTCAGATTCATTTCACCCACTCAGAATCCTGCCAGTGACCAGTGGCAGCCATCACAGAAAACAGATAAAATCCACTTTTTTTTTTTCTTTTTTTTTTCCCTGTACATTTATTTTAATATCTTTGGGCAAAAATATTTACTTTTGAACATATGATTGTATAGCATCTTGTACAAACATGGTTTTGATATGATTGTAGCATTTATGGTTTGCCTTCTAACTTTCTCTGACACTTCTTATATTGCTGTTATATTCCTGACCTGTTTACCTTTTTCCTTCCCTTGGCAGGCATAGCAGAATTGATGGAAGGATTTTGTAAGCTATTCAGTACTTCAATTTGGAAAGGTAAAAAGGAAAAAACTCAAAATACATGAATCTCATGTATTACTTGAATGATGGCTTGTGGTTTAAGTAATTGATACAAGCCAGCATATCTACCATTAATTGTATTTAAACAGAGAAACAAACAGCAGAAACTAAGAACAATACTTAAGCTATCACCTAAAGAAGTTTTTAAGCTTTACTTTTATCAGACAAACACTAACTTCTATGCGTTCTGCATACCCAGGTGATAAAACAATTAAAATCTCAGAGTCACACTAGCTGCTTGGTTTTGCAATTGACTTTCTGGAAGGAGGTACTAAGAAAGAGAAATCTTTGCTACAGCTGGGACAATACCTGCTCGTTTGGTTTGATGGTTAAAAAATAATAACAAAAGATGGTTTCCTCCAAACTAAAAATCATGCAATTTCTGAGTTGGTTTTTTTTTTCTTCTGTTTGTTTGTTTGAAAAGTGAAGAGAGAATTAAGCACACCAAATAGTGCTATTTTAGAATACCAAAAAAAAAAAGCATTTAATTAGGAAGTGGTAAGAAAAAAAGCAGACTTCTTAAAATTCCTATGAAAAATAATTCTCAAGGTGTTTCAGGAGGTCCACTTTATGTTCTTTAAAATAAAGTTCATATATACTAGTTACGATATTTTGCCTTGTTGTGATTCTGTCTTTGTGGGATTCCACATTTAGAGACTGTAACCAACGTTATGTCAAATTTAATGTGTAGCTCTTTTCCTTCTTTAACAAGAATTATGAGCAAGAACACCCAGGAAAGCAGAACCTAATGCCTGAAGAGTGGGTGTGGCTGGAATTAAAGTGGAATACAAATGACAGCTAGCTTTGAATTAATCCGCTTACCTGATAATAAGCTAGATGTCTTCCCTCAAAATGCACTGTTGTTCGGTACTCCATAGGTATTATTGAGGGGTTAGGGTTTAGAAACTGTGGGCATTCTTCTTCCTGGGGAGATAAACATTTTATCCATTATTCAAAACAAAAGTCTTATCACAACAAGCTCCAATGGCCTTCGGACAATGGAATGATTGTTCTAAATAACTTTGTGCTTAAAATACAGTGACAGATTTGATTACACCCTTTCAAATTAGACATGCTAAAAATGTCTACAGCATATGTCAAAGCCGTGGGTGATTATCTTTCCCAGCCTTGAAATCTTGTTCCTCCCATTGAAGCAAAGTAAAAGGAACAAAAATATCCTTTCAGGAGTTATTCAGTCACAATGCCCCTCCTCAATCACACCCTTAAATTCCCACCCCCACACTGTCACTATAAAAAAATCTTACACTTCTGGAATTAACTTAAGACTCACTTTTAGATCCCTATTTCAGCCAATGGATATGAGAGAAAAAGCAAAGAGTATATTGAAGTTTTCTAATAAAAGCCCAATAATTTTATTTTTAAACATTACCATATTCTGTTTGATCACATCCTGTGCTGAAGAAGACTCTTCACAGATATGTTTCTTCCAGTCCCACTGGCAATTCCATCTATTGCTTGCACAAGAATAGCATCTACAAATATAACATGATAGTCATGACAAACTGTCAGGCTTCTTCCCCCACTGACAAAAAAAGTAAATTAAATTCCATCTTTATTCATGGATAGTAGATCAATCTGCTACAGTGTCCTTACTATATTAAGCTGAAAAATTTATAGTAAGAACAGTTTGAGAACCACAGAAAGCTATTTTTTTTTTCAGAAATATAAGTAAGGATAGGAAAACTGTAGAATCTCACAAACTTTAAGACTGAGTCCAAGGAAAACAGAAATGATCTTTATAAACCTTCATATATTGAGTTAAAAATGTGGAGTTTGAGTTGGCTGTGTCTGTCCTGGGGCAGTAACATCTCAAGTGGGGAAGATGATGGTGGCAGAGTCATCTTTGACCATCACATTTGAATGCACCATAACCAAAGCTCCAATCTAACACTTGTGGCAACATGTAGTAAGTAGACATCCACAGAGCTCACCTGCAAGTACAATAGCAACTACCAAAAATAGCAACCCAATGAACTGCCCTTTAATTGGATGCCTCATTAAAGTGTAAGATAAAGAGTTTGGATACTGAAAAATTCTGAGTGCCAAAGACTTAATTAGTCACCTGAAGCATGATGTCACAGGATCTAAACACCTCACTTAGAAATTTGAAATACTTACGGCTGGTTTTCATAAAGATTCATTGCTTCTTCACAGTCATAAAAAGGGTAAGTATGTGATGCAAAAAATGTCTTGTTCTCTCCAAAGGTTAACTGTAATGGAACTGAAACGTGATCTATCGCAAAAGAAAAATAAAAAGGAAAAAAAAATTATGTAAGTGGTTGTTGAATTCTTTAGCTCTTGAGCAGAATGATACAATAATAGTTTTATTATTTTACAGTGCAGGCAAATATTTAACTATACAGTTGATGCTTTAGATCTCATGACCTGTTATATTTGAGCTCTGCTTTGTCTTTTTAAACTCTACAATTTTTTGAGCAAGTGGTTTTCAGAAGAAAAGCAGAGATAGGATAAATGGAAGAAGTAAAATGACAGAATAGCTTTACTTTATGGAAGTGTTTCTCAGTGTTGCTATCACCATGCTAGAATTTTAGAGTCTGAAAGAATAAGAAAAAATGAATAAAAGGGTAATTGAACACAGATGAAAACTGGCATGAGAACAGTCATATAAAATCAAATATTATCTTAAACATGAATATGTCGCCGTGTAAAATTACTTGTTTCATTTGTGGATGAAAACTGTCATTGCCATGTGAATTAAAACAAGTGGTCTTTGTGGTTAATGCCCAACAATGCCTTCAACACAAAGCTACCATAGGCACTTGTGATCTCAGTTTGCTGTACAGGATTTCCCCACAAATGTACTTCTCATCTGGATCATTACTGAACTAAGAGAGTAAAATTTATCTTTAGAAACTGGTGTTTTCTGTGGTGAAGCTGCTTAAAATGCTTTTTGCAGAAATCTTTAAGCCCTTGTGACAAGCTATTTCACAAGCAATTGGGCACTTTCAAACTCTACTTTCCTTGAAGAGGTTCTTGAAAGACCATGAGCAGCATTACTGGAAGTCACCTTTGCTTGCACTGGGTCCCATTGAATATTTCAGACTGGTAGAAATACTAGAGGATTTTCTAACAGTGGGGCTGCAATAAAGCATCATTCCTTTCTAGAAGTATCCCATTCCGATACTGCTACAGTAATCAGGGCCATTCCAAATTCAATAGGGCTTCTAAATAGTAAGTGGATGGCTCTGGACTTTCTGTCACATGCTGCCTGTGTTAATAACTGCCTGCCTTCTGCAAAGTGCCTGCAAAGCTTCTGAACATCTTGATATTATTTTTGAATATCCTTTCAGATTGGTCACTGTGGGAAAAACTCAAGAAAGTGTATTATTTCTAGGTGACTTGGTTACTCTCATGCCATTCCAGACAGGCTTCTAGTCTTACATTTTATGCTGGAAGATGTCAAGCTGTCATATTTATCAACTCGGTCTCTTTATGTCCTACTTTTCAAAATATTTAGGGAATGTGAATTGGCCCTAAATAAAGTAGTGCTGTTTTAACACTTCGCATAATCTGATACTTTGACATACCCCAGCTATTTTAAAACTTGAGAGATTTTAACATCATTACATTTTGTGCAATTAAAACTGGATTTTGAACAGCTTCAGCTTGAAGAGAATTTAAACTTGTCTTAAAATGGACTTCCAAGTACCACACTCTTGGGAAATTCTGATATGAGAAGGTGATCTTATGGGGTACCTCTATACAATATGCAAGAACACTTTTTTAGTTGTTTAAATTTGATCAATTAACAATGAAGGCTGTGTTGCCAGTTTTATTCTATGTGTTTATGTATCAGGATGTATGAACTTAAGGCTCAAATAAAGCACTATTTAGGAAATAGCACAAGAATTATGTTTGGCAAAAGGCCATAAGTGTATATCAGTGGTTCAGAACAGTGGTACAGCCCTTAAGAATATGATCATTTATTTTTCCACTGGTCTTCCACTACTGCAGAAGATGGAGAGCACACAGTGAAAGGGGCAGAAGGCTTTATGATGGAAAGGACAACCTTCTGACATGGATCAGAAGACAAGTTACTGAAATACAGTAACTCGAGTATAGCAAAACTAAAACAACACATCTTCATACTGTGCTGCTCTTCCAGCCTCATATCTCAGTTTGATTAGAGTAAGAGTAGAATAGCTGAATTTTCCTTGTTTGGACACAGAATCCCTCTGCTCCTGCTAGAAATATCACTGAAATGGTGACTTCAAGGACTGTTTTGGGGAGGTGTAGTGGTATGATACAGCTTCTGTGGGCAGTATGAGTTAGATCAATTTTGCCGAACATTTTGGTGGGAATGGCACAGGTTGAAAAAAACAGCAATGGAAAAATTTTGAGGAAAACTTTCTCTTTTTAAATTAATGTTTGAATGGACAAAGATCAACAATAGACTACTTGAGCCAAGAATCTGGAAGAGGAAAAAAAAACATGCATTCAGTTCATTTAAGAGGATCACATTAGAAGCAGTGGTTTATGTTCTTTCCTTTTTTATGCATGGCAGGTAGCAATATTTCTTTACCTTGACCTTTTGGTGTTGGAGGAATCATATCAGGTGGGTCACAGATAATAACTCCTTCATTTAATTGAGCACGATGGCTTGTTTCACCAAAGGTACACCAAAGTTTGTCACTAGTGCTCAAAGTTGGCAATGGACTTACTGTCAGTTTCACCTGCAAACAAATTTTCAACAGGTAAAATATTTGAAAGAAAGTAAGCAAGCTCAGAAAGGCTTATGGCCACAGAATCTTCAGCTGCCTTTTTTTTTTTCCTAGCAAAGGGTGATATTTTGGCTGGTACCGCACAAAGTGGTTCTCCTTTTCAATTTTTATTTGTTTTCTTCTTATTTCTCTGCCACTTTTCCAGCTGGGTCTATGCTGAATAAAAATGGTGCAGAAAACTCCCTTGTCAGTGCACTAAATCAAAACAAAAATGTCTATAGATACAAGCCCAGCCCAGCCTTTCGTTCTTGTACTCAGCATCTGGTTCAGTAAACAGAGTAGTTTAAGACTTAAGTAAGTCTTGAACTTAATGAAAATTACAATAACCTTCGGAGTTATTAGACAGCAAATAAACCAAGGCTGGATGGGCTGGAAAAGCTGGAGTTTGAAACGCCTGAGCAGATAAAAGAGGCTTTCTCAAGACTCAATGTACATGCAAAAAAACCCCTAAATCCTGACATTTATCACTACCACTGAATAAGAATTTCTGAGAGAGTGGTGGTGAGATCTTAATCTTCCTAAAGAAATCATCAGTACAGTATGCATGTGAGAAACTAAAGGCAAAATAGAGTGGGAAAACTTAGCAAGGCAGGAAAAAGAAAATGAAATGAGATTTTAGATGCTGCCCTTGATTCAATGTTTCAGGTATGTTAATACTACAGTTTAGGTTTTTTACATTTTGTGTTTCCAGTAGAAATGAGGATGGTTCCTTTCTCATTGAAACTGGTCCACTATGTTATAAACTGCAATATTTTTTGGTGAGTAAAAGTAACTATGAGAAGATGACAGTGGCAATATTACAGGTTGTAGATGCTCATTTGAAGTTGGCTTTGTTTTTGTTGTTTAGATATTTTGGCCTGATATTCTGATAAGAGGCACCAAAGTCTTGTCAACACAAGTTGACAAGATCTGAACTAAGAGAAGGTGTGGATTTTAACTAGGCTATGTACATTCTAATAACATTTTTTCTCAATGAAGAGACAACTTTAACACAATGCTGCTTACATCATTTAGGAATGAAATTAAACTAACCCAAAGTGAAGTCTCTTTCTGATTAAGAGGGATCAAAAGCTATTTAGTAACTTCAATCAAAATTAACCTGATTTTACTTGCTGATCACAACCAGTACATCCTCAGTCTGCACCAGCATGCTGCACTTGAAATCAAAGCAAGCTATAACATACTGGTCATTCTCCAAATGCTTCATTTTGTCACCATGTAGTAATTTTGCATGCTGAATTTAACTTCTCCATGTAGGTAGACAAATTTTGCTGTGTAGACAAATCCACTGCCAGATTTTAAAGAAACAGCTTATGCCTTCACTACTTAAGTTTATGCTCAAGTAAGCTGAAAGAGGATGCAAGGGCAACATGAAATCTCCCCTATCAATTATCTTTTATAGGCTATACAATATTGTGCAACACTTTCATAATATTCAGATAGCTCTAAGTGCTTTGTCATCCATAATAATGCATCGCTGTGGTTTATAGAGAAGGTTAAAAGGAGCATTTCTCAGAAGAAAACATTAACTACAGCCTACAAGAAGAAAAGGCAAGAAAAGAGCACTGTGAGAAGTCTGAAAGGTTGAGATACCTCAAAAACTTTATATTTCTTGCTATCACCATGCCTAAAGAAAAACAGACATTAATTTGCTATGTAGTCACATCAGTGTGCTTTAAGAACATGCAGGGAAAGAATTTTGTTGTCATACCTTAGCAGGGGCTCTACGACTCATGTTTTGAGGGTCTGCACTGATGATAGTCATACATGTACCATTTGGACTCCAGAGCCACTCGTTCTCCTTATTGGCCATTTCACAGTCTGCCTTCTTTGTACAGCTGACAAAATAGGAACAAAACAAGAAGTAAAGCAATATCATAGCTGGGCTCTGCTTTCTCTGAACTAAGCAACAATTCAGGGACTAGAGACTGAAACTGCAGTACAAGATGACTGGAAGTTTGCTTTAATATTGACTATTCAGTTTGCTATCAGAGAACTATTAAATGAATAAGTGATGGAGTAAGTACTGACCGTGTTTGAGGTATGGAAAGCAAGGAGGGAGACAACATACGTTGCACAATGTGTAGGATTACTCCACTCAAACGTATGGACACCTAATAATATTTAACACAGCATCAAAAAGAGAATGGAGCCATTGCCCCATTTCCTGAAAGTAGGCTGATTAATCTTCATTTTAACATGTACCAAACTCCTGGAGGAGTGGGCACAACCTTTCTGTAGGTCAAGGATGACACCCATGTGTTGGCAGCAATAAGACACCTGACTCATGAGGGCAGAAATGTGACAGAGCAGTGCTGCCTGGGGCACATCAGAACTCCTGTGGAATCTCAGCACATGAGAAATGCCGCTTTCTTGGTGAAGGGCTTCATTAACTCTTGCCACTGTTTAAGATCTCTCTCTGAGAGGGCACCCTTACCATCGCAGGAAGACATCAGTGGCTGTGCAGCCTCATCAAAAATCCTGGGAGATTTTCTTAGCTCCCCTACTGGAAGGATGTAAAGCAGAGGTGCTGCAGGACAGAATCTGCATGTGGCTACAAAAGCTTGTTAGAGTGTGTGCTGGGGGACAGTTTCATGCAAATTCTTTTCATCCTGTGCAACGCTTGTGAGAAAATTCCGTAATATCTCTGGCTGTTGTAACAAAAGTCTATTAACTCATCAGGGGCCTTAGTACAGTACAGTTGCTGAACAGTTCTGCCAGCACTACCCTAAGGATATCATTTACATACAACGTCTACATTCATATAACACGTCCCTAAACACACAATTAAGCACTGCATGTGAAGATGAGACAGAACTTGGTGCAGGTGAGAAAAACATTAGAAATCATGTGCTGCTATTTCTACTGGGAGAAATACTACCAAATGCAAAAATTCACGTTTGCTTGTTCTCAGAGATCATTAATACTTCAAGTTATTGAGGTCAGCGGTTGTATCAGAAACCTGAAGGGAAATCTAGGGGAAATTGCCTGCTGTATGATATATGACATGGCCTTCAACTCTGAGTAGCCAGGAGGAGTTTGAGTTGCATGTTCCAAATCCCCAGGTTTCATCCACTGAAGCTGAAGCCTGGTCTTGAAGAGTTATTACAGAATATTGCATAAATGTGTACAAACACAAGTTTCTCTGCAGTACTTCACATTATGCTGCACAACAGCCTGTTAGGTAACTTAATGTGAGAGTTCACATTTTCAGGCAGAAAGCTGGAAGCCTGAAATTCATCTGCATGCTATAATTAAATAGCCCCTTTGTTCCAACAGCAAGTACTTAGAACCATGAATTCCCAACTGCTCATGCCAAGGGGTTAATTAACTTAGTAGTCAAAAAGAGAGCTGTAGGACTGCACTTGCCTCTCACCACTCCAATCAATGCACAATGTAAAGAAGAGACATCCAGAATTGTTCTAGTTTGCATATGTTTGAATATTAATTCAGATAACCTCTGCAGACAAGTCAGCCAAAGGCCAGCTTCTGCTCTCATGCAGTGAGGTAAGAGCCCGGTGTAGCTACATGTCTCCATAGCTAACATTTATCTACAAACAGCCTCTTATCTATATACTTTATCTTCAGACATTAGCAATTTCTTCCTTTATGCTCTTTTATTATGTTTTGCATCTCTACTTAAAATAAATGCTATATTTTCAGGATTTTAAATAGGGAGCACTCTTAACTTCTGGGAGAACATCTGACTGCATGGTTCAGAGAGCCATAAAACTTGCAGTTCAAGATGTATAATGATTTTCAGTACCAGTAGAAGCGTATATATTTTCCCAAACTAATGAAATCTGCAGAACTCAACGGGGACTTATTTGTGTGCATGGAAGATTGATACCAATGTCTGTGTGATAAAATTCAATCCCTACCAGTACTGAGAGTCTGAGTACAAAGAACCAGAATCGCTACACAAAGCAATAACAGAAGGCACGTGCCACATCTCAAGGCCTCCTCCAGCACCTCCACTGCCCACATCTGCAGAACCCCTATGGGACTCACTTGCCCTTCCGCACACACCAGCCGCAGTACGGGTCCTGGGCCTGCATGCACTTCTCACAGTCCGAGTACTTGTGGCACTGCTGTACGGGAAGGCGATGCACCTGGGGAGCCAACAGCAAGACAAACCGTCACGTGTCTGAGGAAGGCACAAGGAGACTGAGCTTATGGATGGGATTGCACAACGCTGCTGCCCATTGCAGGAAAAGACCGCATATAACTATGTTCAAGCTGCAATTTGGTTTTTTAAAATGGAGCCTGGTTAACCCCCTGGTCATGACTTAA